>NW_026901743.1:0-546177 GCF_033783945.1 Neopsephotus bourkii
CTTCTCATCCTTGCTGACAGTATGAATTCTTCTGAATTATTTCTAGTCTTTCTGATTAATGGGCCTAGTGACTAATTAGTTCATGAATCTTACTCATAAACGGCACTTTGATAGCTGCCTAATGTTCACTTTGAGAGACGGACCTCACTGATGTCAGCTGGAGATGTGCTCTCCAACAGAACCTGTCCCTGGATGATCCCAGAGCTGGCAGTGGTGCACACATGCAGCCTGGCCCTTATGGTGGAGCCACCCTCAGCTGGGATGTCAGAGCCACACTGCCACATAGGGCAGGGGAAAGTGGGGCTGCACTCAACGTTTCTCTCCAGGCTGAGTGGTTGTGTCATCAGCCTTCTGTCGTTTCTGAGACTGCAGTGTGGAGCAAACACATTTCTGCATGGCAGAACACTTCCCTCAACTGAAGAAGCAATCAAGATGGCAATATCCTCTCTTGTAAGGGGTGAGATCACTCCATCCCGAAAGAGAGGCAATGAGCTCCCAGCACTGTAGTGTTAGGGATACCCCTGAGACATACACTGCTGCTCTATGTCATGTTGCTTTTTCTAGAGGAAATCAGCCCAACCAGCCATCACTAATGAAGAGGCTAGCAAGAGCCACCAGGATGACCTATACAAGGACCACACTGCCCTCTGACAGGACAAAAGCACATACATGAGATCCAAACAAATGTCTGCCAGTTAAAATGCCGAATATGTACTTGGTTGCACAGACGTAAGTTGGACTGTTTACTAATACTTTAGAGAATACTCATTAAAAGAACAGCTTCATTACTCCATCTCACTGCTCTCAGTTTCTGCTTTTTTTCCTTGCCTGGAAGAGCTAGAATTCATTTACTTTGTTGTTACATCTGGACTATACTGTCACAGTCTTACACACGGCTTTAGATCGCATTGTTCTCTACAAAATGGTCCCAGCTACTAAATGTCAGTGTCAGGGCCTGTACTTATGGCAAAAGACACACGCTCTTTGGCTTTATAGGTCTTCTGAGTCTCCAGCAGCGTGATGACATTTCATTTTAGCCTATCACAATATTTGGGGATTTTGTTTGCTTGGGAGGGATTCAGTTTGAAGATGTATCGAGGTACTGCAACACTAAAACTTGCTCTACTACAACTAGGTAAATTGTCATTTGGATTGTTTGGCCTGATGAACAAGAAGAGAAAATGTAAATGGCAGCACCTGCTCAGTGTTCCCCAGTACAACTATTTTGAGTTGTGGTTCAGTTTGTGCACAGGTAAGCAGCTCTTAAGACATCCCCTGTTGTACCAGGGCCCACATGCCCAGAGGAACTTCTCTACTCCAAGCAAAATGTGGGTATTAACTGGGGAGAGCATCAAGAGTGCCTCCAGCACCATCATTTTGAGATCCAAAACATGTTTCCACACAGATGTATTTCCTCCCAGCTTTTAATTCTGAAAATACATTCTTGGATGCCATACCCTGTGGAATCACACATGGGCAGAACAGAGGGAAGAGAGCTTAAGAATTCTGTGCAAATAATTGTCTTTCTCTGATTAACACTGACTATGTCAAAATGGGTTACATAAAGGGGAAAGGCCAAGCCTTCTGTGTTTTCTCATCCCTGTGGTCCAGAATCCACATACTTAATCCACCTGCAACTGAGGCCCAGCACTGATCTCCAGTATTCAAAGAGGTGTAAACACTGTTCTGTTTTATTATTAAGTCACAGACTTGCTTTTCCACTTGTCTCTCCCTCAGTTAATATAAGAACATACCAAAATCTGGGAGCCTCCCACAGTGTTCCTTCTACACAGGAGGACCTTTCCGCTGCGGATCACTGCAGTGGCAGCTACTGCCAAGAAAGACAGATGCACAGTGAGGGTGCAGACTGTCCCGATCCTTTACTTTGTAGTTACACAGGTATCTGCAGATCTCCTAAGCTAGTGAAAGACTTTACCACCTTACTAGAAGCTGACTATTATCTATGCCAAGATTTCAACCTCTGATCTCA
The DNA here is from genome assembly GCF_033783945.1 of Neopsephotus bourkii. Lineage (NCBI taxonomy): Eukaryota > Metazoa > Chordata > Aves > Psittaciformes > Psittacidae > Neopsephotus > Neopsephotus bourkii. The sequence continues at coordinate 1,991 of NW_026901743.1, forward strand.
GTGGTGCTTTCAAAAGGGCGAACACAAAAATCCTCCAGCTGACATAAAACTTGGTCCCTCTCCCTCTTCTGCTCAAAATACAAAAACACAGGCCTAGCCTCAGCCACAAAGGCTACTATTCAGTACACACTGGCAAAATCTAATCCCCAGAACAGCTTCTAAGACTGTGATCTTCCATTTTCTTCACCTGTAGAAAGAAAAACAGCTGAGTATGAACATCAAGTCCAAAATGCTCGAAAGCTCAAAACTCAGCTCAGAAAAAAGGGAAAAAACAATACCAGTTGCGCAGCATCTACTACAACAGCACTACCAGGCATTGCTTTTGCTGGTTTTTGTCCTCTGGTGTCCCAGTGCAAATGTGTAACTGTGTCAGGTCTTGATACCACATTTCATGCAAGTTTATTTCCTCTGTGTGGTCTGCAAGTCCTCCCGGCTGCTACCTGTGACATACAAAGACGGCAGAGAGGAACAATTCTGACAAACCAGGGACAGACCATCAGCTCCAAGTAAACAACTAGGTACTCAACTAGGTAAACAACTCAACCCTGCGGAGAAGGACTTAGGGGTGTTGGTCGATGAGAAAATAAACATGAGCCGGCTTCAGTGTGTGCTCACAGCCCAGAAAGCCAACTGTGTCCTGGGCTGCATCAAAAGGAGCGTCACCATCAGTTCCAAGGAGGTGATCCTGCCCCTCTACTCTGCTCTCGTGAGACCTCACCTGGAGTACTGTGTGCAGTTCTGGTGTCCTCAACATAAAAAGGACATGGAACTGTTGGAACAAGTCCAGAGGAGGCCACAAGGATGATCAGGGGACTGGAGAATCTCCTGTATGAAGATAGGCTGAGAAAGTTGGGGCCGTTCAGCCTGGAGAAGAGAAGGCTGCGTGGAGACCTCATAGCAGCCTTCCAGTACCTGAAGGGGGCCCATAGGGATGCTGGGGAGGGACTCTTCACTGGGGACTGTAGTGATAGGACAAGGGGTAATGGGTTAAAACTTAAACAGGGGAAGTTTAGATAGGCTATAAGGAAGAAATTTTTTACTGTTAGGGTGGTGAGGCACTGGAATAGATTGCTCAGGGAGGCTGTGAATGCTCCATCCCTGGCAGTGTTCAAGTCCAGGTTGGACAAAGCCTTGGGTGAGATGGTTTAGTGTGAGGTGTCCCTGCCTGTGGCAGGGGGGTTGCAACTAGATGATCCTAAGGTCCTTTCCAACCCTAACTATTCTATGATTCTATGTCCAGCCGATTTAAGAAAAGGGTAGCCTGTGCAATAAGGCTGGGGTCATTCCATTACCTAGCCAAGAACATGTATGCACTTGTAAAAACGTCAAAGCACAACTCAAACCAAAGGAGTCTGCCAGGATTCAAATCTGGTTAGATAACTCTGCAAACATGCTGAAGAGGAGTTTTGGTGTAAGAAACAGTTCTCCAGCTCAGAGAATTAGAGACTAGTAGAGATATGCATTATTCAGCTCAGCTCTGTTCTGATGACTTGTTCAGCTCAGTGGCTGCATTGCAAAAGGTAAACAGGTTTCTACCCATAATCTTGTTGTCTCTGAGCAGCAATCCATCTGTCTCTCATTTATAGTATCGTCTAGTGATGTGTCTTCTTACCCAGGTGACACTCCCTTCAGATACTATTTTAATACCATTGAAGACAGACGAAACCCCAGATTTGCCTAAGCAAATTTAAAAGAGCTATTTAAAGATAAAGATGCAGCAAAGCTGAAGCTAATACTGTAAAGATTTCTCAGGAGGGTTCCTAAATGGAGAAATTACTGAGAAATAAAATAATTCACCAGAAAGCTCTCTCAAGCAAAATGAACTATAGCAGCTTCTAGTTAGGACGCTATAGTAAGGGATATATGCATACAGAGAAATCTTGGTATTGTAAATTTCATTCCTAAGAGGCTTCGGTCTACTAGTGAAAGATTGAAGTTTGACTCCGGTCTTTGATAAAAATATCTAATGCTCAATTTAGAAACTTCTCAGAAGCATGAAGCTTGTGCTGTTTTTCAGCACACAGAGGAAAGTCCATACCTCATGAGATAAAGATGCTGGGAAACAGTTAATAGGGCTGGAAACTCAATCTGGGAACCTATGTACCATAGATCTCCCTTGCATACTTGCAAACTCTGTTATGAACATGGGGGTTATTTCCCCTCTTTTTAAATACACAATTATCCATTCCATTCAGACAGAGTCCCTTACACAAATAAATGGCTATTGTTGAGATAAACCAGTTTTTCTAGTCTAACAAACAGATCAGCTCCTGAAGGTACATGGACTGTCATGTTAACTAACCGAGAGTCCTCCTGACAAAGAGGACCTACAGCTATAAAAACATGCTGGGTCTTACTATTTCAGCTTAAGAGTGAAAAGGCAGAAGCAAAAACTGACTTCAGGAATATTAGGAGACTTCTGACTCTGGAGAAACAGGCATGTGCAAGGATATTGAGGAAGAGGAAAGATCCTGGAGTGATTAAAAAGGTCTGATCAAAGCCCAGAGAACACTCAAGAGCAATGCCAGAAGCGAAGCAAGGTTAAGTGTATACAGATGTTTCACTGTTCAGTCTCAATCTGTACATGACCTCTTGGACTATCTGATGCAGAGAGTAAGTGTGTCTCAAAGGCTTTGGGGTGCCTACTTGTTACAAGCATGAAAAGGTAAACGGTAAATCAAAACCGCATGCAAAGCCAGAGTACTGGGAGAGAACATACTTAAGTGGTGTGGGTGCCTCCAGATGCCAGCCCTGGCTGAAAAGCAGCTGGGGGTCCTGGCCCTGTGTTTGAGCAAGGATGTGATTGATTGCCTGTATGAAGAAAGTCGAAGGAAAAAGATAGTCTCTACAACCTAGTGAAAATGAGGAAAACTTCACAAAGCAGTGACCCAAGCTGGTTACATCAAAAGACATTACAGTCATTTTGTGACCAGCAGCTCTAGAAGGGTCACGGAGAGAGCCACCAGGCTGAGGCACAGCAGTCTGGCATGAGCGGGACACCATACCCCCAACAACTGAATGGATCCTAGCGACCCAGCAAACCCAGCCAAAATCTCCCCAGGCGGCAGTATGCACCATTTAGGGCACCCATGCTCCTCTGCCCTGTAGTGTCCCAAAACCACAGGACTTCTCACAGAGCAAAATCATTATTACAAGCAAAGTACAGAGACCGCATTCTTCACCTCCAGAGCAGCAGCTACCTAGCAGATTGCCTGGTGCTCCAAAATTTCCTGTCTCAGGTGAATCATCCGTACCCCTAGGAATATTCCCTACCTATACACCACCTACAGATCAAATGAGTAGATGGTCAAAAACCCTGCCTCAGCCTCCCTGCACCAAGAACTCTTCTGTGACCTTGGCACTGCTGGCACACACAAACAGTGCAGGGATCAATATGGAAGTGTGTTTAAAACCCTAGACCAAGAAGCTTGTGAATTTTTCTCTTTGAAAGGAAAGGTAGATAACTGAACACAATGAGCACTAATCACATAGCTTAATGTACTCCCGGAAGATAGCAGAGTGATAAAAGGCAGCACAAAGAAAACCCAGAGTAAGGCAAACCTCTCTGATGCTTCTTCATCCTGTCCTCCATCTGTCTTGTCTCTGTTGAATGCAAGCTCTCAAGTACAGAGGATGTCTAATAGTCTCCATCTCTACAGCACCTTGCACAATAGAGTGAAATTTCAGTCACAGACTCTAGGCATTCAAGCAAAACAAGCAGCTCATACCAAGTGATAAATACATGAAATATCAATTATTTCTACAGAAATCTCATGAGGGGAGGTGGGGATATTTTAAAAGGACTTCATGCATTCAGTCCTTGATGTTAATACCTCACCTACTGCAAATGTTCTTCACTTTAAAAACATTAAAATAAATTGGAAAAAACAGCTTGATGGCTCATGTTATGATGCCGAGATTGCAAGATAACACATTAATATAGAAAATGGCCAAGAGACTGAAAAACACTACATCAACTTGTGTTCGAACTTTAAACCTTACAAAATCACTCAATTTTCAGAAGATGGGTGCTCATAATACTTTCAAAAAGTAGGTCTCTTCAAAAGACTTTGAATATTTTTAGATCAAGATCCCCTCACATCAGTAGTCTTCTGAAAGTATTTTAGACCTCTCGTTTTTAGTTCTTCTAGTGCACAAGCAGCAAGGAGAAGACCTGAAGCATCATTCTATTAATACACCACTTCAGGATTATTTTTACTTATAGACAGTTATTTTTGGAAAGCTTCATGCAACAGTCAGGACAGATCATTACTTGAAAGCATTTATCTGCAGTTTGTTCTAAGTACATACCAAGGACAGACAGCTCTTAATATTTACCAACCAAAGAACTGTCCTGGCATCAAATGTTGCAGAAACCTCTAAAAGGTGTAGCTAAGGGAACACACTCTGATGAAATATGGGATGGGAATCACAGAGAGGTACAGATTATGTTTTGGGCAAAAGCAGGAGGGTAGAATTGGTGCACCATTGAAATGTTTCATGTAAGAAGTAGACCAGAACCTCCTACAAGAGAGACTCCACCAACTGGAGTCATTACAGGAAGGTATTCCTAAAGGTTACATTCTCAGCCATTTCTGGATCAAATCTGAGCCTGAAATCATGACACAATACTGCCTGAGCAGTTCTATGAAGGAGTGCAGACTAAATAACTCTATATCATTCAAGAGTCTGTAAGAGTGAGAACTCACAGAACAAGTTTTTCTAGACTCCAGGAATATGAGGGCTAGAGAATAAAACTGCAACAAAATCTTTTCTTCAAACTATCTTAATCCAAAACACATTTGCATTCTATGAGGGCTTCACAAGACACTGATGCAGCTATATAAGCCAAGACAAATGTATCAAGATAAGCCACTGAATTGAGTACCAAGGTCTACACACCCAAAATGAAAGCAAGAAAACATGCCAAGTTTGCTTTGTAAGGAAAATCTTACACCTTAAACACTGGTTTCAGCCTAAACCAAACTGCAGCTGGTGAATGGTACCATTTATTGTCTGATTGGTAAACTGGGTTGGATGCATCCTGGAGAAGAGCTTCAAGCCTCCTCTTAGATGGTGCCAGTGCCTGTACCCTGCTGAACAGACTGCCAGGAAGTGCCATAATGGGGTGAGTGGGAAGCAGTGTCAGCATCCCTGCCTGAACCATGTCTCTTCAACGTCTCTTCAAGAAACCAGCAGACAGCTTAGTTCTCCAGCACTGCCCAGCTAACACTTCTCATCAGGAGAAAAAAAAAAAAAAAAGAGGATTCCTTTCTTTGAGCTTGGAAAGAATTATGGTTCCAAATTGCCATGATAAAAACCTCAGTGTCATTTAACGTAGTCAGAAGCAGGCTTGTACAATTCAGCTGTGATCATATCCTCTTCCAGGTGCCTATTAGAGGGGAAAAAAAAAAACACAGGAGATTGCTGTACACAAAGAAAAAGAGAAAGTAGAAAAATCATGTATGTGTATAAAATACAGGACACATCATTTATATATAAATATTATTTACATATCTATGAGCTACTAAGCAGCATTGTTAAAAAAAATATGTTTAAGATATCTAAATGCAAATAGCCTAAACTGCAGAAATACCAGGTTTTCCTCATGTCTAATTCTTAAATAAAGCATTTCAGAACATGATTGAAGTATAATATCTTCTCTCACAAAGGCTGTGTATTAAATTCCTCACTGGTAAAGGAATTTTTATGGAAGGTTAATGCTTCCTGTAACATTTATCCTGGATAGTGTGGCTTCTCAAATAATTTTGTGGGCTTTATTTCCTGCACTGTTACAAAGCTTTATCTTCACTGTAATCGCTTTACAAATACCACATTTTCTGCCGATACAAAGGCAGCAGTTATTTTTCAGTCCAACCACACAGGTTAATTAAACAGAAAACCCAAGTTAAAATAATACGTAGAGTGGACATAAATCCAGAGACACTAAGTTGAGCTTGTCATACCCAATGCCATATAAACTTACCCAGCCAATACACTGTTCCCCATTATACCAGTTAAATCTGAAGCAACTATCTTTCAATCTGGGACCTACTGTCCTCTCACATGCCACAAAACAGGTATTTGCTCAACTACAGTTAAGAGAACACTGGTATAAAATAAATAGGGGGGGCTGCAGCCACCGCAGAGCATTCTGGCCCAGAGACATCAAACACATACTGGGGAAAGGGGGATGCCTGCAAGTTCCTAGCCAGAAAACAGGTGTAAATGGCAAAATAACATCAATTGCATTAATTGGGGATTTGGTTGTTGTGTAAAATGAGTACAGCTGGCATACTGAGGTGTCAGACAGGGCTGTAGCAGAATAGCAACTAAGAGTAGAATGTAAAATATAGCAAGAAACACGCAGCTTTATCTCATGATAGCTGCTTTTTGAAGTTTGGTAGATAAAGCATACTGCCATTTTAGCAGGCAGAACTAGCAACACTCATTGGCCATGACCTGTGACATCTGATGAGACGCAGACCCCAGGACACACTACCCCAATACACAGCTATTCCAACACCTGCACACCTCACCCGATGCTACAGAGCAACACTGTGGGACGGGCACACATGCAGTGAGCAGTGATGAATGAACCAAGCCACAGAGGCCCTTTTTTGTCATGTGAACAGAAAAGCTTCGCAGAAACTAGCTCTGCACATTTTGGTGAAAAATAAATAAATAAATGTAAAATAGCATGCATGCAGACAAAAGTGTGTTTTAAGGCTGACCTTCTTGATTCTTTCTAAATACATTCAGCTCTAGCATCAGTACTGTGACTGTGCTAGTACCCCTTCCTCCAAACTGGCTAGTCCATCAGGTCATCTTTTTGTATGTCCTACTACCAGTCCCATGAGCAAGAGGTTTCACAGCTAGGCCATTTTCCCTCCTTGAACCTATACAATGGATGCCATGTCTAAACATATTTTGCCATGATAATGAAATGTTTTCAGATACAGGACAAGGGTCATGTTATGTTAAGGGGCTATACAAAAGTGTCCTGGGTTCAGCAGTAGCAGTCATTTTTCTCCTTCTTAGTAGCTGGTGCAGTGCTGTGCTTTCGACTTTCGGCCTGGGAACAGCACTGATAACACTGATGTTTTTAGTTGCTGCTCAGTAATGTTTACTCTGACAGAGGACTTTCTGAGCCTCATGCTCTGCAGGGAGGAGGGGAAGCTGGGAGGAAGCACAGACAGGACACCTGACCCAAACTGACCAAAGAGGTATTCCATACCACAGGACACCATGCCCCATATATAAACTGGGGGCAGCTACCTGGGAGGGCAAGATTGCTGCTTGGGTCGGGCTGGGTATCAGTTGGTGGATGGCGAGCGGTTGTATTCTCGTTATTTCCCTTATCGTTATTATTATTGGTGGTAGCAGCAGTGGTTTGTGTTATACCTTAGTTACTGGACTGTTCTCATCTCAGCCCGTGGGAGTTACATTCTTTCGATTCTCCTCCCCATCCCTCCAGGAGTGGGGGGAGGAAAAAAGTGGGGAGTGAGCAAGCGGTTGCGTGGTTCTGAGTTACCAGCTGGGCTTAAACCATGACAACAAGACAGAGTAGTACCCACTCAGAGATGTGAGGAACTGTCACTCCTCAAAAATTCAACAAAACACTAAAAATGCAAACTTGAGTTTAAGGATGCTATGTCTTAAACATGTTGCTTTAAATATCAGCACAGGCACATTTCTAAAAATATGGTTTAGGCAAACATTTGTACATAAATATAAAACATGTTGGAAAAAGGGGCTGAAAGGGACCCTATACAATCAGAGCAGGAACAGCAGGCAGCCCTGCCCCAGCAGCGATGCCAGCAGGGGACAGAGGAAGACTCAACAGGCATTATCAGGACACCGAGCCCTGTTTCAGAGGCTGGTGCGAGAGATGTCAACAAACTGACGGGGATCAGCAGATGCTGCTGAGATAACGGGGCTGGAGCACTGCCCTGCAAGGACTGGCTATGGGGCTAGGGCTGATTCAGTGTGGAGTAGAGACAGCTTTGGAACACCTGACAGCATCACAGTACCTACTAGCAAAGAATCAATGACACTGGGACAGGCTCTTCACAGCTGTCCCACCTCACAGGAGGGTGAGACAGCAGCATCAGCTGAAACTAGACAGGTCCAGGCTGGAGATAAAGACACATTTCTTCCCCAAGGAGAGGCCAGCAGTGGAGTAGGTTGCCCAGAGAAGGCTGCCTCCATCCCTTGAGGTTTTCAAGACCTAACTGAATAAAACTGTGAGCACCCTGGTCTAATGTCATAGCTGATCGTTCTCTGAGCAGAAATTTGGACTGGAGATCTCGAAAAGTGCCTTCTGACCTGAATTATCCTGTGATAATTAATTATATGTTCATTACATTATAATATAATGTATCCTGTGATACATTATAAATGTCAATACAAATATATAAATATATACACACTGTGTATAGCTGTAGATGCACATACACAAATGTCCATGTGTGCATGTGCCAAACTGCACTGTAGTAAAACAGCACCTTCTGCTAGCTACCACTAAAGAAGTAACTGTGCAGATTTTTACTTCCAATTGCATGTTGATTTTGAAAGATATTTGATATAAAAAATATCCTCCCTTCTTTCAGCTCAGATACCTGTGCTCTCCTCTTGCTACACAGAGTTGTTCTACAGTCTGGGGGGCTGAGGAAGACAGGCTGAAGAAGCAAGGAGAGCACAGGAAGGTGCATGACTCTCCTGGGGGTGTGACTGACTACCAAGGCGTATATATGGGATACACTGGGCTCTCATATATAGCTAGAATGTTTGTGTACAGGATACACACTATTATCCATTCAGAAACACAGCAAAATAAAATGCTAGTGAATTTGACATGTGAGGTTCAATACCAGAGCAGAGCCTCAAATCATTAGGAAAAAAGTTATGCCTGTTAAAATTTCTTTCCAATTAATGCATTTTATCAGCAAAGTAAAAAATAAAACAAAGAAGTAAACCCAACTAAATCCAAATAATTTCTCAGTTACACTCATGCTGGGCTATGGAAGCCTTGATTCATGGCAAAATTAGCCCCAGTCTGTCTAACAGCTGTTGTAAAAGTGGAATCATTGCACCCTACATGCAATTGGATTTGATGACAAACCTTGTAGTCACATACTGCACTACTTATTTTTTCCTGCTGTTGGGGGTTTCTGAATAGCTTCACCACAGTGCAGGTGAGAAGGTGACTCAATGGGCCAATGGCCAAGGAAGAAAATATTGCTTCTCATCAGGTTTCATCCCTAAAATTTACCAATTTCAAGCAGCTCTTCTCTTATGTTTTAAAACAAATAAATAAATAGACTATTGCTGAAGAACAAAAGAAAAGGGTCTTCTCTATCATTTTGTAAATATCACCACTGGCAGATCTTCACATTCAGTTTAATCTTCTAAATCAACACATCATTCTGGGAAGAACCTGGTTATGACCCAGTTTCAACAGACAGTACAGCAGCCTGGGCTGATCTAGGTTAAATGCCAAGAGGGTCATTGTTTTAAAAGTAAAATGACACAGTGCAACACTGAGTAGTGCCATGTATATCACCACAGAAGCAGTATAAATGAGTCAACAGGAGGGCAAACAGGTGCTGGATAAGGGGTGTTGTAATCTGTGTCCTTCAGCAGTACTGAAGACCTGAAGGTAAAGAAGGAGGGGACACCTACCAGGGTTGCTACAAAGTCGGCTTTACTCTACTGCCTTTATGACAACAATATAAAGTAACTCCCACAACACAGTGAAGATAAGCTCTTTAAAGAAAATATAAAAGCATTAGCTTGGCAATTCATCCGAACCTCATCATGCATCGTAGACATTTTTGAAGTTTAACAAAGAAAAGCACATCATTAAAGAATACTGCTCTATCACCATTCTTATGCAAATCCTTTCAGATAGTTGGGTGGAAAATTCCATCTAACACACAGTGAGAAATAAATGTTGCAGGGTGGAAATTTCAGCTATACCGAGTGCATCTATCACTTGTATAATCCAAACTACTGTATGTGCCCTGACTACAGAATTAGTATTGATCCATTCACCATGTAAACATCAAGTACTTTCTATTATTACTTGAAATAGCATGCTATCACAATTTCTATTTCCTCCCTCTATCTTAAATAGAAGTATTGCACATTAGCTCTTCCCTTCATGTACTTTTTTGCACAGCTATCTAACTACAGTGTTCAAGGCTGTGCTAGGTTTCCTGCAGACATCTGCAGTATTACCATCAAAGTACTTTATTTTCAAGTCATCTCTGATGGAAGGCAATACAACTCTCATTTACGCTGAAACCTGTTACTGTGGCTTCTGTTGGTAAAACACAGAGGGTCCTTTGTTTCAAGATCTCTGTTGTGACTACCCTCACCAATGACTACATCAAGCAGCTTTCCCAAATGTTACTCACAGACCTCTCATGAGTATCACCAAGATAAGAGCGGACTGCAAGAGTCTGAATAGCTATGTCATCTGAGTACACACAAGTGGGGAAAAAAAATCATGATTTCCATCTCACCTGTCTCCACAAAAAAAAGCTGATGGGGCTAAAATTCAGCTTTGGAAAGTGCTGGGAGATGCTTGAAAGCACAACGTGTTTCATCTGTTAGAACCTTGCTTTGTCTTGCTTTTGCATGGTGAAAAATTTACAATGAAAAGGTAAAGGCTTGTCTCCAGAAAAACTCTAAAATATTAGACTTGAGAGTTAATCCTAAATTCTGGTGATTCCAGCAAGACAGCAATGATGCCTTAGAGCTGTGTGGCACTGTATGCACTTTCTCTGTTTCTTCAGTGTGACACACAGTAACCCACTCATTTTGCATTTCAAGTGCTGGGTCACACCGTCACCATTTCACTTCTTATTCAGTGCAAAAAGATGTGTCTTCAGCCCATGCAGCTGCTGCAGTCAGAGGAGAATTTTCTTCAATGATAATTTATAAATTGCAAAGGAGATTTCTTCCCAAAAGAAGAAACCAACCTTGGTTCTCACATCTTACTGCAACCCCAGTGGAAGATGAGGCCACAGCAGCTTTCTTAATAGCTTGAAAATCACCATCTGCAGCTTCTGAAAGCACTCACCTCTCCCTCCATTTTGTATTGGTGTCCCCATGTATAAATAATGCATCCTCCTGAAGCTTCAGCCACAGTTCAAGCTGATGCAAAAATAAAAATGCAGTGACACCCCATCCAGAGAAAACCTACAAGAACCAGTCATTCCAGGTAGATGCAAAGAAAGCATGGCCTGTAGGTCAACAAGGAGGCATTACAGTTGAAAACATTTCATTGATAATGCCCTGCTGCCTCCTTTCTGGGGCCATTGATTCAAGTCCCTGACTGAGCTCAAACACTCTGGCTGAGATCATGTCTCCATGGCAGCCAGACCCAATGTCATTTAAAGCTTTGAAAGTCAAAAGGAACTTCATGGATTGCATCAGGAAGACCTGCCTTCTCCAGGGAGAACTGTCACACACTGCCCAGAGTAAACCCCAGTGCCTCAATTTACTTGTCTAGAATGAGAGTGGCGATAATGACCTTAAACAGCAGTTCCAAAAAGGTCCACTGATGAAAAGTGTGGCACAGAAGGGAAAGTGAAATATGCAAAAGCCTATAGTCTCCTTTGCTTGGTGGGTGCAAGAGACAATATGGTCTGCCTTGGGTAACTATTCATATGTGCCTTTCACAATATGCAAAATGAATCATGACCATGCATGCATTCTGCTCTGGCCAATCTTTCCACCCATATAGACAAAAAAAACCAAACAGATCCCTGTTGCTCAGGCCTGGTTTTTAGGCGAGGAGCCATAACAGAAGCACCCATGCTTCTCTGCTCTCTACCTGCAACCCATGGTGGCAGCACAACCCCAAAAAAGCATCCATTTGAAGATGAGCTTCCCACCTACCACATAGCCATACTGTGGTCTATCCAACAAATGCTCACTCTTTCACTTCCCTAAATGCAGACACACCAGAAAGCTTAGTAATCTAGTAAGCACACAGACTGTAAAATCAGCCACAGAGAAAATGCTGAAGATGGCAGGACTCATTATTTCCAGAACAATAGTGCAACTTTCAGATCTCCCTCTCACAAGCCATCACAATAAAGCCTCCAGCCTCAGAGATCACAGTGGCACTTCTCACTGCATTTCAGGCACAGGCTACCTAATGCCACAGCACACCAGCATGCCAGCTGCAATGAAAACTCTAGCAGCTCTGAGCCCAGAAAAAATTGGGCAATCTCAAACCATGTAAAGGTGGTGGCAAACAGTAAAGGGTAGACAGGACCAAGGAGAAGGAGAAGTACTCACAACTGTAGGTGCCTGTGTATCTCCCACTGTGGGCTCAATTCCCCCAGCAGACTTGCAGCTCCTCCCTGAGAAATCAACAGAGAAAACAAAGGAGACAGGCGGCAAATGAGCATGGGGTTCAGACATCATTCATTCTGACATTAATGTAGTGGTAATGATTTACACCAGCTGATAATCTAAGTATTGGGTGCTGGGGACAATTCCTTCTCCCTAAAAGAAGGCAATTCAAAAGCCCCGTTTCTGGGCAAAGTATGTAAACTTCAGTTTAAGGCATGTTTCTTATTGTTTATAAAGCATCAGGTAGGTCTGTGGTCCCAAGCAATAGCTGGCAGCCACCTTCTGAGTGCGATTCTTTTGATATGACCTAGGCAAGACAGAGGCCTCTCTCCTCAGACATACAAATAAACCAGGTGCCTGGGATGCACCACAGATTATCAAGAGAAGAAGCCAAACAGGAAGACAGTAGACTGCCTCTGACTTCTGTCAGAGAAACGTTCAGGACTTGACAGAAGCATCACCCTTTCAGCTCTCAGCTTCTCAAGCGTATCTCAAAACCAACACAAATAAGAGGTCCTCCAGCAATTTCTCCAGGCCATGTCTGAGCTCTCCACCTGTTGGGAACTTTAGACGTAAATACAATGCCAGTATTGGATGCCTTGTCATATAGACTTGGCTGTGATCTTCTCCACTGAGAAGAATTTGCTGCCAGACCCTGAAAACAAAACTGACAACCCAGCAGTAGCACTTGGGGAGACGGGCAGCTCAACTGCCTACAGCTCTAAAGAAGTGTGGGTGAGATCATCAGGTAGATTGGAATTCACTGGTAGCTGGGCAAGTACTCCCTTTAGTCTTCCTGAAAATCCTGGTTTTTGAGAAAATGATTAGAGATGGTTGTGTTACAAGCACATCCTGGAAGAAGCTGGAAATGAAGAGAGAAGAAACACATGTATAAGGGAGATACACAGGGTAAATGCACCATGAACTCATAGTTAGGTCAATGGAACTGTGCTTCATTGTCATTGGAAAAACTGACAGCAAAGATATTCCATGGCAAGTTAGCATACCATTACTGGTTTGGTCACTCATATATCCTTCTCACATCTTCAAAGCTTCTCCAATCATCATCCCAAGATGCTTCCAAGTATCTCCTTTGCATTCTCTGCCCAATCCACTCTTTTCCAGGATATCATCTTTCTTTAGTTTCTCAGATACATTTCAGATACCATGAATCTCAGTAGCAGACCTCTGGACCACCCCTTGGAATTAGGTTTGTCTGTTTGCCTATTTAAAGTTGCATTATAAAATGCAACTGAAGTGCTCTTTTTTAATTAAACAATGTGAAAATAGGAAACTGCTACCAGAAATGACTTAACAAGCCTTGCTGTTAATCTCACACAACTGCTAATTATAAAGTCACAAAACCATTCTTATCCCATTTAGGCTAAAGTCAACTCTTACACATAACCAGGTAACTAAGAAACACATAATGCTTTATTACTTACTTGTAGCCCAGCATCATCAATATCTACTGCTTAAACATAGTAAATTCCTGATAAAGTTTGGCAGAAGACTACACTGCTTTTTCTAACATTATGGAGAGTCTCTGAAGAGTAAATGGCAAAGCCTTGGTTTACTGCAGCAGCAAAACCATGACATTATCACTGCAATAGAAACATGGTGGGACAATACGCATGACTGGAGTGCTGCAATGGATAGCTACAGGCTCTTCAGAAGGGAGAGGCAAGGAACAAAGAGGGTTGTGTTGTACATCAGGGAACTCAATCAACTGCCCAATCATCAATGTTGTGAGCAAGAAGGCTGAATGTTTGTGGTGAAGATGAGGGGGAAGGCCAACCAAGCACGTATTCTGGTAGGAGTCTATTACAGACCACTCAGGCAGGATGAAGCTATGAATGAAGTGTTCTTCAAACAACTGGGAGAAGTCTCACAATCACTTGCCCTTGTTCTCATGGGAGACTTCAACCTACCAGATGTCTGCTGGAAGTGCAACACAGCAGACAGGAAACAATCCTGAAGGTTCTTGAAGGGTGTGGAAGATAACTTCCTAACCAAGCTGGTTAGTGAGCTAACTAAGCGAGATGCCTGACTAGATTTGCTGTTTGCAAACAGAGTACAACTGGTGGGTGATGTGATGTTTGGAGCCATCTTGGGAAAAGCGATCATGAAATGACTGAATTTTCAATCCTTAGAGAAGCCATGAAGAAGGTCAGCAAAACCTCCACCTTAGACTTCCAGAGAGCTGAATCTGGCCTGTTTAGGACTCTGGTTGGGAAAGTCCCTTGGGAAACAGTGCTGAAGGACAAAGGAGTCCAGGAAGGCTTGGCATGCTTCAAGACTGAAATCTTCAAGGCACACGAGCAGGTGGTCCCCATGTGTTGAAAATCAACCCAGCGGGGAAGAGACCAGCCTGGCTGAACAGGAGATATTGCTGGGATTCATAAAAAAAGAGAGTATCACCTGCGGAAGAAGGGACTGTTACCCCATGCGGAGTACAAGGATGTTGCTAAGTTATGTACAGAAAATGAGAAAAGCAAAGGCACAACTGGAACTTAATATGACCACTATTATAGAAGATTAAAAATATTTTTACAAATATATTAGCAGTAAAAGGAGGGCCAAGGAGAACCTCCATCCTCTACTGGATACTAGAGGAAACCCAGTGACCAAGGATGAGGAAAAGCCTGAGACACTTAATGCCTTTGCCTCAGTCTTTCATAGTCACACCAGCCACCCCCAGGGTATTCAGTCTCCTGCACTGCATGACAGAGATGGGGAGCTGACTGAAGTCCCCATAATCAAGGAAGAAATGGTAAGTGGCCTCCTGGTCCCCTTGACCTACATATGACTATGGCACCAGACAGGTTACACCTAAGAGTGCTGAAGGAGCTGGCAGAAGAGCTTGCCAAGCCATTCTCCATCATCTATCAGCCATTCTGGTCTAGATAGCAGGTCCCAGCGGACTGGAAGTCAGCCAATGTGACGCCTCTCTACAAAAAGGGCAGGAAGGAGGGCCTGGAAACTACAGCCCTGTCAGGCTGACCTCAGTACCAGGGAAGGTCATGGAATGAATCATCCTGAGTGTGATCACACAGCACATACTGGAAAATGGAGGGATCAGGCTGAGTTAGCATAGGTTATGAAGGGCAGGTCCTGTTTGACCACTCTGATCTCCTTCTACGACAAGGTGACCTGCCTGGTCGATAAGGAAAAGGCTGTGGAATTCGTCTACTTAGAGTTTAGTAGAGCATTTGACACTGTCTGCCACAGCATTCTCCAGGAGAAACTGGCTGCTCATGGCCTGGACAGGTGTGTTCTTCACTGGGTAAAAAACTCCATGGATGGCCAAGCCCAAAGAGTGGTGGTAAATGGTGTCACATCTACTTAGGGACCAGTTGTTACTGGTGTCCCCCAGGGTTTGGTATTGTGGTCAGAGCTGCTTCATGTCTTTATCAATGATCTGGATAAGGGGATCAAGTACACCTTCAATAAGTTTGCTGATGACGCCAAGCTGGGTGGGAGTGTTGATCTGCTGGAGGATTTGGAAGCTCTGCAGAGGGATCTGGATAGGCTGGATCAATGGGCCAAGGCCAGTTGTATGAGGTTCAACAAGGCAAAGTGCTGCTTCCTGAACCTGGGCCACAACAACCTCATGCAACACTCCAGGCTTGGGGAAGAGTGGCTAGAAAGCTGCTTGGTGGGAAAGGACCTGGGGGCACTGATTGATGGAGCTGAACATGAGCCAGCTTGTGCCCAGGCAGCCAAGAAGGCCAGTGGCATCCTGGCCTGTATCAGCAATAGTGTGGCCAGCAGGGCCAGGGCAGTGATCATCCCCCTGTACTCAGCACTGGTGAGGCTGCACCTTGAATCCTGTGCTCAGTTCTGGGTCCCTCACTACAAGAGAGACATTGAGGGGCTAGAGCGGGTCCAAAGAAAGGCACCAAAGCTGGTGAAGGGTCTGGAGCACAAGTGTGATGGGGAACAGCTGGGGGAACTGGAGGTGTTGAGTCTGTAAAAGAGAAAGTGCAGGGGGGACCTTATTGCTCTCTGCAACAATCTGAAAGGAGGATGGACAAAGGAGGTGGCTGGTGTCTTCTCCCAAGTAGCAAGTGAAGGACATGAGGAAATGGCCTCAAGCTGCACCACAGATTTAGTTTGGATATAAGCAAGAATTTTTCACTGAAAGGGTGCCTAGGCATTGGAACAGGCTGCCCAGGGCAGTGGTGGCATCACCATCCCTGGAGTGTCCAGAAACCGTGTACATAAGGCCCTCGGGGACTTGTGTTAGTGGTGGTCTTGGCAGTCCTGGGGTAATGGTTGGACTTGATGATCTTAAAAGGTCTTTTCCAACCTACTTGATTCTATGATTCAGTGCTCTCTGGGGCACTTCAGGAATGTCATTTATGACTTCTTTTAGAAGAAGGTAGTAATAGTGCAATCAGAGTGGGTGCCAGACTCCTTTGCCAGCTCATCAGCCAAATACTTTTCACCATTATAGCCACATCCTCTAGCCACCAGTGCAGTCTACTCCCCCCACTCTTTGCCCCTCAGAAGTGGCAGAGAGCAACTCATGCATCAGATGAGCTTTAGGCCAGTCCAACACCTACGAAACCTGGGTTTTGGGGCATCCCACTGTCTCTCCTCTATCTTATATGTTACTGTTCAACTAAAATGTGTGTGATGCTAGCCAGTGACTTCCATCAGCACATCTACCCACATGCAAGGATGGCACATATCCTAGTTTTCATGGCCAAAGCGCCTTTTGTATTCCCTGCATAGGTATCTAAGAAGAGGTCACTGGTCATTACCTTGCTGAGTAAAAGGCTCTGAAATGCAGTGGAGCAGCTTCCTTCTCCTGCTACTGTGCTGACTTCAAGTGCTTGCTCTCTGTTTGCTCATTTCAAAATGACCACAAGCATTGCTTCCTGGGAGATGATTTTGCGAATACCTGTCCAAAGCCCTCAGTCCATCGCCAGCACTCCAGAAAGAAGGGGAGATTGCAACCTCCTCATGCTTAGACAAGCTTTCAGCTGGCTGTCTTTTGAGTGCTCCTCATTCAGCATGCAGCTTCTTTGTGGTGCCTACACCATGTCACACACTGGAGCCCATAGGTCTGGTTGTGGGACCTGAATCAGGGCAGTCAAACACAGGGAAGCTCAAAATTTAATCCCCAAATTTAAAGCAGCCTTTGTGTTCTCTGTTGGTTCCCACCCTGGTCTGAATCCCTGCTCAAAGCAGATCCTGCTTTATCTGGTACTCAGGTGCAGAGTACAGGGTGCTAATGGGCATTAAGCGCTTCTCTCTTTGTGCCCTCTTCAGCTTTAATTGTGCTGGCACTCTCAGCTGTGCTCATCCCTCATTCCGCCAACTTCAGGTACAGATCCCTGCATCTGAGCTCTGCTGATGTGAACTCCAGCTGCACAGCCATCCCACTGGAAAATGCAGTTCAGTCCCACCAATCACCCAGCCCATCTTGATCAGTACTGCAGTGTCAATTAGAATGAGTTTTCTGTGGGGGTAGTTCATGTCATGCAGACATATCATGGATGTGTGTCTACACAAAGGCTTTCCCAAGGGAAACTTCCATGAGATTACTCAGGATAGAAAGACTACTAACCTACATCTGCTCTAAAAATCAGGGAAAAGTGTAAAGGCAATGAGTTAGGTAGCTCCTTTCCCTGTGGCAGGACTACAACATACACATAGGTCAATTCAATAGGCATAAGGCACAAAGAATCTGCAAAACAGTAATTAATAGTGCAAGCTCGTGAGTCTTAATAACAGATTAATAAATACAATAAATAACATATCAATAACACAATAAAGAGCCAAAGACCAAATACTCAAAGGTATTCAGATGCCTAAGTTCATTTGGTTTCACACCAGTAAGTATCTGGGCCTGACCCACAAAACTTCACCTGCAAAAGCAAGGCCATACTCGCAGATAACACAATTGCTTCCTCCATTGAGTTTATAATGTCTTCAGAACCAGCTTGCATAGAAGCATGGTAGTAGGTGGTCTTAAATAACCATGGAATAAGCTACAAGGGCAGGCTAATTGAGAAGCATCCTTTTTTTGTATAACAGAAATACAAGGGTTTTTTTCATTTCTGCCTGTGCTACTCTTTAAATGAATCCCACATAGACAGTTAGTTGGATCCTATGAAATGAGAAGGCTACACTTGGCACCTGCTGCGTTACAGATTGTGCCTGTGAAATTGAATTTACAAGGACAACACCAGAGAGAACAGCAAAAAAACCAAGGAACTGCTGAAAAGATGTATTTGCCTATATTATGTTAATAATTTGTCATTAAGAATAAGCAAGAACTGCCAACGCACTTAGCAGTGAACATCACCTTCAGTAAGTCTTCAGCACGAGGCCTAAGCTATTTACAAAATCAGATTTTTGGGAAAATTACTCTATCATACATTGCTAATGCAAAACAAACTAAACCCAGCTGACTTGCAAGTACTACTGCTGTGTACATATTTATAAGACAATGCCTATGAACAGGTTACATTGTGAGTGACAGGTGGCATTACCACTGTAACTTCACTCTGCAGAACTGAAACCCATGCACATTGCTTATTCATAGATTTAAAACACCACATCCCTAAACAAAAGAAGATAAAGGCTGTTGGACAGCTGCCTTATGTTTGGGCTTGTCTGCTGAGAAAACTCAGAAGGTCAAACCTAACTATTCAGTTGAACATGTGTTAGTAGGGGAAGAACTTTGTGTAACTCAGCAGAAACCGTCTCCAGGACATGTAGAGTACGTGTGTGCGTAACATGTACAGAAAAGGTAATTGTCTTTGTGCAAGTAGCTTCTTCCCGGTCTGCAGCTTGCTCACGTACACCAGCCAAGGGTCACTGGCACAGCTGAAAGAAAGCTTTCAAAAAGTGCAGAACTTATTGAAATCTTTTGAAATTTTTAAGAAATGTGGAATGTCACATTTTATAATATGGAGTCGCTTCAGGCTTAATGAAAAAGCACCAGCGTCTGGAGTAATGCAGCAACACAAGAAGCAACATAGTGTAAGGAAATCAAATATGAGCTAAAAAAAAAAGAAAAAAGAAAAAAGTTTAGAATACAAAACAAAAGAGCGGGCGACCAAAATAATTCCGATTCCACCACACGAGCCTCAGACAACGCCGTGAGCGACAGCACCCATGCGGGTGGTGACCGTCAGCCTTTGCATTGGAGATGCTCCTGCGAGGGGCGGCCTCGGGCGAGCAGCTCCCTGCCCTCGGTGGGGTGGGTGCGCATCACGTGCTTTGTAGGTGGTGACAGGCCGGTGCCCCGGGGAGGGGTTCAGGCTCTCCCGGGCACGGAGACCTCCGCTGCGCGCCACACGGCTTGCACCGCTGCGCGGGGCCCCAGGGTCGCGGCGGAGGCACAAAGAGACGGAGGGAGGGAGGGAGCGGGAAGGAGATCGCTACCGGCTCCCGCGGCTTGCAACACGGGGCGGCGGCGGGCGGGGCGGGGCGCGGCGGCACGCTTGCTCGCTCGCAGCGGGAGCGGCGGGGAGGTGCACGGCGGCATTTCCCCCTCTCCCCGCCCCCCACCCCCCCCCCCGCCTTCCCGGTTCGTTCCCGGGACTGAGACCGCTACGCCAACGTGCCTCGCGGCGGGCCGGCCACGCGCCGGCAGCGGCGGGCGCGCGCCACCTGCCGGCGGGCACGCGGCGGCGCGGCCACGTGGCGCCGCCCGGGCGGGGGCGCGCCCGCGCGCGCACTTTCCCGCGCCCGCCTCCTCTCACCCCTCCCGCCCCAGCCTCCTTCTCCCCCTTGGCCTGGTACCTTTGCGCTGCCGCTTCCCCAGCGGCCCTGGAGCGTTCTCTGCTCCCGGGCGGAACGTGGGATCCGAGCTGCGCTCCGCGTCTCTCTGCGCTGGGATGCCGGCTTTCCCGGCCCCGACCCCTCTTCCACCACCTCAGAAATGCCCGGTCCCTTCTGACGTTCGCCACCCGGGTCCTCACGTTAGTGCGGTAGGCGGACGGGACGTGGCGGCGCCGTCCGGGGTTATCAAAGCGTTTGCCTCTTCTCTGTGCTGCCTAGGATGGCTTCCGACATCGGGTCCTTCTTTTCAGCATCTGCGTTTAGGTCTGCATTGATTTCGGAGGCCAGGGTGGCACCGGTTGTACCCTAAGTACTTCAGTTCGATTGGCTTCGGGCGCACTTGTTTGTACATGTTTGTCTTCCAGAAGTAACAGCCCCGAGCTTCAAAATAAATAGAAGCCCTGCAGCAGTCTATACTCTGTGTGGGCACATGAAGATTCTCTGGCAGACCGTTTGCCATGCAGAAAGAGTTTTTTACAGGAGGAGAAAGTGCAGAGTTCTAACCAAATTCTGAAACAAATTCAGCAAAACGAAGCCCAGATCAACAGGATCAGTACGGGAAACTTAGCCTAGTAGGTTATTTCCCATGAACTGCATTGCCCTTTGTTAGAGGGGGCATAAGCAAAGCTAACTTTTTAGCTTTAACTCTGAACCATTGCAGGAGTGGGGAATTGACAGAGAAGTATCTGTGCTCCAATCTCATTTGTTTTAAATACCAACAACACTTGCATCTGTCGATAATAAACTTCCATATTAGAGCATAGCCTTAATATCAAGGCATAATAGGGAAATAATTTTGGATAGTAGCCATCTTCTGGGATCTTTATTACATGTGTTCTTTTTAAAATTCTGTGCCGTGTCATAATACATCCAAGTGCAGAAGGATCTGTGTAAACAATTCTGTCACATTACCACCTGCACTGGGGGAGCTGAAAACCCACCTGTACTCGATTCCCCTCCAGCCACGGCAGAACAGATGGGTTCCCTCGATGCTCAGTTCCAGGTGATTACCTAAGGATGGCAGTAACATGGGCAAGATACTCCAATATTGTCCTCCATATTCCATATCCTCCAAGATTCCTGGTGAAAATGTATGGCTAGGTGCAGCCAAGACCCATTATAAATTAGAAGAATTTATCAGTCTTGCTGTTACTCTACAATAGCATTCTAAGTGCACAAAAGTACTGCAGCAGGTACATGCATATTTTTATCTTTTGCATTCTTACAGCATCCACACAGCAGTGCCTTAGAAACGCAGGAAGAAGAACCCTCAGTTCTCAAATAGAATACCTATTATTGTAGGTAACTGCTTCTTATGGTTCCCTCCATAAATATTTCTAAGCTCTACCTTAAATCGAGTTAGTTTTCTCAGACTTATCACTTACCAGGGTGCAAATGCTCATTTTTTATATGGAAAGCATAGGGAAAAGTGAATCAAAAGAAAGATTTTAATAATTAAAAAAATGTAATCAGAGTACTTCTGGCAGTACCTTTGTTTGCTTCTTTTGAACAGTATCTTTGTTAGAAATGCCCTCAAGATCATGTCAGTAAACTACTGCAGAATTGATCTGACCATCAAGTTGTCTGTAGGCACTTCCTGGCTTCATCACAGATGCAGGGTACATGCTGCTAGATGGATTCCTTTCACTGGATGGATTCCACAAAACTTGACATCTAAGCACTGCTGAGAAACACTGAAAACCAATCAAGTGCGTGTGTGGAGTGTAATAATCATCTGGGTCACTAGAGGTTCGTTAAGCTTGATACTTAGAAGGCCAAGACTAAGGTACATCTCATATTCAGCACATCTGAAATTCCAGGATGCGGTAATTCCTAATAATCAAGTGTCATAGCCACAGAGATATGAAGGTGACTACCTCCCATTTATGAGTTGGTTAGTGGGAGTTTCAGGATCAAAAGGGACTTGCAGGCAGATTCCTATTTACATCCCCAGGGCATTGCTGGAAAAGGAGGTTTGGCATGCACAAAACTCCTTGACTTTGCTCTGATAACCAAAGGATGTGTGCCAGAGCCATCATCTGCAGAACAAGATACTGATGGAGAAGCCAAATCTCAGACTTCTCAGGAAGATCTTTCAAGAACAGGCTGTTGCTTGTGGCAATTGATGATACTTTAAACTGATGAGAGCCAGCAGAAGCAGTGGGGCAGGAGGATACTGTGGGGCTGGAAGGGTTTGTAGAAAACACATTGTTACAGTTAACTTCTAACATAGATCTAACAGGAGAGGTCATTAGGTTCTTGAGATGTTTGGGTGCTAGGGGTCTGCTGTGCAAAAGGTGGAAAGCATTGGCTGGTGGGCAAGGGAAGGATTGGAGAAAAGCACAAGAATGCAACAGTGGTGTAAATGCTTGTAAAAACTCTAACAAAGGCATATTTTAAACAAGTGAATTTTACACATCAATTTTACACATGGGTCTTGGTTAGGTACACAAGTACTAGTGTACCACACCGCCACTACCCACTCAAATATACACCTCTGTGTACAAAGGGAAAAGAGCATCTGATTTACATTGCATGGGAAATACTGTCAGCGTAATGTGCAGCTCAGCCAAGTTTGGGCAGCTCAAGTCTGTGGCAGACCTTGCAGCCTAGCAGAGTGCCAGAATACATGACCTAGTGGGTTTTGCAGTGTACATGGTCTCATATTTTATTTGGTGATGAATATTTGCCATAAAATGTTTGTGGAGACAAACAGAATAAAGCAAGAGTGGTATTCATGTTGCTTGCCAAGAATAATACCACAATATTTGTTTGTGTGGCTTGCCAAAAATATCAGGTATCACAATACGTAGGCATTAGGCCAGATTTATCTGTTACTGACACCATCTACCCAGCAGACTACAGCTGAAGCCACGATTTGGTCCTCTATTTTAAATATTTCATGAAATATGGGGTATGTATTGATTTTTAAGTCAAGTAGTCTTTGCATATGTGCATATTATACATTGCACATACACACTTTACTCTTGAAGGTTAGGACATGAACAACCATTCCAGAGAGGGTGACACAGAGCCAAAGCCTCCTCTAATTAAAGTTAACAGGGAAGCATAACCGGTACATAAAGTGAATGTTTTCATGAACACATGCAAATCAAAGTGACATAACAGCAGTAAAAAGTTACTTTCACCATTCTCTGTCTTCTCTGGGATCAGCCAGCCCTGTCAGCTGCATTATATGTGAGTCTTGTGACACAGATGTATTTTATTTACCTTGATTTACTTTGTTTATTTTTAGTGAGAAGAGGGATGATTTCAAAACAACCACCCAAACTTGTAAATCAGTAGCTCAGGAAAATTTGTAGAACATAATCCAAACTTAAATATTTTATTCCTTTAAATCTTTTTTATTAATAAAAATCCGCAAGGAATCAAGCTCCCGGATAAAACTTCTGAGTAACTTTGGACCTAGACTGTGATTTTGCGACTGGACATTGTCTCCACTGAGTTCCCAGGTGAAGTACTACCTACCACGCTTTTAGGAAAGATGTTTTTACATTCTGCCCAGGTTGTGGAACTGAAAATTACAAGGAGCAGAAGGAATAAGTAGCGTTAAAAACTGTAAATAGGACCAATGCATTTCAAATTAGATTCTGGTAGAGTATAAAACAGTGAAGGTGAAATATCATTTGCTATAGAAAAACAGAAGGAAATGAGAGAAACCCTGGGTAACAAGCAATGAAATAATCACATCTGACACATAGCTGTATTCTGTAGGGGCTGAAATGCTTCAAAGGACCACAGCTGAGAAGTAATGACGTAAGGTTCACTTCTGCTGAAGTCAGTGAGGACGTTACTGCTGACTTTACCAAGATAAGAATTATACAGCTCAGGGTTTGAAGGCCAAGTGCCAGATGCCTTTAAACTGATAACCTTGGAAAAGGATCTCTGGCCATTTAAATCACCTTGACTTCAAGGACTTTGCATTAACGTTGACAGCCTGCTCCAGCTGGGATTCAGTCATCACTGGATAAAATGACTGTGGGAAAATGTGTTGTATGGAAATAAACTCATGATGGAACACAGTTTTAATTTAATTAAATGGTTTATTTCTTACTGATGCTGAGTAACATTTTCTCACACAGCAACTACTGTCATGAGCAATGAGGAGAAAGAGCACTGGATCTGACCACAAACACAGGCTGCTGAATTTCATCGTATCTGAAAGGAAACTTCAAGAAAGGCTTCTGGACTCCAGATGAGCAACTTGGAAGTGATGGGGAACCCTCTGTGTCCACTGAAGATTTATTCCTGAAATTAATCACTTTCCCTCTTCAGCTGTATACCTTAAGCACAGCACACACCTTCCTCTCAAGGCCTTGCCATCAGGCTGTCCTTTTAATCAACAACAACTCAGGCTTCCCTTAAACAAAATATTTCAGCTTAAAGTCCATTCCTCTCCCTGTTCCTTGTCACATATTTTCCAATATTCATAAGCTATAAATAGAGGCTTATGGAGAGAAAAATAAAGACACTCATTCCCCTGAACGGGGCTGGAAGAACTTTCTGGCAGGAAGCAATGGAAGAATGATAACTATTTTGCTTCTAAAAACCTTTGAGTTGTTCCCCCTAAATAAGGCAGTCAACTATTTCACTACTGTCATGGAGCAGGCCAAGAAGTTGCTGAAATACTAATTTGTTTTGACAGAAGCACCATAAGGCAACTCCAGACAATTACCTCTGAAACTTCCCAAAAGATAGACTTCAACAATGGCACATTTTCCATACATAAGGGAGGGCACAGAGAAGGTGACTGTTACTTGTATAACATTGCCAGTTTCAGGGATGCACAACGGCTGCTAGAGACAGGCTTTCACAGGCCATTTTTATATACAGATACTTATTGTCGGGAGGAGATTTGTTTTGAAAATGTGCAGAGAGGGAAACATTGCAAAGACCTGATGCTTGTCCTCCAGATCATCTTTGATTTCTGGTGATGCTTCAGCTAGTTCTGAGAGTGGAGATTTCTATCCTCCATCAAATTTCAATGAAAGCAACAGAACTTTTGCATGCATATCTGATTGGAGACAGGTTGGCTGTATTTTAAGTTTCTGTTCTAGTGCAAACCTCTTCCTTTGAAGTAAAAAGTAAATAAACGTGAAAATCAACTACTAGGTCTATGTTACTGTTGATGGTTTTCACCTTGTCTATTCTGTAGTGATGCAACATACCACTTAAATGCAGGAGGTAAAATGCAAGGCTTTTGTTCCTCAAAATAGGAACTCCATGCTATTTTGCTATCATATTTTCCTAGTTTGGGTAAAGAAAAAAAAATCTGACAGCTTTTAGACTAGGTCATCTGGCAATTTGGGCTAGCACAGCTTCTTTAAAGCAAAGACTGTTTGTTGTTTTTACTTTTATATATATATTTTTATATATTTATTATATACATTTATATACATATATATACACATCAGCCCCTCCTTTTGCCAAAAATGAACAAGAAATCATAAAATATATTGATCCTTTCAGATGGGTCAAGAAGCACCTTTTAATTGCTTAAACATGAGCCTGAACATACCCATCTTTTAAACTCAGGCAGAAGTTGTCTGTAAATGCAAAAAGTGCATTTACACATTTAAGCAGCTGGTTAAATGGGACTGGCTATCTGTCTCCGTACTTACCAGTTTTCTGTTAATCTCCTATTCCCCGAATTGCTTGCCATGTGTGATATTACTGCCATCTCTGTCATTACTGTCTAGACTGCCTGCGTTTCAAATTCGGTATTCATGCGAAATGCTACAATAGCTTCCACCAGCAGATGTCTCTCAGGCTGTGCATGTGTGCTCAGACAGTGAGGAAGCTGAGCAGCTACAAACCCTGTTACAATTCCAAGATGTGACATACGGAAATCTTAATGAACGTGCTTCAGCAGCACAACTGCTGCATATAAAAAGTATTAGGGCAAAGCCTAGTGCAATGCCTCTCATGCTTTACACTATATCTTTAATGCCTTTCACTGTTTAGCATAAGGGTTCCCTTTCTCCATGACTAGCCATCACCACTTGTTTGCAACATCCTCCACAATTGCTTGTGGCCAGACAAGTTAAAAAGCTAAACCAAGCTCTCTGCTTCTGTTTTCAGAGCCGACAGGGATACCTCAGTGTTGATCAAAGTACATTGCTCTTATCAGTATTACTGCCCACTGGCCAGACAAGGCTGGAAATGCCTAGACTAATATATTTATTTTCAGGGCCATGGGAATGCTGTAGGAAGACCCCATATCGTGGCTGAAAACAATAATAAGGCAGAATAGATGAGAATCCAGAAACAATCCAGACAGTAGGGCTTTTTCTAATGCATTTTCAAATACAAAAGTTAAAAGACATCATCAAGGATATGTGTGCAGAGAGCAGTGATGCAGGGCTCACATGGATAAACACTGCTTCAACAAGGAACCAAGCTGCAAACTCTTCCTTTCCTTGAGCATCAGGATACTGGGAATACCAGAACTGCAGAGACAAGAGTAGAGAATGCCTCTCTAACTGAACAGAGCAGCTGAGTGGTGTACTCTACCACCTCAAGCTCAGCCTCCCCGCTACACGGGTCTTACACAGTTCAGAGGGCATGTGTACCATCTCTCATGCTTCTCAGCAAGATCCACGTGTTGGCAATCATGAGGTGAGCACTCAAAGACAAGTATTTGTCACCGCAGGTGGAGTATTACTCCATGGATAACACTTCCCACATTCTAATCCATGCTGTCCTAATTAAGGACTACAAGTGTATCTGTACTAGTGTAATACTTTCCATGCTGGGTAATTGACTCATTGGTCTCTTTCATCAGAGTCTTAGCCAAGACACACAAAACCTACGCACTTCTATTCCACACACTGATCTTCAGGTTCACATTTGTCTCAGTTAACATCAAGATGACACCTCCCTTCTTAAATCAACACGTGTGTTTACAGGCCCATGTCTTTACTTTCACATTCTGTTTGTACCTCTCTCCCATATTTTGCAGTATAGAGCTACTGCATGCCACCAAACAATGTCCTACGTTGTTAGAAAAATAATTTCATTCTCTTTAAAAACAATTACAATATTGTTACATTTTAATGTGACTGTCAAACGAGATAAAGGAAAATAACCATGACAAGGTGGAAAGAACAGTTTAATTTAGCAGGCAATTAAAAGTCTAGCAGTCATAGTGTGGACAAAGGGCTGACGTAGCTTAACAAGCTACAGCTCATCACTTGAAATACATTTAACTAGGTAAACTTCAAATTCAGAATAGGTTAGTTTAATCTATTTTTGGTTAAATACCATTTTAGATAAAAACAACAAGCAGAGAAAAAGGGTAAAATGAGAACAGTTGTATGTGTTGATGGAAGTAGCATGGCTTTATTACCAGCAGAGAAAAATGCCCATTCTATAGAAAGAGGAAGACTTTCTGAAGGACACTTAGGCATCCAGCTTTGGTCCATGCCATCGGGAACTGTGGATGTCATTTCCCACAGTGTTTCTTCCCTCTTCAATTCCCTATGAGTAGCAAGATGTTCAAAGTAAAGTGGAGCCAGGAACTGCTACAGCAAAACCTATTCTCCAGCTGGATCCTCAGCACATCCATATGGGCTTGTAAACACATGTTGGAAAAGCCCTAAATAGAGTGCTTACAAAACAGAATGCAGCCACGCAAAGAGGATTTCATAGCTGATGGAACAGACTTTAAAATGTGCCCAAACATGCATTTATAGAGGAGACTGAAATGGCTCCAGAGAACTGTCCTTCATGTTTTTTGCCATGCGAATGCCATCACAGTTGGAGATACCAAGGAGATTTTAACTCAAGTGTTCTCATGGTTTATCTGTAATTCCTTTGGCAGGGAGCTTTGGAAATAACAGCAAAACTGTCCATGTCAAGCTCTCCAGACAATTCAACAACAGCATTCAGGCTATTGCACAGGTTACACTGACGGTGCCTGACCCACCAATTTCATGCTGAACAGTCCTGGGTCTGTTGGCTGTATGAAAGAGCATCTTTTGAGTGAAAAAAAGCACACTGAGCAGCAAAACTGCTGCACACCCACTAACCATTCATAATAATATGGGGCAAAATAGCATCAGGCAAATAAAGGAGAGGTTTGTAACACTCTTCAGAATTATAGAATTATTTAGGTTGGAAAAGACCTTTAAGACCATGGAGTCCAACTGTACAGTCCAAACTAGGACCAGATTCGATAAACACAAGATAAATATAATAAGAAGTGAGGTTCTCCAACTAGACCCAGAGAGCCATAGAGGGTGATCCATGGCTTTTCACCATTCATATCCAGGCCAGCCTTCACGTTCAGCTAATGCTAAACACAGCTCCCAGCCCTGACTCCCTGGGAAGATGGTTCCCAGATTTTGTAGCTGTTTGTACAAGTCACAGTCCTGACAACCATCACTTAATACCTTTGAATGGGGCAGCATGAACCAAAGAATAAGAAAACTCACCTTACTCTTACTCTCTTACTCTTACAGATGTTCCTTCTGGTTGCTGAGGTTTCACTACTAAGGTAGAAGCTTAGCACTGCATCCATGCCAGTTTCAACACTTCTTCCATTTTGCTTTGTCTTTCAAGAGTGCTTATGTTTCCATAACATCAACCACAAAGCAGGTAAACAAATGCTTTTCCCCCTTGCTTGGGATGCTCTGTTCTTTTAAAAAGAGAAGTAGAATGCATGAGTTCATACAAGACAAAAAAAAATCGATACCCTCTCACTACTAATAGCACTCTGTGATAGGCCTAAACAGGTGCTTTTAGCACCAGCTCAAAAGTGTAAGGAGCTCAGGATCTAGGAGGGCTCACTGAGAGTGCTTTAAACTACATTGGAAGAGGGAAGGGAGTAAAACCAGGCGTGCTAAGGAGTGAGACAGGGAGTGGTGTGCCAGCATTGGAAGCAAGATCAGCAGAGCAACTTGTATGCATTTGTGCTATTCCTGGAAGTGTTAAAAAACCATGTGGACGAGTTGGCATGAGCTGGCACTCAGTAGTTTAGTGGCGTAATTTACTGGTGAACTTGCAGTCCCGGGATAAATGTTGACTTGGTGATTTTAAAGGTTTTTTTCCAATCTTGCTGATACTAGGATTCTATGAAGGGAAAAGAAACAGGACATTCTTCTTCTGTTGATTTTTTTTTTTTTTCAGCCTGAAGCTTTTTGAGACCCTCCAACATGACAGCAGTGCTTATTTTAATGGGGCTTACATCAGAAAATTAAAAATAATCCCAACTCTTTTATGACCAGAGTCTTGAATAAAACCCTTATCTGCAACCTAAACAATCCCAGCAAGTCATCAGTAATATTACCACATGACCACCTGAAAAGGTAAGAGTGTTTCTCCCCACTACCTAAGATTTCAGAATGCCATATTATCACAGGTGATCTCCAGCTGCAGTGAGATGATTCTTTCAAAATCGAATTCAGCTTGTAAAAAAAAATAAAAAAGAATGGCTGCACTTTACACAGAGATGAGATATTTGCTGGAAGTTTTCATTAACCTCGAAGTCTGCTTTCTGAATGACAGCTTCCAACAAAATTTTCTGTCAATACCTAGGCGAATGGATAGCATGCAAGTGAGGAAATTCTTATGCCCAAAACCTATTCAGTTTATTTAACATTTTATCATTTTCTCTGACATCAGTATTCCATATACAGTACTACTGATTAAAGAGGGAAATAATTTTCACAAAACAAAATAGGTTTTTTTAGAGAAAAATAGCTTTATTGGCTTTCTTTGCTACCCAGAGTTAAAAACAATTTCCACCAGTGTAGTTTTCTTGCAAAAATATGTTTCCTATCAGTCAAACCCATTTTCAGCTTGAAAAAAGCCCTCAACAAAACAAGTGTGCTTAGTGCTAGCATCAGTGTGCTCAGATGCTCACGCATCTAGAATAGTCTTTCACCTGGGCTCCTGAAAGCATTCTACAAATAACAGAATGAACTGCAGAGAGGCAAAAGAATTACTTCTGTTTTATGAGAGGAAACACTAAAAAAGCAAGGGCTCACTTTTCAGAAGCAAATATAAACATTAATAATGCAATACAAGATCAGACAATGGTCTCTCTAGCCCAGCAGTCTTTTGTTTGCCTAGTAGGAGAGACACTGTGTCATGAAAGGTGGATTGTCTAGGGCAAAGCCAATCCTTTGCACTCCAGATGTTCCGATCCCTGTAACTTCCCAGATGCTGATATGTGTATTTTTCCAGGGACCTCAGCGGCATGATTTTTGGCAGGAAGAGACTGTTTGCACCTTTCCTTGGTTAACAGGGTCTGCCAAGAGTAGGTGCCAGAAGTGAATGACCAGTGAATATCTGAGAATAGGTCAGACATGTACTATATAATGTACCCATAATACTCTTCCACCATCTGACAAAACACTATGAGGCCTACCTGAGTCAGAACTGTTACCTAATTGCTTTCCATTTCTAGCATTTCTGCCTGAGGCAGTAAGTTCCACAGCTTAATCATATATTGTGCAACTTAAGTAGCAGTTCTTTCTTGGTTCGCACAGGGTCTGTTACCTACCAGTTTCACTTGAAGTTGCTGTTTTATGCAAAAATCATTCCATGGGCATCAGGCTCAGTTTTGATTTTACAGACCTTTGTGGTAGTCAGTGTTCTCCTCTCTCTTCTATAGCAATCTTGATTTTTACTATTATATTTATTATTATTTTTATAAGTTTTCTTGCTCTCTCACTGTAAACAAGATGTTGTATCTGCGCCAGCCTGATGGCCCTGGAGCAGCAAATGGAAGCTCCCTGTTGCCCACACTAGAGGTGGTTAAATTCTGTGCTGCCTAATGTGACCATTTTAGAGTGTACCAAGAAGCAAAGATGCATTTTACTGGGAGTACCTTGTTCAACACCCTAATTTATTCTTTCCTGACATTAATGAACTGTTCAGACATAATCCCACTCTTCACATCTTTTCAGCCTGCTTAAAAAAAAATAAAAATAAAAAAATCAGCACTGTTTAAAGATCTCAGAAGCACATCTCATTAATAGCTGAAATGCCTGATCGCATTCTTGTAGTTCATACTTTAAACACATCCCTAGGGGTCTGACACAGTTTGACCTTCTTAATCATTGCTTTTCCTTACAGCATTGATGCTTTAATTTCATAGACATCCATATAGACTAGCTACAGACTCAGAAACGCAGCATGTCACCTCTGAGGTCAGCTACAATAAGGCTGTTCTAGTGTTAAAGCCATACTCCTAGTTCATTTCTGCCAGTAGTCTGGGTTTCCTCCTCTTGCTGTAGTAATAGCACACTGTGTAGCATTTCCAGGAACTACTTCACTTTGTCCTGACTTTCTGTGTTTGCTTCAGCTTCGTCTGAAGCTCATTAACAGTGTAATCCATCCAGTTTGCATTTGAGGACAGGAACACATAGCAATGAATGATTTAAAACTTGTTTCCTGTGTCCATGTACAGTGACTTCTGTCAAAAGCAATGCATGGGTTTGTTTTCTGAAATTTCTCTCCTTTTCTTAAGTATATGCTTTTAGCATGGATTTTGTTTTAGGTTTTGGTAAACCCTTGAGCATTTGGCATCTGTATCTTCTTACTTAATAGACACTAGCACTGCAATATTTTTTAAAGCCTTTATGTTTCAGCTTCTTCTAAACTTAGTTTTGTTCCAGTTCCTGCCAACCTTACTCACATAAAGCTTCAATCTGAAATAAGCAGGACATTTAGGTAAAGATAAGTGAATGAAAAAAATCATCAACAAATTTGATTTCTAGGTACCTGTTGAATCAGCCACACAGTTCTAAACCAAAGTCAGCTACAAGGCATCTGGATTACACTTGGGAGAGATGGATTCAGAAGAATCCAACCTGGTCCTGAACATTTTAATCCAGAAGGTCCAGTATGACAATAAACCATATGTGTACTAGTTACAGGAGAGGATACCCAAATTATCAGAATGTAAATCTTCAACATGTAACATTGCTTCAAACTCAGCTTCAAGTCTGGTGATAAGGTCACCAGCTCTTCTTTGCATAATATCAGATTCTGATGGCTAAAATAATTTTAAAATCCACAAATTCCATAGAAAAGGCTATTGTTAAAAGGGCAATTAAAAGAAGCATGACACGCTTGCTGGTTCTCTGTGCCCCTGGTGGGGTCTGCTATGAGCTAAACATATCTTGTAAGGTACGTCTCCATGTTTTCAGGTTCAATGCTAAATTAAAGGGGCCTAAAAATATATTGGATAATTGGACTGAAGCCAGAGAACATGCCCCAGTTAATACAAACACAGCTGCTCAGAAGGATGGGTCTCTTTCTCATGCTCCATACTTTCCCTTGGCTCAACTTCAAAATATCAAGTAAAGCGTTAAGCCCCTGTCCCGCCATTTTAAGCTTTCATGAGCTAGAAAGCAAACAACATAGAAAAATCACCTCCTTTGCAAGACAACAGCTCACTTTGCTGCATGATGAGTGACTACTAAGTAAAGATAGCAAAGTTTTCATACAAACATTTGAATGACAGAAGTCACTCATTTGAGAGAAGTTGTCATGAAACTATACTCTTTCCAGTACAAAACTTGTTCCTTCAGCTTGGATTTTTCAGCCTGCTGTGACAGTAGAAGAACCATATAAATTCACATCTTCAACTTGCTAAGAATTAACGTTCTTGTTAAGTGCCTTAAAGATATACTCAGATTCCACTGAGACACTCAAAAATACTTCCATATAACCCCATAAACATCCTAGGACCCAGATGCATGTACTTTTCAGAAAACAGAATGCATACCAAAGAGCTTTGGATCAAAAAAATCTTTCAGGGATTTTATGCCAAATTCATCCCAAAAAGCCCAACTGAAGAAAAAAAAAAAGACTGTCTGATCCAGCCTTCATATTCTAGTGGTTGATAAGTTGTCTTCTCTTAAGGGAGAATAAAAATCTGGTGAAACTAATGGTGACTCTGATTGAAGTGACTATCATAAGGAACAATTTTTACATGATTTACCATGGAAAGGCATGCCAGAAAGCTTGCTAAACTTTCAGACAAAGACAGATGCAAAGACAGTACAGCAGATGCATGTTTCTTGCTTTCAGCATCCTTTCATAAAAGCTACATGACACCAGCACTATCACCTTCCAGGGTCAGTAAGGCTGTCTCCACCACTTTGACAACACGAAGAAACTTTTTTCATAGAATCAAAGTATCATAGAGTAGTTTGGGTTGGAAGGGACATACAAAGGTCATCTAGTTCAACCCCTCTGCAATAAGCATGGTCATCTTCAACTAGAACAGGTTGCTTAGAGCCCCATCCAATCTGACCTTGAATATTTGCAGGTAAGGGGCATATACAACCTCTTTGGGCAACTTGTTCCAGTGTTTCACCACCCTCTTCCTAAAAAAATTCTTCCTTATATTCCTCAAAGTCTACCTTTTAGTTTAAAACCATTACCCTTACAAATAAGGTCTCTCTCCAGCTTTCTTGTAACCCCCTTTACATATTGAAAGAAAAACAAAATGTATCTCACCTGAGCCTTCTCTTCTGCAGACTGAACAAGCACAACTCTCTCAGCCTGTCTCCGCAGCAGAATTGTTCCAGCCCTCTGGTCATTTTTGTGACCCTCCTCTGGACTAGCTTCAACAGGTCCATGTCTTTCCTGTGCTGAGGACTCCACAGGTGGACGCACTACTGCAGGTAGGGTCTCACCAGAACAGAGGGGCAGCATCACCTCCCTCAACCTGCTGGCCATGCTCCTTTGGGTGCAGCCCAGCATACAGCTGGCTTTCTGGGCTGCAAGTGCACATTGCCGGCTCACGTCCACCTTTTCATCCACCGGCACCCCCAAGTCGTTCTCCACAGGGCAGAGACCAATCCTCCCTCTCAATCCCTTTTTCCCCTGCCTGTATTGATACCAGGGTCTGCCCTGACCCAAAAGACCAGCACTTGGCCTTGTTGAAACTAATGAGGTTAACACGGGGCGACTTCTCAAGCTTGTCCAGGTCCCTCTGATGGCATCCGTTCCTTCAGATGTGCCAACCACACCACTTAGCTTGGTGTTGTCTGCAAATTTGCTGAGAATGCCCTCTGTCCCATTACGTCATTGACTAAGATATTAAACAGCACTGGTCGCAGTACACAACACGGACCCCTGAGGGACACCACTCATCACTGATCTCCATCCGACAACCAGTTCTGTTCCTCCTTCACAGAAGTTGTTGGAATACACATGCACTAGTTGACCCAATTTGGTTGCAGCAGTTTTTATTTGGTATGGCATTTGATCATCATATTCTACTTGCTGATTGTAGATAAAACCCACTTGCACATCAGTGTATAATTGGCTGTTCTTGCCTGAGAATATTAATGCATTTCTCTGTCAGTGTGCATATCGCTATCTGTTCCTTGCTGGACATTTTAGCACATTTCACAAAAGGCATTTGACTGCTTAACAGGGCAGTTTCACTGGAACAAATGCAAATTACTATTTACAACAGATTTTTGATTCTCATTTCAGTGTCAAATGCTTCTTCTCTGTTTCTACTCTTTGTAAGACTTCACTTAGACCTTAGAAATGAGGTTTCACCTTATAAATTAAGAGTATGCATTCCAAGTCAAGCTAACATTCACTATGTAGACTGTTCAAAGATGTTAAGATTTCAGCATGGCCCTTATATTGAGCAAGTTTAGAATCAAGCTGGAAATTAAGGCATTGTCTGTATGATATCCTCCTGTCTCCACTTACTTCAAATAAAATGAAATTGAGACAATAAAGAAGAGCAAAGCAAATGCATTTATCATCTAAAGCAACTTCCGTTCTGTTCATGAATCACTTCTTAAGGTATTTCTTTTTACAGAAATTTGGCATACTTAATGGAAATGAAGACCCAGAACAGCAACTGGATTAATTACGAATAGGCCCTTCCAGCCTGAGATCTGAGCTGATAAGACAACTCCTTCAACCCTTAGTTTATATTAGCACAAGAGCACTACTTTCAATTTTACCATGCTGATGACAAAAATCAGATAGAGTCAAACAGTTCACATACGCAGTTCTGCTGAATCTGACATGCTTTACCGAATAGAACAATTACAAGGAATTCTTACCAATCTCACATAGAGAAGTTTAGCTGAGGTACAGAAGTATCAGCATGAAAGCTAGGAAGTAACTTTATTTAAGGCATTCTGGACAGACTGTATTAAAAGTCTCCTACAGAATTCAGGATAAACACTGAGCAACTAAGTATCTTTTTTGTGTTATGAAAAAACAGGTTTTAGAACACTTGTATGTAACTATTCACTATGTTCTTTTGAGCACCCATACTTCAGAAGCCTGTGAGATCTTTGAACATGAAGGTTTGTTTTCATGGTTCTTGTAAGAGGATTTCTTTCAGCATAACTTACATTCTGTCTCACAACAGTACAGCTTTAATGTGATGTGTATTTCTCTTAAGGTGTTCAGTCAAGAAAATTTTTTTAATGTTGTCTTTAAGTCCAAAATTAATATAAACCCATGTATCTTCCTTTAAATTGTAAATTTAGAATTAGTCTAAGCATATTTTCACATTTATCTGGGCTAAGAGTAGCAAGTTATAAGCCAGTGTTTCACAGTTGTGCCACATAGTTCCATACCACAGTCCAATTCTGTATGGTTCTTGAGATATGGTATACACAATTAGAGCTTTAAAAAAAACATCCAAAAGAGTTTGAGAAACTGTGAACAAACAACTTCTGTTGATTTTGCTGAATAACTAGTTGATCATCATCACTAGTTAGTTGGCAGCTTCAAGCTTATCCATACATCCATAATACAAAGATACAAAAAAACTGAGACACCTCACAAGCAACTATTCCAAGCATTTATAACTACACCAAGTTTCAGTGTAAAATGTCAGGAATATGATTGCTATTTTGTTCAAAGAATTGGGGTGGTTTTTGGTTGGTTGGTTTGTGTTTTTTTGGTTCTTTTATTTTCTGTTGAAAAAAAATATATTTTAGCTTTCAAGGTACAGCACTTTTGCTATGAAGTTGGATTCCAAGCTGAGGAGATTCAATGGTTTTGGTCACTATCATCATGGAAATGTGACTAGACAGGCACACAGATTTCTTGGGTACTTTCTGTTTCTTCCTCTAAGCACAGCACTGGTGACAGCTTTTCTAAATTTAGATATGTACCTGGAACTAGAACTTTGTCTTTTCAAATCAGATCTGCCTTTACATTCTCTTTGGCATATCTGCACAAAGATTAAACTACCTTCTCCTGCTGAAGTACACTCTTCAAAGCAGTATTCTCTGAAGAAAAATACTCTAATTCTCTAAAAATAGTTTAATTTATTCTAAAAATTGGCACATCTATGAAAGATTCCTCTGAAAAGATTCTATTCTTATGAAATGTAATATCTCAGCTCTCAGTTCCGAAGTGTATGCCACCGAAGACTGCTCCACATCGTGAGAAAAAAAGATGCAATGAGCAAGAAGCGGCAGATTTCATCAAATAAATAGTTTCAGTGCCTCTGATATTACAGAACCATAGAATCAGATAGGTTTGAAAGTACCTTTAAGATCGAGTCCAGCCATTAACCTGACACTGCCAAGTCCACCACTAGACACTGTCCCTAAATACCACATCTACATGTCTTCTAAGTACCTCCAGGAATGGTGACTCCACCACTTCTGTGGGCAGCCTGTTCTGATGCTTGGCAATCCTTTTTTTTCCCCGCTGGCTCATCTTTCAGCACATGAGGATGGCCCTATGTGGCCATTCTGAGGCACTTCTGTGATATCCAAAACATCAATAACTCGTGTGTCTTTGCTGTCGCATGTATCTCCATCCCCTACCTCCACTGAGACAGCAGACTGAAGGGCCTCACTAGCACATTGTCCCTCTAGCATTGACATGCTGACTGCAGGCTTATCTCTAGTGAGCCTGATTTTATCCCTCTTCCCTTTCAAATCTTATTTAAAGCTCTTTCAATAAGCCCTGCAATCTCCTGCGCAAAGCTCCTTTCCCTCCTTTGAGACAGGGATACTCCATCAGACACCAGCAGGCCCAGTGTCATGTAAACCGACCCATGGTCAAAAACCCCAGAATTCTGCAAGTGGCACCAGGCTTCTTCCCCAGTAGCACCAGAGGTAGTTGCTACAAACTAGTGCTGGTATTTATTAATATCAGGCATAACAAGGCTGAACTCATGAGAAACAAGGTAAATGTACTGTTCAATACTACTTTTTTTAAAGGAAGTTTGGCTTTGAAAAGTAAAAATATTCATATGATTGGATAAAAGCACAGGTGGAGATGTCTAGTCCCAGTCAAACTGAAAGACTACAATACGTATATCCCCTACGTAACATGAAAAACAGCTATATCAAATGTTTGCAAATAAAGCGTCAAAGTAAGACAAAAGTAACAACAAAAGCACTTAAATGTTTCTACTTGGTTAACTGTAAAGATTTTTAAAAGTGCCAGATAATTCACTCTTTTTTAAATAGAAAAATATGAAAATTACTTAAGTAAATATAGAAATCTAGACCAGTGCAATGTGAATTACAACAGTAATTCAGTTATTTTCCTAAAGGCATTAGTTCAGTATATTTTCATGGTTTTACAGCACAATGTGATTAAACCTTACTCAGATGATGTCCTTATTTGATACGTGCCATCATGAACACCTGGCAGTGCAAATCCATGCTATCCAAATGAAACATAAGAAGGTGAAGGGTGAGAGTGGACGGAAGAGGTGAAACAAGAGATAGATCAGAAAAGTTAACAAGGCTGATTGTTGCATTTTGAAACTATCTTTTTAGCATGTAAGCATTTAAAGTTATCATAAATACAAAACGTAGTAAACTTATAATCACTATGAATATTTGTTGGTTTTAACTTACAAATCCAACAGTGCATTTAGACATCTGAACAGTAGCTTACAAAACACATTCCAAAGGCAAACAACAACACAGCAGGATACAGCCCTATCCTTTCCTCACATGCATTTCTTTAAACAAATTTCTCAGCCAGCCTAATCTGAAATACAAACATCTTCAAAGGTTATGACCATCAAGGATTTTAAGCCACTTATTCTGTTTTCTTTGCCTGCCTTTTCTTAACACCATTATGGTGCTGCTCAGAAGATCGGTCACAGACTGAGGAGCCATTGGAAGATGCAGCACCTTCACCCTTCATTTTGGATGGTGTCTTTTGCAAGCCGAAGAACATATGACCTAATGCAGCCTCAAGGGGAGCAAATGGAGAAGCTGCAGATCTTGTCAGCATCATTGTTACCTATGAAGAACAGGGAGCAAGTTACAAGTTTTAATGACTCCATATCGACTGAAAACGAGTTCAAAGCTGAATAAATGTATGGCCTAACTTTCTACACAAGCATGAGGCCATACCACCAAGAACAGAAGCACATTCACTTTAGCTTGAATTGATCAAAGAATGCCTTTCTTTCTGACCTATTTTTTTCAGAAAGCTATATACAAACAATGCACACACAAAATTTTCTGTCAGTTTACTGAAATCATCCTAAATCACACTTAATGTCATACAACTAAAGTGAAGAACAACTTTTATGTGTAAGTTTGTTCTTTGTTTGAACTGAAAAACTGTAAACAGAGTGGCTATTTCAATTTGAATTGAAAGAATGTAATGTGTAAGCACCTAAGTATATACACACAGCCAGACTTTAGTTAAAATTCCAGACAGCCATTCTCATTCCATAAAGTTGAGAGATTTAGGTGGAAATGCCTTACAATACGTAACTTAGAAACAGGATAGAATAATCTGTTTTGTAGATCCAGGTACTAGACAAGTTTATATGGCAACCACTTCTACAGTTTTCAAAGACAGGAAAAGTTGATACTACTACAGTACTACGCATGGTCTGCAACTGTTGCTTTATTACTGAAGTGGATGCTCAAGTTCCTGTTTGTCAGTATGACCACCAGTTTAAAAACTTAATTCCTTCAGTGCAGCCTGACAGCCAGCTTCTGAAGACAGCTGTAATTTCTCACTTCCTTTCCTTCTCTACTCCTTTCCTTCTCTGTTCCCAGTGTCTCCTTTATTGGGGTAAGTGGAGACTCAGAAGCATCAGCTTGAAGCCTTGGCTCCCTGAACCCTAACTTCTTTAGAATTAAACTTGTCAGCTACTTCACAGAAAGGAGACTAACAACCACCATTTTAAGACAGTCTCCAGTTTCTTCAGTGCCAACTCTGAAGCTCTTAAAATTATCCATATCTCTACTAACACAGAGACTACACTTTCTTATTAATTAATAATTCTGAAGACAGGCATCATCCTGGAAATGAAAAACTGGAGGGATTGAAGGATTCAACAGAGAACTAGTATCTATTCTATTGTAAAAGTAGTTATAGCTACTTCAAAGTTGTTTTGATACACTTTCTCTTCCCACCTAAACACTTAGTTGCAAACACTTTAAACTAGATGAGAACCTGGTTGGCTTATTTTGCAAAAGCACAGACAACTGCACAGATTCAAGGAAGGCATTAAGCAGCTAGCAAAATGCAGAGAACAAGTAAGTATCTTACTACAAGCATAAGCTTTGTTTGAGATTTATGGACATACAAGCCTGACATACCAACTGCTGGGTTCCAAATTCCTGATTTTTTATTTTCTTTCCCTTCCTGCTCTCTCACCCTGCCAACAGTATCAGTAACAGATCTTCTGTTCTGCTCACATATAGAAGACTAAACACACATTTCACACTTCAGTAGAAGCTAGCCTTCCCACCCAGAACCATGCATTCTAACTTGCAGTAGGATGTTTGAGGGCATGTTTTTTGTATAAGATAATGAAATAAAATATTTTCTGTTCTTCAGTTATTTGCAACATTTTCACATTCTTACCTTGGAAACAACAAGAAAGATGGTGTATAAAAACATGAGGTTGTGCCTTGCTATTGGCAAGTACTGGCTGTGTTGCAAGGTGAAAAGAACTGCTCCTATCAAAGTTACCTTCACAGGGCTGGAAGTAAAAAAATATAAGTTAATTTCTCTTCTCTACAGTGAAAAGAATAATGCTCTTAGTGTGCAAAATAATTATTTCTAAATAGAACTAATGAAAACTTTGGTAACAGTTGCTAGGTTTTAAAACCCAGCTATGATTAAACTAAGACTCACTTTATACATACTACTGCTAAGCTTTTCTGTCCATAATATGGACAAGCATCAAATTCAGCACTACTTTACACACCCAGCAAAAACACATTTGAGAAATCCTGCTCAAATCAGTGCCTCTGTTCAGATTCATACATCAGTTTGCTCCCTTTCTTCCTCTCCCAACATATCTTACTGAAGAGTTAAATCACAAAGCTTGCAGTGCTCAAGCTAGGCTTAAAAATAGGTTCCTCTCCTGTTCAGCCCTATTCCAAGAGGTTGCTTAAAATAACTGGACATGCTGGCAGTTACAGGGTTGTAGTCAGCTTATGCTGGGCCTGAGCCCGGCCTATGTTACCAGGTTTTGCCAGCATAGTTGTGTTGACATGAGCATGCAAAGATTTACATATTCTAGCTATCTCACTATGGTGGTAAATCCCTTGAGAGGTATACAGTCAGAAAACAAGAGAACTTTCATCAATTATCTGAAGTCATCTGAAGAGAGAGCATTAATATACTGGAAGAAAAATTCTCTGCTTTCTTGATCTGAATCTACATGTGACAGGTACAGGTGACATTCCTGTTATCACAGAACATCTCAGTGTAGTCACATTCTTCACTGTCTTTTCAGTAACTCCCAGATTTACTGCATCAACTTCCTCCTCAGAAAGTCAAAAAAAACCCAACTCTGTATACAAGCATCTCATCCATCTGCAGAACATTTAATCCATTCAACTTTGTAACTTCTGTTTAATATTCTTAAGCTTCACATATTAAATGAAATTGTTTATTTCTAAAAATCCTTTTTGAGTTACTCTGAACCACATCCACCATAAAAAAGGACAATATATACAAACAGTGCCACAGTCAGTAAGCATTGCTCTAGTGTTGCACTTGTATTATTTGGGTTTGCAGTGCCATTATTGACAGTGTCTTCTTCCTTTTGGAAGTTTGCTTTCAAGACTGCTACTTAGGCACTGACAAGGGGAGAGAAATTACAAATACCTGGAATTTCAGAAAAAGCCAACAACCAACAAAAGCCATAAAAACTTGAAATATTGCCAAAGGAAATGTTATAAGTATCTCTTCAGTTATTCTGTTGCTAAGATTGGCTGCAGAAAAGCAAGATAACTTTAAAAAATAACTAATTTCTAAATTGCTGAGAGTAACATAGGAAACATCAAATGAATTTCAGGAAATTACCACAGTGAGCTTATCTTGACTTACAATAATAGCTTGCAGCTTTCTAGCCTGCCTCAATTCTCATTTTACTGTACTAACTAAACTGGGAGAAATGTAATACTCCCATTCTTTGCTTCTGCAAGAGAACTAAGATTTTCTATTTTGCAGTATATTTTTGCTATATTGACCAACCAGTGTGCAACTTCTCAAATAACTGATATCTATGGAGGAAACAGTGCTGGCAAAGAAAGTAAAAGTGACGTTGCTTAAAGGAAGCCATCTTAGTGATGCTCAGAACATGCACCAAAAGTGCAGACTTCATTTGGATACTTCTGGTACTGCTGTCCTTTTATTCTGGATAGAAGACCATGTCCCTGTAAAACAAATTAAGCCAAAACTGCTTTCCAGTCAGTCCTACTGACTCAATACTGCTTTTTGATAAGTAATTTTTGTTGACTTGTTTTCCCATTTGGTGTTCTTGTGTTGTGAGCCTAAAATTATTAAAACATCTAATAAAATTAACTATGATCACTCATGAATCTCTCACAAAATACACACCAAAGGATTGAGTAGAAATATATCTTTTAATCTGAACCACTAAAAGTGAGTGCCAGCACAAGGAGTTAGCAAAACAAGAGTTAAGGTGTTGCACACTTTTAAAAAACTTACTAGGACATCTTCAGTAGTTCATTGGTTTCAGGCTTCCATACTCCTCTCACTAGCTGCTCAAAGTTGGAAATTAGGCCACCACCAGCTCCTGAAACAACAGAGATTTACAATAAGCCTCCTCTGACTGCTACCACTACTGCACGACCTATTATTGCACCCAGCAAAACTCATTACACCAGGTGCCAAATGTGGCAGCCAAAGCTCAGACTTAAAGTGACTAATCCAATCTTTTACGCATGCGTGACCTGAGCAACTGACATGAAATCTCAGAGGTTTAGCTACTTAGTGAGAACCTCAGGTTTACCTTTATGTGATAGCGTCTGAACTGATGCACTCATCACTAGAAGCAAATGCCTGAATTGCCAAAGTAAACCTCCAGAGAGGCTTATATAATTCCATTCTTCACATAATCATGTAAGCAGGGACTGTCTCTATAAGCTATAAAAAACCTATGTGAGAAAACTGCATATGTATTTGTACATCAGAAGAATACAAGACAGGAGGATGTGTTGAACACTTTAGCCAATGAGACTGATCTGTATTACAACCTGGGAAAAGAAAATGGTAACACGTTGTTTCCCAAAACAAGAACAGAATCAAGAAAATAAAACCCAAGATCTGCACTACTACTTCCTGAAGTGGTTCTAATGTGACAACAAATACAGCTGCTAGGAAGGTAGCTTTCAGATTAGTATTTCAAACAGCCGGCAGGCAAGAACTACGGCAGGATCATGGAGCAGATTCTCCTGGAAATCATGCTAAGGCATATGAAAAACAAATAGGTGGGTGGTGATACCCAACATGGTTTCACTAAGGGCAAAACATGTCTGACTGATTTGGTGGCCTTCTATGATGGGGCTACAGAATGGATGGGTAGGGTCAGAGCAGTTGATGTTGTCTACCTGAACTTGTGCAAGGTATGTGACACTGTTCCAAATGACATCCTTGTCTCTAAACTGGAGGGACATAAATTTGATGGTCAGAACCCTTGTTGAGCTGTTGACCATATGCAGAGAGCTGCGGTCAATAGCTCAATGCCCAGTTGGAGACGGGTAACAAGTGGTGTTTCTCAGGGTTCAGCTTTGGAATCGATCATGTTCAACATCTCTGTTGGCGACACAGACAGTGGGATTGAGTGCTCCCTCGGTAAGTTCCTAGTAACACTATGATATGTGGTTCGGTTGATATGCTGGAGGGAAGGGATGTCATCCATAGGCATCTGGATGACTCTTGACATGCTTGAGAGGTGGGACCATGCCAACCTCATGAAGTTTAACCAAGCCGAATACAAGGTCCTACACCTGGGTTGTGGCAATCCTAGGCACAGCTATATGTTGGGTAGAGAAGGACTTGGTAGTGTTGGTCAGTGAGAAACTTAACATGAGCCAGCTTCAGTGTGCACTCACAGCCCAGAAACCAACCGTATCCTGGGCTGCATCAAAAGGAGTGTGACGAGCAGGTCAAAGGAGGTGATCCTGCCCCTCTGCTCTCATGAGACCTCACTTGGGAGTATTGTGTGCAGTTCTGGTGTCCTCAACATAAAAAGGACATGAAGCTGTTGGAACAACTCCAGAGGAGGGACAAGAGGATGATCAGGGGACTGAAGCACCTCCTGTATGAAGACAGGCTGAGGAAGTTGGGGTGGTTCAGCCTGAAGAAGAGAAGCTGCGTGGAGACCTCATAGCAGCCTTTCACTGTCTGAAAGGGACTTACGAGGATGCAGGAGAGGGGCTCTTCATCAGGGGCTGTAGTAATAAGTCAAGGGGTAACGGTTTCAAATTTAAGCAGAACTTCAGATTAAATATAATAATGAAGTTCTTTACCATGAGGGTGGTGAAGCACTGGAACAGGTTGCACAAAGGATTGGTAAATGCCCCACCCCTGGTGGTGTTCAAGCCCACACTGAACAGAGCCTTGGGTGACATGGTTTAGTGAGGTGTCCCTGCCTATGGCAGGGGGGTTGGAACTAGATGATCTTGAGGTCCTTTCCAACCCTAACAATTCCATGATTCTGTAATTCTAAGAAGGTTAACTCCTATGTTTAAAATCAACTAATATTACAACTCAGAAAGCTAATGTAACAAGTTCTCTCCTTCAGCCACATGAAAGAAAAACATGCAAGCTCTGAGGAAATATGCTGTTGGAAAATTTAGTAATAGCTTTTAAGCTACATGGGCTATCTCTTCATTACCATCAATAGCCCATCCGACAAGTTCTCAGAAGACCTTCTGGAGGGATAAGATGAAGCTCCCCAGGTCATTCAATGTCACTCTTAATTCCAGGCAGAAAAACTGCTCTACAGGCTTTTCCCTTGAGGGAATAACAGACTGTATAAGGACTATCGTATCCAGCACAGCAAGGAATGATGTTACAATTATGCTGAAGGGCTAGCCATTTAAATGCCACTCCAAAACATCACAGTCCATCAA
The DNA here is from genome assembly GCF_033783945.1 of Neopsephotus bourkii. Lineage (NCBI taxonomy): Eukaryota > Metazoa > Chordata > Aves > Psittaciformes > Psittacidae > Neopsephotus > Neopsephotus bourkii. The sequence goes on from NW_026901743.1 coordinate 46,528, forward strand.
AACAAAATGTTACATATGTTACCTCTGGCCCAGCCCACAGCTACCATGACAAGCCAGGCATCTTTGAAGTGACTGTCTGCATGCGCAACGCCACCTGTTATCTTCCAAGTCCTAGTCACTTCTTTCATTCCTGCAACCAGAAGCCGAAGAGGCAGAAAGGCAAAGCACCGACAGAACAAGTCTTGTGGGCAGTAAAACACAAAATACCTGCAAATCATGAGAAAACCCATTAGTGGCATTCAAATGCTTTTGATAAGGATTTCCCTAATAACCCTTAAAGATATTTTTTGGAATATGACTAGCAATGCATGGTATACTACTGATAACTTACTTTCTTGTGTGGCAGACAAAACAAATTTGAAATGCTTTTGAGCATGTTCGAACTCTTGCATCAAAATCATCATAACATTACTTGAAATTGTTCTTACTGATCTATTGTCCCAGAGGAAAATCCATTAAAGTACACAAGAAACAGCTTTAAATTTTACATAGTTTTATAGCTTACATATAGCATTTGTTATAACTCAAATTATTAAATTAGTGCTTGACTAACTTTGTGTGGTTTGGGTTTTTGTAGCTTAATTTTTGTTTGGTTGAGGTTTCTTGTTTGTTTGGTTTGGGGTTTATTTTTAATAGGATTACAACAGGGTGGTAAATTACATGCTGACACCCTGCTTTCAAACTGATACATACAAGGAATTATATAATTTCAGCAAGAATGCCTCCGCTAGTTAATGTCATGCTAGATGAAATGTACATCTATTTTCAAACACATTTCACATCTTAGTAACCAACAATTCTAGCTTTTCCAGCTTGCCAATTACAAGTGTATTTCTTTTTTCAAAGCACTGGCATCACAGTACACAAAATGTAATAATATCTTTTATCAACTTGCTTTAAAAACAAAGTAAAAATAGCTAACAATAAGATAACAGCAAATTTTAGAAGATTAGATTATGTGGTGTTTTATTTTATCTCTTCAATTATAAACAAAAGGCAGTTCTTACAGAAAAATTCAAGGTCTCAAAAAATATTCAAGATTCACTATCCAAATCATTTCAGCACACAAATAAAGAGAGTAAAAATTATTAAAAGCAGAGAAGTGCTTTAAAAGATGGGAAGGGTACTTTTCATTTCCTTAAAAAAGAAAAAAAAAAGGAAAAAAAAAAAAAAAAAAAAAAAAACCAACAGAAAACCAAAACCCAAAACTGCAAAAACATACTTGCCTTACAGCTTAGGCTTCTGAGCTCAATCCTGTCCACCAAGAATTTCTAAGGCTGTATCCTTCTCTTGTTTACTCAGGCTGCAATCAAAGATGTTCTTCTCATATCTAGTTTACTTCATTAGCACTACTAGCCAACACCACATCTAAGAGGAGTTACACCTCATGGTTACAGATTAGAAACCAGGACAGCACACAGGGTTTGGGGGTTTGTTTTGTTTTTTGGGGTTTTAATTTTCAGGAAAAAAAAAAAAAAAAAAGCAGCTTATCCTTTATAGCAGAACGCCAAGATGCTTCCTCCCCAGACAGGCAAAGTTTAGCTGAAGCCCTATACTAGTCATGTATTTTCTTCTTTTGCAGTGGATACAGTACCTTGCTGCTGCAAACATCCAAAGCACTTTCAAGACCTCCCAGACTGGAGCATGCAAAAGCCTATTTCTCACATACAAGAAACTTACTGGAATTTACATAATACTACTACTGCTCTGGTGTTAAGTTTTAGCTTTAATTTTGAACTACTTATATCTTTCCTTTTTCTTTTTGTAAAGCCAACTGCCTTTGTAGACAGCTAAGCTTCAGTTGGTATAAAGTCAAAGGTTGTAAGGAAGTTCTTCACCGTGAGGGTGGTGAGGCACTGGAACAGGCTGCCCAGAGAACTGGTAAATGCTCCACCCCTGGCAGTGTTCAAGGCCATGCTGGACAGAGCCTTGGGCACCATGGTCTAGGGTAAGGCATCCCTGCCTATGGCAAGCGGGTTGGAACTAGATGATCTTAAGGTCCTTTCCAACTCAAACCATTCTATGATTCTACGATTCTGTGTCTCAAGGGCACATATTTTAATGGCCACTGCAAATAACCACGTAAGCCAGTACTCAACACATAGCACTACTCAGAATTAATTGCAGGATGTCGGTTTAGGACCATGATGCACAGGGTAACGACTGAACCTAGCACAGCAGTTGGACCACGGCATTTTTTCCTGTAACTTCTGCTAGCAACATTTGCTAACAGCAGATGTCGCTGTCCTACAGACTATTTAGGAGCATTTATCAAGCATGGCACAACCCCTTTCATTTTCCTGCTAATTTAATTTCACGTGATCTGGGACAGAGAATGAAAGTCATTATACTCATGAAGAGAGAACTTCGTAAAACTAGAAGCTTAAAAGGTTTCATAACATGCATAAGTCCTCATTCATAGCAGTGCACAACATAATCCATGAGGATTATTTTTGCACAGCAGATCCCATTTGGCAAAGTTAAGTTCAACAGAACCCATATTCTGTTTACGTGTACCCCTAACTCGTGTCATTTCTTAAAATAAACAGCAGCATTGCCCACATCAGACTAATATGAATCATAAGCAGATTTTGTAAGCTTTATTAATACCATACCGTATACTGCACATGATTCATTCCGCCTATTTGCCTAAATGAAATCTGTCGGCTTCCATTGCAACATGAAGACCAGAAGACTAGAAATAGAAAGACCTACCTTCATTTTAAATAAATTTGCAATTATAAAACCTAAGCAGCTACAAAGAACAGATATTAAAGGATTTCAAGCAGGTAACACTCTTTGAAGATAGGAATTGAGATTTTTAAATTCAAAAAGCCACTGCTGCTCACCAATTTTGTTAAATTTGAGGGTTTCTTCAAAGACCACTTTCCGTAACAAATGAACTCCACTGAAAGGCAACGTTTATATAAATCTCCAATGCTTTTTAAAAATTCGAAAACAGGCCAAATTGCTGCCTTGTTCACATACATGACTTCCCATTCAGATCCCTAGCATCTTCCACTACAAGGCCCATCCATTTGGGAAAAAGCAAAATATAGAGTAGAGAGAAAAAAAAAAAAAGACGAAAAAGATGTCAGGAAGCAGAGCAAGCAGAAACTAGAGAAAAGGAAAGAAGACCTGTGTCTTAGACCCCAGGTTACAGAAAAGTTCAAAAATTTTACATCAGCCAGGTTCCGGTCTTCAAGAGCTACTGCTGAAAAACTAGACTAGGTTTATGACTTACCTATATCCACAAAAGTCCACGTTATTCCAACGTTATTCAGCTGTTGAACTACGAATACTACAAAAAGGTTAGTCTAGTGACTAGCATGTGGTTATACACAGCCTGTAAGAGTTGTTCTCGTGAGCATTTTATTCCTATAGAACAGGATCATAATAGCTATTCTGCTACACTGACTTTCTGGATGAAGAGACAGCAAGCAAATCCATAATATTCTTAAATTAATTTTCAGGTTTATGTGGAAGCTTGATGGTATATCAGTTTACAAAGTATAGTTTCATCAGAATCAATACTACTCTCTAACTCAATTGTGGCTGCTTACCAGACGGAAGATGCCAGTAGAATATTTGTGCCCTTTGCCAGAAACCCTACTGGCGGTTCTGCAAGCATCAATGAAGACAAAACTGAACCACCAAAGCAATGAAGCATAGCACTAAACCAGCAGGCAATTGGACTTTGGACTGATACTTCCACAGCTCCTGAAACAAAAGTAAAAGATACATAAATAGACATTGTACAAAAAACAATTGAGAATCACACCATGTTTTAAAATTCAGTATTTTTCAAATCATTCAGTCCAATATGGTTCCTCTAGGGAATGAAAAATCATCAAGAATTCTGTAGGTTTTCACAGGAAAAGTCTTCAGAAATACAAATTTCACAGTACACTGACTTAAGAATATGCTTAAGTGAAATTAAATAAATAAAAGTGAAAGAGTGACATTGTGTACACTGAACGTCTTTTGTGGGCTGGTTTATTAACTACCCCACTACCAAGAATAAAAGCTTTCAGAGCATGGGTAAGAAGTCTCATTGTTAATAATCTGGCACAGATTTATAGTTGCTTTCAAATTTGTATTAAAAATACACAAGTGGCTTTGCTGACTTAGATCAGATTGGTATTGATTACTTTTGGGTGGTTATTCTACAAATTCCATTTCTGCTTTTGAATCCAAGGTCGCTATTTTCCGTTTTCATCATAACATTCCACTGTGTCTGCTGACCAAAGTGGAAGCAGCATCCAAAACAATTATTAACTAGTTTCACCTGCTATCCTGAACACAGAAAAAAGATCACCCAAAGCCATAATAACACATCTTAAGTTTCCTTTGTTACTAAAAGCTTCACAGTTTAGTTTATTTTTGAAATGAATTATTTTTTTACATTACAGTTGAACTACGTCAAAAGAGTACTCTGTATTAAAAGATTATGCTGAGGGCAGTCAGAAGCCTAAACCAGTTTCAGGGGGAAACAACACTTAAAGCCAGAAATATTCTCAAGAAATTGTTTTGACTATTCTCTTCTATTTCAAAAGTCCAATTTTGCCATAATTTCCTCTTTACACATATGCAGCGCTCTGTTTGCCTGAACTAGTCTCCATAGTCCAAAGGCTGAAGTTCACAAAAGCAGAGATGAAACCTAGTGTCTGCCCCAAAATGCAGTTTGACATATGTTCCAAATTTAGAGGAGAAGCTTTTGTTTTCAGGCATTTCTGTGGGAAAAAGATCTTCTAACCAAAGATGAAAGCTCAAATGTATCAGAGAAAATACAGCACTCTCAGTACAATTCACTATACAAGAGTATTAACATGATTGTTCCAGTTTTAGTGGTGACACAATTATCATGTATTCCAGCACTATCTAAATTCATATGTAACAGCGAATTTAAAAAAAATGAGCACTCACAAGTACTACAGAATATCTGAATATAAAATAACATCTGTTTTTTTTAACTATTGTGTAATTTATTTTCCATACTACAGTACTAGGTGCTCCAAGTCGGTTATGCTTATCTTTGTTATTGCGTACTATCCCTTCTCCAAAGTAGCTATCAACTGTTTGTGTGCATAACCTTAACAGGTGAAAATTTTAAAGCATGCTAATGTTACTTAACTGCAAAAGTAAAAAAAATATAAAGCATGGAGGTTTCCTTAAAAAAAAAAAAAAAGAAAAAAAAATTGCTGACAGCCATTGCACTCAAAAAAAAACAAAAAAACAAGCAAAACTGTATCAAGGAGAGACTCACTGGTCCAAAAGAACTACAAATTCCCCCTCACACGTAATAATTCTCTTGTTCAATGCCATGGACACAAGTACTACTATAGACCTACTTTAGCTTGAAAGGACTAAATTCCCTTTGATGCAACAAGAGAACATCCAACTCCCATGTTTGTCAGTACTCTGTTGAGTAATTCCACTAAATGCTGCTGTGGCATTATAACGCAAGTGACCTTTTACTCTTTTCAATAAAAGAATATTGAGAAGAAATACCCCAAACTTTACAGGACAATGAGAAAACCTGGCTAACAACAGGAGTGACTGTAAATCACAAGTGAACACGGGCTGGAACTGGGGAGTACTGCCAATAGATCAGTTGTGCTATGCACAAGCTTTAACTCTGGACAAACAACTTTGATTCTCTCCTACATACTTTGTTAAAATATTCATGTGATTTTTCACTTCCTATACCAAAGGCCAGATTAAAAAAAAATTAATTAAAAAAATCAATGAAATATTGCAGTTATTCTAAAATTAGTTAGTTATCTGCTCTCTTTTCAAATCCATTCCCCTGCCTTTCAACATCACCGCTTTTCTACTCTTCCTTTTGCCCAGAAATAGCAGCAAGTGGTTGCAGTTCTGAGGACACAGATAGGAGTAACTATTATTATTACAGATTGCTCTCTGTGAACAAGCTCCACAACAAAGCATATAAATTTGTTCATTAAACTCTTATGTGTAAAAGAATAACAGACTTCACTGGACTTCCAAGATCTTTCTGTTGGTCAATGTTAGAATTTTCTTGGCTCAAATACCATATTTAACAATTCATACCTTCTTTCCAACAAGGAACATAACCAACTTAGAAGTCAATGAGACAAAAAATGCTGAACCCAATTTAAAGCTTATCTTAGTGTTGGTAACTAAATTATGACTGGGATGTAACCTTTCAGAAAACAAACTGAGTTTTAAGTGGGTCACATATTTCTAAACAAGTGGTCATTTATATTTGTCCTCTGATGCATCCTGTAAAACTAATGAGGCATCACAAAACCATACAAAACATGACCTGCCAAAAGGCCATTAGCCCTGCAAATGGTATACTTTAGAAAGGAAAGATAAGGTTTCAAATGCAAAGACTGTTGTTGAATATAGTTTTAAACATTGTTTCTACACAATAGTTTAAAAAACCCAAACTCTTGCCAGCAAACTATTTCTGTCAGCAGGATAAGATCTGCGTTAATCTTTTCAAAAGGTTCCAAATAGGCAATAAGGAACACATACCCATACACAGCTAAACAGAAAAACAGAAGACCATATAGAAGTTTTTTCTAGCACCCTGCTGAACTATAAATAATAACATCAATTAAGCAAAAGGATTTATAGTCAGATTCAATTTAGCAAAAGTATGCCAAAAAAAACCCAAAACCAAAGCAAAAAGTTCTCTCCAAATCATCAGATTTAATAGAAAACTTGCAAGAACAAAACCAGCACATTCCTTGCAAATATGAAACATCTTCAACCCTGAACACCTTTTGCTGTTCCTCTGTCCCAAAAAAAAAATAAAATTGCCAAAAATTGCTAGTTCTACAACTGACCAGAGTTACAAATGAGCAACTCCTAAGCAATCCCAAATGAGCTAACCAAAACTCATAGTTCAAAACACATGGAAAACACCATGTGGAAAAGCAATAAGGCAAAGTGCCGGGTCCTGCATTTGAGCCAGAACAACCCCATGAAATGCTCCAGGCTTGGGGAAGAGTGGCTGGAAAGCTGCTTGGTGGAAAAGGACCTGGGGGTGCTGATTGATGGAGCTGAACATGAGCCAGCTTGTGCCCAGGCAGCCAAGAAGGCCAATGGCATCCTGGTCTGTATCAGCAATAGTGTGGCCAGCAGCGCCAGGGCAGTGATCGTCCCGCTGTACTTGGCACTGATAAGGCCATACATCAAACCCTGTGTTCAGTTCTGGGTTCTTTACTACAAGAAAGACATTGAGGTGCTGGAGTGGGTCCAGAGAAAGGCAACAAAGCTGGTGAGGGGCCTGGAGCACAAGTCTTACGAGAAACGCCTGAGGGAACTAGGAGTGTTTAGTCCGGAGATGAGAAGGCTCAGGGGGGACCTTACCACTCTCTCTAACTACCTGAAAGGAGGTTGTACTGAGGTGGGGGTCAGTCTCTTCTCTTTAGTACCAAGCAACAGGACAAGAAGTAACGGCCTCAAGCTTCACAAGGGGACGTATAGACTGGATATCAGGAAAAAGTTCTTCACCATAAGGATGCTCAGGCATTAGAACAGGCTGCCCAGGGAAGTGGTGGAATCCCTGGAAGTGTTCAAAAAACATGTAGATGAGGCCCTCAGTGTCACAGTTTAGTGGTGGACTTGGCAGTCCTGGGATAACGGTTGGACTTGATGATCTTAAAGGTCTTTTCCCATGGCAGGGGGTGTTGGAACTAGATGATCTTAAGATCTTTTCCAACCCTAACTATTCTATGATTCTAGTTGATTCTATGATACGATTCTATATTGGTTATCACTGCTGTAGTCTGCCAGCACTCCCAAGTGAGCAGGAAAATCCAGCTTTTAGCCATTTACAACTGGCAAAGTCCCAGTTAGTGAGCACATCCATGATACAAATACCGTAATCCAATTTTAAGCGGGGTGGGTGGGGGTTGGTATTTTAATGAGACCAGTAATCTGGGATAAAATAAACATGGCTCTGACTTGAACACATGCTTCTTGTATCACCAACCAATTAAGGTTACCCAGTTACTATTGTGTGAAATATAGCTACTGTTTTAAGTTTCCAGAAAGAATACACAGTAATGCCTACAGAAAATAATCAGTGATAATAGATCCATCCCGAGTATTTTATAGTGACTGGTTTTTCAGTTACAATTTAATGTTCAGTTCGAGCTGCTTGCAAGTGAGCAGCAGACCAGTATGCAGTCACCTGAATCACAGTTATTAATGCAAAGTATTAGAGAATACTCAAGAGTTCTGAACTTTCCAGCTATTCAGTCAAGAAGATAAAAAACATTATTGGTACGGATCTGACCGGACTTCTGACAGCAATTCTACTGTCCAGAAACGCTGCCTCCATAAAGTTATCCTGACTCTAGCAAAGCAGAGACACTCCTCTCATACTGGTCTTTAAGTGTGTCCCCTCCATAGGAAAGCTTAAAGGAAATACGTGACAACGTCAAATACCCTTAGACAGGAAGTCCTTTTTTAATGGAACAGTCAAATTACACAGTGCTCCAAGTCAGAACCCAGAAACAGTATCAGCAGTAGTAACAAAATCTGGTGAACATGCTAGCATACATAAGCATTTTGTATCAGTCTTCACATCTGACAAGTGCACTTATTTAGCAGGAAATATACATTCACCTTAACAAGTATAGAAAGGGACAGAAGAACATGTTCACTAAACAAACAGCACAGAGCCTTAAAAAGAGCTCCCAAATCTGCACTATAATCCTGAAAGCCAGCTTGGTTTCCTACACATTTATCAGCCAGGATGCAGAGTTACTGTAACTGTCCAAAGCCACATCACAGGTAGCTATTCTAAATATTAAAACAAGGCTAGTCTCTACCTTTTATAACAACAACAACAAAAAAAAAAAAAAAACACCACCAACAAACAGACTTGGGGTTAGCAACCACAGTGCAAAAGATTTTCTAGAAAAGATGATGTAGAGATTGAAGTGTCCTTATGTGCATTCATACAAAATCCAAAATCCTATTACTGGGAGTGAAAAGCTTTCCTAATTTAATTTCACAATGTGAGAAGTTGCTAACACACAGCCTGCCCATTAGACTTCCCAGCTATGTTTCCTAGGAGACAGAATTGCCTTAAGAGCTTCCTGCATATCCAGGGCATGTGAATTATATAAACCTATTAGTTGAGAAGCTCTCCTCTCACCTCTCAGACGTAGCACCTCAGAACAAGTTACTGGCCTGTGATATGCATTTACCCTCTGCGAGCATAATCCTAACTTCGGGCAGGTTCAACCCTTTTATTCTTGTAACTTTTAAAACTTTCAACTGCAAAAAGGTTTCCAGCAAAACTCTTGGCCAATTTCACCAGTGCCTCTAGTCCTGAGAAGGCAAGGAAAGTTTGGCGGGAGGCTTCTTATGCGGCTTCTGCAGCCAGTCAGACATTGTTTATGGACAGATGGACAATGAACACTGCAGACAATCTTGTCTGCACTCTTAGGAACCGACAGAGAAGACCCGGGTTCTGCTGCGGGGAGCGGCACTAGCTCAGCCAAGGCTAAGCTCTGCGTGCAAAACTGAAACTCTCACACAGGGCTGTCACTCCAGAGGCCACAAAGAGCGCTGACAAACCTCTCGCTACATCAAACGAAACACAAGCCCCCTGGGATTCTGTGAGAGTACGCGCAGTAACAGCTTTAGCCACTCGCCCTCATTAAAAACAAATACAATTCAAAGGTTGTCAGTTAAAACAATGTCCAAACCTCTCCAGCATCTTCTAGGTTAAAGATGCAGGAGACACCTGCGGCTCCCGCCGAGACCCAGCGGCAAAAGCCGGTCCCACCGGTACCGCCCGGTCCCCCCAGCCCATACCTGCTCCCGGCACCCCGGCTCCCCTCAGGTACCCCCCGCAATCTTGCGCGGTGGCCACTCTTGCCCACATGCGGCTAGCATGGCAAGAGGGTCCCCAGCCTCAGGCCTGGGCCAGCCGGGGTGCACGGAGGGGAACACACGCGGGAGCACGCCGGGAGACACAGGGAAACACGGGAGGACGCCAGGGGAACACTGGGGAGCGCGGGCAGCTCCGTCCCGTCCCGTCCCGTCCCGTCCCGTCCCGCCACGCCGACCGCTCACCCCGCTGCTCTTTCAGCGCCATGACGGAGGCCACATAGTGCGCCAGGTCGAAGAATGGGAACATGGGCAGTCGCGAGAAGAGCAGCGGCACCTGCCACAGCTCCATGGCCGGGCGACAGGGAGACGGAGGACTCCGAAAAACCTACACAGCGAGGCGGCGGCGCCGGCCGCCTCAGCGGAAGCTTGGCCCCCGTCGGCCGCCGTCAGCGGCGGGGCGGGGCGGTAGGGGACGGGACGGTCATCCGCTTTCGGACCGCGGGGGGACGGTGCGGGAGGAGTATTTGCTTAGGTCTGCGAGCATTTGGGCTTACCAGCATGGGTGCTCCAAGATGTGGAGCATGTGGCCTTTTACGGCTTGATCTCATCTGTTTGTCACCTGCCTAATAATTACTGGGGTATTAATGTGTACTAGAGCCTGGTCAGACCTCAGCAGAGACCCCTTTAATACATCTTTACATAGAATCACAGAATGGTTTGGGTTGTAAAGGACTTTTTAAGATCATCTAGTTCCAGGCCCCCTGCCATGGGCAGGGATATCTCCCACTAAACCATGTTGCCCAAGGCTCTGTCCAACCTGGCCTTGAACACTGCCAGGGATGGAGCATTTACCACTTCTTTGGGCAACTCATTCCAGTGCCTCAGCAGCCGCAGTGCTTCTAACCTGAACTCCTGTTTAAGTTTCAACCCATCACCCCTTGTCCTATCACTACAGCTCCTAATGAAGAGTCCTTTTCTGGCCTCTTTGCAGGCCACCTTCAGATATTGGAAGGCTGCTGTGAGGTCTCTACTCAGCCTTTTGTCCAGGTTTCAGCCAATCTTCATATGCCAGATGTTCCAGCTCCTTTATCATCCTCATGTCCTCTGGACTTGCTCCAGCAGTCTTTCTTATGCTGAGGACATCCATTTTGCTAGTGAAGGCCATTGTTAACAGTTCTGTTTTCTACAAGTAGGTCTCTGACCAGTTTTGCATCCATCCTACAGTATTTTCAGCAAAAACAGTTTGCTCATGAGCTTCCCAAGTGGGACTTTTGTCAGGCATCTAGTAACCCTGCATTTTCTTTGGCCACCAGACTGGTGATAGAATCAGATTACATTGATGTGACACTGTTCTTGATGGACCCATGTCAAGGGTTTGTTGGTCTTCTAATTTTTTCAGCATACTTTTTTTTTTTTTTTTTTCCCTAGGAATGCAAGTTAAGCTTGACTTAGGCTGTTTTTTCTACTAGAGAAAGGCACATTTTTTTTTTTGCCTTTTCCATTCCATTTCCACAAGGTGGTGAAAAGAGCTGTTAATGGCTTCAAGATCTGCACAGTGTGTTGAAATTAATCAAGGTAAGTAGTCAAAACATGTACAACTTCTGTAAGCTCTTTCTAACTTGTGCTTTGCCTACCAAGAACTAATTTCATGGGATAACTGGAATAACTGGAGTATCATTCTTCATAAAAGGTCTATGCAGGGAAAGATAGAAAACACCTTAACTTTTCCCAGTATAGTTTTACCTTGCCATGAAGAGTAAGCCATTCTTTTAATTTATTTTCTTCTTATCAGTACCATATTCACAGAATAAGTTCTCCTTTTTCTCAATGCCTCTTCCTCCCTGTTTGTCCAGTGACTCGTTTTCTCCCTAACACTTGTGCCATATGCTTATGCCTGCTTTCTATTTTCCAGAGATTTCCATCATGCATTTTATCTACATGAAGAGGTCAAGATTTAGCCAAAGTGATCTCTTACTAGTCTTATTATTAGCATTTCTGATTCTTATTTTCTGTTGTGCTTATGCACAGACATGGAAACCGCAGTTTGTTTTCTAGAGCGGAATACTGCTTTGCCACGTTGACAGATGGTGAGACATAATAAATGAGTAAGCTGCATTTTCTGGCAGAAATCAGTTCAGCATCATTTTGTTTCCCACTGAACAGCGATATGTGTCTACGCAACTGCAACAACAGGAGAGTTACTGGCAGAGTTTTATACAATATAGTGATCCTCTTCCCGTAGGCTGTAGAAATGCCAGCTTCTAATTCTTGCAGTACTGTTTTATTCCCTCTGAGTGGCATCAGGTTCATTGTTAGAAAGCAAACATGGTTCAGACTACCTTGTGCGTGATCATAGAAGGACAGGGAGAGAAATAAAAAAGGCAATGAGGGCAACGAATCAATACTGATACAAAAGTAAATCGTAATTTGAGCCAGCAACATGTTTTGCCTGATAGCAGTGTCTGCACTGCAGCTACCGCCATGCTTACAACTCATGTAAGTACACTTAAATTCTCTAAAATGCCAGCAATGATATTGCTACCGGTGCTATCATGTAGTATATTGGCAAGAGCTATCTGAATCTTTAGTCAGTCCTCAAATACATGCTGCATCCTCTTCCGGGGGTCCTTAATGCACCTGAAGCATTGCTTTCCAAAACATAGCTAGATAGTGTGAAACTGGATTTCCACAAGCTACCTTCACAACAGTTAGGTGGGAAATGTAGGTAAACTGACACAGCTAAACTAGAAGGGAGGTCTGGTCGGTTTTCTACCTCCAGCACCAGCAGGAAATAAGAATAGCAGTTTCTCAAATTTGGTGATAACCAGGAAGAGATTCTTGAGAATTTTGTACACTTAGGATAGCATCTTAGCAGAGCGTAGGACAGAGGAACCCAGCAAAGAGAAATCAGACCAAGGAACAGGGTCTGTGTAATAGAAGTAACAAATAAGAAAACTTAAAATTGGCCATTGATTTTCCAGCTATCCTAGATATTTCAGGAATAATTTAAAGGTAACAGAGGATATAAGCACGCCTGAAATAACCCTGTTCATCCTTGGATCAAATATGCTGATGCTGAGAACTGCTGCAGTGTGAGAAATTGGTATTAATGTGTAAGCTAGGCATATTATGTGTGTGTGACACATTTTTTTGTGGTTTGCTGGTTTCAAACTGGAAGAACAGTTACCCCATTCTTCATTTCTTAGGAATAGGCTAATAAAAATAGCTGAGCACATTATGCATATAAAAAAAATTAAAGATAGACTGATTATTATTCTGCTGTCTTGCATGAGCATAAAGCTCAATATGAAAACAAAGCAGAAGCTTGAATGACTCTCTTGCCAAAGGAATGTTAGCATGACCTTAAAAAAACCCTCTGTACACACATAGTGATCAGCCATGCAACTTCCACATGCACCAGAGTATTTTTTGTCAGGATTAGTTGTTCTTTCCAAGAGGATGCTGATAAATTAATACAATTTGCTTTAGAAAACATTCCAGCTGTTCATGCAGTTGCCACATTTGTACTTCTGGAACAGCTGTGGAAGCCTAGGATGTTATATGCCTGTCAGCTATTCCTGATGGCTGCCCTGCTGCATGTCGTAACTGATCCTGGATAAATAGTGGTTCTTGGGCCATTCTGGGCAAAGCTGGAAACACCACATAACACTTGACAGTAACAAAGAAAGAAGTAATGGAGAGACTTGGTTTCAAAGTATGTGCATGTCCACATATTTAAGCTCTGCAGAGCATGACATCAATAATCCATTACTTCCTCAGTCTTACAGAACCTGTGGATAACATGAACTAGAGCTGTCATACATGGTCCATTTGTTGTGTTCATCTCATATGGCAATTATGCTAATTTAGTGTTTGAAAAGATCTGTGTAACTAGTATAGATGCATGGCTGGTGAAGTTGCTGCTAAGTGTAGAATATGTTTATTTAGTATTTTATTTCGTAATGTCTGGGATCCTACACACATTGACCTGGAGTTCAAAGATGGTGCCTTAAGGAAATAAAAGAAGGAATTCTTTAGTCATCCCTATGCCTCAAAACTCATACATCAGTATTCCACTTCCCAGATCAGGAAATCAGAAATATTCCTATTTTATGGATTATTAAATTTACTAAAATTTCTTAGGAGATCTCTCAAACTCACTTCTGTACATCAGAATCAAGATAGGTGAAATAGTAATCTTTTTAACAAATGAAAATGGACATTCCCATTGTCTGCTCTCATCCTGCCACGTTTTTGATTTGTTGTCATCTGCCACACTGCTATTTATCTTCTCCTAATCCAGTTCCCATTGTGCCTGTTACTTTTCTGCCTCATTCATATTTCCCCATTTTCCAACACCCTCTTATCCCCCTCAACCTGCTTATTTTGATCTTCTAGTAGATTTTCTTCTCTCCCCTCTCTCTCTTTAGCATCATATATTTACTAACCTTGCCTATTTCTTTCAGTGTCACTTCTCACAATTATCAGACTCCCAGTTTCCCTGACTTTCTTGCTTTCTTCACGCCAACCTTAGCTTTTAGTCATGGCTTAGTACACCTCTAAGTCTCCCATCTCTCTGAGAATCTGCCTGTTCATCCAATCTTTGCCACCTTATTCATGCATGGTTTCAGTGAACACTTATATACTCAGGCCTCACCTTTATGTCTGTATACTTTCCAACTCTGTGTTTCACTGCTGTTACTCCTTTTCCACAATCTTCCTCCAGCAGGTCACCTTCTCCTGTCTTCTTTCAGGTTTTTCTATGAACTTGTCTGCTGAAGTGCTTTGAAAACATCACTGAGAAAATAAGTAATAGGAAGGTCACACGTCCGTTTATCACCTAACACAATATTACTTCAGTTTATTTTTATAATCTAGATTGCAAAGTGGAGAAATAAAAGTGTTTCTTAAGTAGCATCAGTTAGACTTACATCTACCTCAGACCCCTCCAGCTTGGCACCAGACTATAGTCTCACAAGTATTTAGGAATCCATTTAAAATTTCGATTCTACAATCTTTAGAACAACATCATTGTTTGATTCCTAGGTGAAGCCTGGGAGTGGGGACTGGAGCAGCTTGTAGCCAGTGCTTCTGGCTTCACCTACAAGCTCCCTAGCAGATACCGTAGATTATGTCCACACAATTAGGCAAAGCATGTGCTTCAGGTTCTTGAGTTACACACTCCGTGTATTTTTGTATCTTTATTGCAGCAATTAACTCAGTCGTGATTTTGCATAGAGCTCAGGTGGATACCACCACTTAATTCAGGTGGTAGAGATATCGCATACAAAAGTTATAGTCTGCAGGGTTGTAGCTCTTCTAGAAATGCCCACTGGACTCCTGAGTGCTTAGTTCCTTTCATCTTTGCTTAGGTTTTAGTGTTGGGTTAAACCACTTCTTAGCATCTTGTTCCTGAAGAGTACACTCTTTGAACAGAACTGATTTGAACTCTTAGTTTTCTGTCTCCCAGCGGTGTCATTAAGTGTATCACTAGATGCTTCGTTCACAGGACTGAAACAAATTCAGGTACTCTGTTGATCGAATCAAGGTTCAAAGATGTCTATCCTTAACAGTCATGACTCGCCTTCAGTGTACACATGGGCTGAGGCAATGGCGCATAGGAGTGCTGCAATGTCACTGTTCCCTGGTTGAAATTTTAGCCATTGTATTGACTTGTGGTTCAGCTGTGAAGCTCTAGACAGCCTCTTTTTTCTCTCACTATATGCATGATTCCTGAAGGTATGTGCCCAATACACGTTCTGTACCTTTCGTCTTTGCACAGCTGTCATTATAGTTAATTGAGCAGTCCTACTCTATCCACGTAAGAGTCTGTTCTGGGTCTGAAAGTTGTGGGCCTACTTCAGCCAACTTCTCAGGTTTTTCTTCTGAAAAAATCCAGTCATTAATAATAACTGCTATCTGGTTTCAAGCTTATTCTCAACAATTGTTGACAATACGTCCTTTATAGATTACTGTTAGTGTAACTGTTACTGTATTAATATTATATCTAAAAACATTACTTAGGAGTTTCAAATGAGACCAAAACCCGTTGCATGAAACTCCCTATCTATACACAGCAAGAGGAACATCCTTGCTTGGTATAACTCACTATGGACATAAACAAAACGCTAGGAAAAGCAGTGGCCTAAGCAAGGTCCGTCAGGTTTCTCAGGTCAGAAGAAAGATAAGGTGACAGAGCATGGCCTTCTTCTCTAGATTATGCTGCTTACTCTGTTTATCTCCTTTGTCAAATCCTCACCAGTCTGATCTCATCCAAGACCTGCTGTAGAAGGGAAGAAAGCTTACAGTAAGACCTCATACAATACAAATCAGCATGCCTCAGACTACTGTGCATTAAGTCCTGCTGCATGTACTGACTTTTCACTGTTAGATGCATCAGTAGGGCAAAAGCCCAGGTCCTTGAAGTTCATTAAATATCTATTGACTTTAGGTGTTCCAATACCTTCAAAAAACTGGCCTTTAGGGAAGTTAGAGTGTGAGAATACGAACTGTCTCAGATTTCAAACTATTTGTTTAATCAGATGTATTTATGTATAACATAACACAACACAGTTCATAAAAATAGTTTGGTTTGGCTCACATCTGATAAGCTTCACTGCTTTGCAGAGGAGAAAAGAAAAGCAAGCGACATTTCCATGCATATTATGAACATAGAGACTCCAATCAGCGTGTGGTAATTTCAAAAAGCATAGTCTTTTTATTTGGATTTAAGATATTAATCTTATGTTTCTGATACTGTTTTCTGCTCTTTTGCTTAGTTGCTCCACTCAACGTTATTTTGAGCTAGTTTTGTTAAATACTGATATATGCATTGTAATGCACTCCACATTCAGCAGCTGAGATCTCTGATATGAAAGAGCAATGCTGGAAAGATACTGCATAATTTCCACCCTATCAAATACAATACATGCAATCCCCTCTCTGAAACATAATGCAAATGCAGCTGAACTCAAGCCTGGTCCTGAGACAACAGCTTTAAGACAGTAATTTTTCCTCCACCATTTGCTTTCATAAAATGGTGTCCTGAAATACTCTGCTTAGGGCTGCAGGACTGAACAGATAGTCGGCTCTGGATAAGAAAGGGTACTTTTTAAGGTGGAGTGCAAAGCAAATGTCTTCCTTCCATTTTCCCTTTTTCCTCTCAATCGCAAATTGAGAGGAATATAGCAAATTGAGAGGAAAACAGCAAAAAAAAATTCCAGAGGCAGGAGTTGTCTTTCAGAAACTAACCTTATGAATTTCTGCCTGAAAGGAGCACAAAACAAAAAATGATCATTAAGAAAACAGTTAATATTCCCTGTATGTGTTTGGCTAGTAAACAATGTACACTGTTGTTTTATGGACAACAAGGTCAAGCCCATCTCTGAAAGTGTTGTAATGCCCCCTTCTCTGCCTTATCATATCTACAGGCACGTACGTATGGACAGTGCTTTTATTATGTGTGGAAACAAGGTACCTCTCTCCAAAACTTTCCAGTTTGAAAGACAAAATATGCTTCTGGTTTGTGACAAACATACACAGCAGAGGCAGTGGTAGAGTTGTTCTTGCTCACACCATCCTTGGAACTAGCTCAAACTAACATATAGTCTTGATCCTGCACCCATACCAGTATTCTGAGGAGCAATCAGGGTCCTGCAAGCAAGGGAGTTGATCCATCCCTTCTCTTCAGCAGTGGTGAGGCCACATCTGGAGTTCTGTGCCCATTTCTGGGCTTCCCAGTCCAAGAGAGACATGGACTAACTGAAGCAAGTGCAGTAGAGGGCCACAGGGATGATTAAGGGACTGGAACATCTTGCATAGAAAGAGAGGCTGATCCTGGGTAGGCAGCTCTAGATCAGTTTGAGCAAGGGGTTGGACCAGGTGATCCATGGGTGCCCCTGGCAATGCAGACAGTTCTGTGATTGCCAAATTCTATCATAGGGTTATTTTAATCCTGAAAACAAATTTTCCATGTTTCCTTCTTCTGTTTCCTCTCAAGACTATCTCCTTATGAATTCTAGCAAAGGTAATGTTGATAAAATCAGGCTGGGGACACTGTCAGCTCCTGCAGAGAGAGGATGCGTATTTAGAGTTGTGAGTCTGTCTCTTCAAAGTCACTGCCCCATTATTCAATAAATTTCAAGTGCACCATCAGTCTAGTTGGATAGAGGAGGTTGTATGTGATCAGAAGCTGTCTAGTGCCATAGCTACCATTTGACTAAATTCGTGGGCCATACTTCAACTACTAGATTCTGGGAAGGATTAGTTAAGGAGAAAGAAAAGCAACATTCAGCAGGAAACAGACTTCTCATTGTGCCCCTTCATTGTATATTCTCCCTGCTCCCTTTTCTGGTCAGTAGCACAGGCCAGTTTGGGACACTCTAAACTGTCAAGAGCAGCAAGGGGTTACCCAAAGTGTGCTTTGTTTGGCAATACAGACAGCTTTTTTTGTTAACTGACTTGAACCTATTGTCTGTGTTTCCCCCCCCCCCCCCCCTTCTCCTGTCCTCACCACCCTCATCCCTAGCCCAGCTCACCCTCCGCAGATCCCCTTACAGTCTTTGGGTTCATGAAGTACAAATTAGCATAATCAGATTAGCTGCTTGGGGTTGTTCAGCATGGAGCTGAAAAGGAAGAAAAAGTGATTCACAAAGAGAAGCCCTGAGGAGGGCAGAAGGGGGTGGTATTGCTGTTGTGTTGTGGTGCTGAAAACTTGCACCTGCATAGCAAGCAGATCCTCTTCTCACTAAGGACTCTTAGATGGTATTAAAGCATAGGAATTAATTGGGGAGAGAGTAAGGAGGCAGGGAGAGACTGACAGGAGAGCTGGGATAGAAATGAGGGGAGAGGAGAGAAGGAGAAAAAAAAAAAAGGAGAGGCTAGGAGAGGAGAATTTCTATTAATTAACTGGACTAGGAATGTATAGTTGCTGACAATGGAAAACACCGATTCCTATTCATCATGGAGGGTAGATCATCTTGATAATCTGGCCTATCATGAGTTTGGTAATCTGGCCTATCAAGATAAGAGTTTTAGAGTCTCTGCAGGAGACTGATAAGACACATGGTACAAAAAAAGCAAACTGGCTAGAGGAAGCGGGGGGGTGAGTTGTGGGTTTTGGGGGTGTTTTTCCTGGTCATTTTCTGTGGTGGGCTTGCATTGCTAAGAGTAGTAAAAAGTCTGCTTGATTGCCTTAGTGACTCCGCTAATTTTCTGCTTTTTGCCCTCACCGGGAGAGAAACCCTCCCGGAGGACTCGGGTTTCAAATCCATAGTCACAGGTTTTAAAGGCACCTAGGGGCTTTATATGCTCATTTTTCAGGAGCATGAAGTGAAATGACTTGAATGTGCCTGTTTTTTAAAAAAAGCCCTTTCAGATACCTTACAAGGCTGCTTTCGCACCACTAGCTCATCCAGCTGCATCCCGTGACCAGTCACCGTCAGTTCTGAGGTACCTTAAAAGTATACAAAAACAAAGATGACAAGAAAAGCACCCCACAAAGCAGTCGTGACAACCCAAAAATGTTTTAAATTGAGCCTGCAAGATCAAGAGTCTTACTGACTAGCCTTAGCCTTAGACTTTTTCAGTACTTCACAGGGTCAGGATTAAAGCAAACAGAAATGTCAGGATAAGTCAAGCTTTGAGGCAGTATTTATGACAAGACCCTGGCTAACTTGAACCGGCAGTTTTCAAGAAGAAATACTGTCTTTGTGATTTATCTTAACTGCACATGGCAGAGAAATGCTATAAGTACTTAACTGATGAAGATGTGATAAAAAGCAAAGAAACTTCTTTTACTATTATTTTAACAGTCTTTTCATTTCTTTAACTCTATAAATAAGCAATTAATTTACAACTATATCATGAAGGAAAATACAAACCATGCTTAGATAATGAAAAACATATGATCAATTCATGATTATCTGTATTGGTTCAGCAGCCTCTAGTCTTTGGAAATGTTCAAAATTAATAGGAGCCAGTATATCAGGGCTTTCAGAATAACCTATCTGACAGTTTGACTTATTTGTTAGACATAACAGAAACAAGGTATTGGTGCTCTGTAGATGATATATGTAAAAGTAATATAGAATTCCTCCCTCTACAGCAACAGTAATGACCATTCAGGCATTAGTCAGACACGGAAGAGCCATCCTACATGCTTTCTCCCACTTTCACTGTCAACTTGTCTTGTTTTCGTTGTTGTCATTTTTATTCTTTCTTAGTCAGAAAGAAAAATAATTTCAGTTTTAAAGGCAAACTTGGTGGTTTTCTCTTTGCATGTGACCTTATTTGAACTTCAACAGGGGCTACAAATTTATGATAAGGGTAGGACAGATAGCTAGATAGATAGACAGACAGACATATATGTATGTATATATATATATATATATATATGTTTTCTAAACTGGTCAGCTCTTCAATTCAAAATTGACAGGTAAAATTATGCTGCTGAAGTTACCTGGCATGAATTTCTCCCCTCGTTTCCAAATGCGAGATCTGGGGAATACCCATTCTCATTCCACATGTCTATGCAGAAATGTCAGCTTTGAGACCGTGCCAAACACAGTGGCTGGGCATATTCAGCAGACAGCAGCTGTCTGCTCTTCTGTGCCTGAAAATGTAGGGAAAACACTTGCAGCATAGTTCAGGAGGAAGAGCCAGAATGGGCAGCTCAATCCGTTCAGCACTGAGTTATTTTCAGTTCCTCTTCAAGTGGTGGGATCATTTCCCACCCAAGCAGGCTATGCCAGCACCAAGAGCTTTTGGCAAGTCCACCTGCCAGGCTCTCTCGCTCTGCTGGGAACTCTCAACTAGAAACAGACTTTTTGCCATTCAGTCTGATAGAGATCACTGTAGAGCCTCTTAGCAGGGCTAGATACTTCCTTCTGAAACTCCTTTTAACCTTCAGACAGCAGAACACTTCAGGTCACATTCAGTTGGCCTGAGCTTCTGCGGTTAACTATATCTAATAGCCTCCACTCAAGGTGCTTTTATGCACTGTAGTTTCCTCTTGAGAGTCTTCAGGTCTTTCCAGTAAGCATAAAGCTTTTTAAAGCTGTATAGTCTTGAGCTGGGGGAATCTACAGG
Organism: Neopsephotus bourkii; assembly: GCF_033783945.1. Lineage (NCBI taxonomy): Eukaryota > Metazoa > Chordata > Aves > Psittaciformes > Psittacidae > Neopsephotus > Neopsephotus bourkii. The sequence continues at coordinate 67,459 of NW_026901743.1, forward strand.
TTATGTTTTGGTTGGTTGTACGTCTATATATCTGAGCACAGTAATTCTCCTGTGATTTGAAGGGAGATTTAATATTGGCTGCTCTTAGCTTTTCTCAGCTCCAGGACTGACTACTGCTGTCTACCAGGTTTTGCCAAATAGAGTCACCAGGAGAAAATCAATGCTAAACGTTGTCTACACCTACAGTTGGAAGTGGAACACACCCCATGAGACTTGCTGACTGTGGACCTTCATCCTTTAGCTTTCCATTAAGGTTTTATGCTACCTAAAAAAGAATGTCTTTGAAGATGCAGAGTAGGGAATTTCAAAGAAAGTGAGGGATCTTCTCCAGGTCTGAGATATTCAGTGTTATTCACTGTGCCCCCCTTGTGTAATAGGACAGAACAGTGGGTGTATGGGAGATCTCTCCTGCCCTGTGCTTGTGAATACCCCTTTGCATCACTTGCCAGCTTAAAAGTTGGAGACTTTATGTGAGGCCCAATGCAGTCCATGCTGAGATCCACAGGAGTCTCCCTGACTTCTTTTTGCCCTTCATCCTGAGCCACTTTTGTGCTGTTTTATGGCATTGATGCTCAGCAGGGGATATGTAGCCACAGAAAAAGTTGGTTGTTCTTTGCCTCTCTTTTTGTCTTTCAGTGCCTTGGAGGAGGGCAGCCCTTTTCCAGAAGAAGTTCCCAAAAGAGGCTTATCTGAGGATCCTTATTTGTGCACTGTTGGGTTTGCAGTCCATGGCAGTGAAACAAACCATGGAGGGATGGGATGTGCATTTGTTTTCACACATGGGAAAGGGCTGGGGGGAGAATACAATGGGATGAGACTAAGTCTTTTTCTTCTAGAGAGAGCTGGACCAACTCAGAGTGCAATGAAAATGCTACCCATGGCTTATGAACAGAACAATAAGGAACATATTCATCCAGATACATGGATTAAACAGACGCAGGGCAATCTCTACCTCTGTAACCCAAATACTTGTTTGAGCTGATTCCTCCACCCACCTTCTCCCCTCTGATTCTCTCAGCACCTGCTGTATTAAAAATAGAGTTATACCCCTGAAAAGTGATGGATTTAGACTCTGTCACTTTGTTGATGACCTTCAGATTTAAGACTGCCTCCCAGATGACCCTTGCCCCACAGGTCAGTAGTTAAGTCCCCCATTCTCTCCAACTCCTTTCATCACCCAGCCTTCAAAGAACAAAAGTCAGATCTGCCTTGCTCATTCTAGCCATGGTCACTGCATATCATTCACTAGCAGCTAAAAAATTTGTGGGACCCAGTTAGATACTGGAAGATAAATTACTAAATGGTTCATGAATCGTATGCCTCTGAAACACAACAGTCCCACAGCTTAAACTTCTTGCGCAGAGTCTTAGTGTGCTAAAACAACTCTGTTTTGCCATTTAATTTGGCTGGCTCAGGAACCCTGTGAGTCACCCTCTGCTATGCTCCTTGCATTCTCCTCCTCCCTGATTCAGACTCAGTACAAGCGGCAAGGCTGCTGAGTACATGCCTTACCACAAAGCCTTCCTCAGCCACACTCCAGAAAAAAAGAAAGGCACCATGCAAAAAAAGAAAGGCACTGCAAGTTCCAGTGCTAGGCACAGTGTGTTCAGGTCAGCCAAGATCAAAATCCACTGAATCTCATGCCAAAACCCTGATTGCAGACCTGCCCTTCCTTTAACCACAAGCTGGCCAGCACTAGGATTCATGCCCAAGGCTACAGTGCCCTTGCAAGACACAGCTGCAACATATTTCTTTCCTTACCCAACACAAATATCCAACTTCAGTTACACTCTGTGACCACAAAGGAGACGATACTGAGAAAGAGGACATGATGAACAGCAGTCTGCACGGCAGGCTTTTTTCTGGTGATGCATGGGTTACTTTTAAGGACAGTATACATTGCACATCTCCTGGGATCTGTTTTGTTAGGCTGCGATAGCTGAAGAGTGGTGCTTGACTCCTAGCACCCAGTCTCTGATGAACGTAATCCTCATCTGACCTGGAATGTGGGTGTATATTCTTCTATTGATCCTGTTGGAAATTCCAAGTAAACAGAGTATCTCACTTGGATTTCTGCATCACAAAGATACCTCACATGCGCTGTGCTGGTTAGGAGCACTATGGGTTGGAGGGAGCCATGACTCTTTTAACTTCACATCAGGAGATGCCAAAGATGCTTCTAGAAGATACCACCTTAGTTCATCTTCCTTGTGATACTAACATCCATATCATCCCAAAAAAAAAAAAAAAGGAGATAAAGTGCTATCAACACAACTCTATTTAACACTGCTAGTTCCAATTAGTTACTCAGTAGGGGCCTTAAGACTATGGATATTTTTTGTGATTTATACTAAGATTTTGGCACTGCTGCAATACCTGTTAGTATTTTTTAAGCCAAATGACTTGGTACATCTCCATGCCACAGACCCTATTATCTCACAGCACAACACCATGTTAACATGGCTCTACCATGCCCACTTCCAGAGGAGGCATTCACACAAAATCCTGAGCATACAAACTAATTCAGCATTGCCTGCTGTAAGCAGAGGGTCCTTTATAAGCTGGCATTATCTTACTTAGTATAAATACATATTTTGAACTTCACATCTGATTCCATTACATTTATATATAATCTCTTGAGATGATACCTTTCTCAGGCACATATTGTTCAGATATCCCTCTCTTGGTGTCTCATAGAGCAGTCAGGGCTATGAGACAACCAATTAAGCATGAAACTGAAATTGGCCCTGTGTCCCAGAGATTATCCCATCTTTTCCTCACAACTTTTGCATCTGTTATCCTAGTGCTTCGTCTCCCAGCCTCGTATTCAATTGGGGATTAGGTTTTTCCCATCAGATGTTAGCCAGAAAATGCAGCTTTACGTCCTGAACTCCCCTCAACTTTGGACAAGTTTTTGTATCTGAACCTGCACTCCAGTCTGAATCTGTAGGTTTTGTGCCTATCTGAACATCTTCAGACAATGACAGGCTCAGATCAGAGCCCAAATTAAATTTTCAGGGTTACTTCTGCTTTTTAAAATGGAGTTGGTTTAAATCTTTTGAATGGTGAATATTTGAAAGACAAACCCAACAGTATTGCACAATGAAATTGTATTTATCTGTCTTTTTCAATAGCTGGTCAAAATCTCCTAAGACTGTAGATTAAAATACAATATAACTAAAAAGTTTAAGAAATAGTAGTAAACAAAGAATTCCCGTTATTCTTCATCATCTGATAATACTGCTTCTAACATTAAGACTACTGGACAGTAGAATGATCCTCTACTGGAAATTACACTGTAATGTTTTTGGTATCCTTTACCAAGTGGTATGCAAACATAAAATCAAATTTTAGAGAGGTTTAAAAAGACAAGTATCAGTTGCTTAAATAATTTATTTGGAATAATATATTAAATGTTAAATAACAACATATAACACAAAATATGATCAGTTACACAGTTGTAAGAAATCCACAAAATCCACGAAATATGAATAAGGAACTTGACCAAAAAAAAAAAAGTCTTTGGTAGATCTAGTGAAATACATGCTGGACATGAAAGTAGAGAACTCCTAAACTGAAAGAACAAAGAAAGCGCTGGTATGAACAATAGCAATAATAAGAAGGAAAGCTTTTTTGGATAGAAAATATAACAAGCATATAACATTACAAAATTCCCAGGTGTTCTTTCCCCTTTCCTGGACAATAACTCTGCTCACAAGATGTTTTAGCTTGCCTTGGTGACCTGTATTTCCTAAGATAGCAAGTAACTGATAGACCAAACAGCACCACACCACACCAATAAGTGCTCTGATTTACTTGAACTAATTTATCCTGCTGTAACATGCAGCAAGTCAACAGAAAGATAGGAGGAGGACTTGGCTCATTACCTTTAAGGAGCTGTGCAGACTCCATTCATCAACATTAAAGTGAGCAGAGGTGGAGAGAAAGCAGTACTGATTTGACAATCTGTGCAAAAGACTCTTTAGTGTGTTTTCACTCAGCTGCTCTCCAGGGCAGTCCCCAGCCCTGATAGCTCACAAAAGCAGGGATAAGCAAACTCAAGATGAGCAGCATTCAGAAACAAAATGAAATCACTATGAACCCTTTCAGTCTTTTTTTCTTTTCTTTGGTCAGAATCAGTCCACTGGCATGCCTGTATCTTACAGCACCAGACCTGGATGGGATGAGCTGTGCTCCTGACAGACCTCAGTCTTTGCCAGTGCACAGGACAGTCCAATACACACCTAGCAGAAGTCAGTCCTGGCTTCTTTGGTGCACCTAATGGTGGTGGTGCTTTAAAAGGCAGCTCAGCTTTGGGTGCCAAATCCCCTCATGCAGAAGGGCTGTACATGTCACATGCATAAACCCTGTCTCTGCTTCCTGAAGGCAGCTCATTGTCTCATGAATAAACAGAAACAGTGCAGGAGCATGCCAAGGCACATGTGAACTCCATTTCTTCACCAGTGGTGAATAGTTGTCTTTTCTAACATTGACAGGTATGTTGGTCCACATGGAAATCAAAAGGACCTGTGTGAGTGGGAGAAGGATCTGAGCAGGAAGCAGTTCTGCTTAAACCTGGTGTCATTTTTCTGTTGCTCTGGGAAGCTTTATAACTTGATTGAGCAGTCAAGGCCTTTGCTGGCACAGGTTATAATTCAATCAAGAAATTAAATTGGTATGTGGGCAACAACCCGCAATAGTAACCTTCACAAAACCCCTTTTAATCCTACTTATCATCTAAAAACCTACAGCATGGTGGTTGTTGTTCCCTACAGAGGACTGACCAACTGAATCAAATGGAAGACCCTTACACCAATTTCTTTGTCCTTGCTACACCAGCCCAGTTGTCATAGTGCTCAGATGGAGGAACCTTAACTACAGCAGGTGAAAGCAGGCAGTTTAAAGGCAGTCAGGTGAGTATGTGGGCAGCATGCCCCTAGTCTTGTCCATGGTCTTGGTACCCCACCTAGGGCAGACATCAAACCAACCTCATGCAGCCCAGCATCATAGCACCAGGGGTATTACAGATGACAGCAAGGATACGTGCAGTTTGGTTCTGCCTCTCACAGCAGCAAAAGCAGTGGTTCAGGAACTCGATGCCCAAGACCCATGACACACAGCCTTGTGCCAAATGGCAACCGCAGTGCACCAGTGGTGCATTCCCAGCACCTTCTGAGAGGCCCAGACATGCTCCTGCTGCTTCTGCACCGTGTCACAGGAAGGGACACTGCTCACTGGCTTTCCCATGAAGGTTTTCGAGGTGCATCATTGAGGCCTTTCTCCTGCGACCTCCCTCCCAGAGCAGGATCTCCCCCATTGCTACAGCTTTTGAAGAACAAAGACATTTAGCCATCAAACTGTTTGATGGGCTTTTAAGGCAGCTGGAGTGTAGCTGATCAGCTTCCTTCAAATGCACGCTGTCACTGATACGGAGGAGGTTTACTCTGCCTGTTGAGCCCACTGAAACTCATCTATTACTATGTTGTCTTTTATTTAAAAAAGAAAATTCATTTTTGCTTTTAATTCTGCTTTTAATTTAATTTAATAGCATGTTGCTCTGGCACTAGGGATCATTCCAGTCTGATGGAGAAAGATGTAGCCAGGTTCAAGGGCTAGGACTTCTATTAAAAAAGGAAGACTCAAGCTGGAAGTAAGATTCACCGACTCAAGAGTGAGTGCAATTATCCCCTGGAATCACTGGAGGAGGACTGCGGCAAGTATCGCACCTCTCAAAATTTTTCACTACCTAAGCCTGTGTCTCTGCTGGACATATTGTGCAATGCAGTTGTAATTCTTGAGCTTATTAGTGCTTTCTTGAAATAGCATGGCAGAATAGAATCATCTCTTTCCCTCCTGGAAACACTGGATGAATTTCTATGGTCTGATTTATGGCTTTGATCAAGGCACAAGGCCTTTCTCTCTTGGTCTCTGCTCTGACAGCAGTGAGTCCTTCCAAGTTGAGAGGGGCTGCAAGTTCTGTCTGGTCTTACAGGTTGTTGGCTGACAAAGGATTTCCTTTCCTATTAAATAAAAATGTATACCAAATAAACCAGTAATAAATATAAATAAATAATCACAATCCATAGAAGAGCAACCCACAGATTCTGCAAAAAGAGGGGGACTATCAGACTAACACAAAGACTGCACATCTCATTGTCTCCTAGGGAGATGATGTCTCTGACCAGCACCCTACAATATTGCTGCTCATGGCAGGAGAAGAGACACAGTTTTCGATCAGTGTCAGCTCCTCCATATTTTGCAAGCGTGGAGCTTGCTGGAAGAAGCCCAGGATGCTGCCCCGTGCTGCCACTGCTGTCTGCTGCACGCCTGGCTCTCCCAGAACTTTGACAAGGAAGTTGATGTATCTCATCGCTAACCGGAGTGTCTCATTCTTGCTCAGTTTTTTGTCTGGTGGGTGGGTGGGAATGAGCTTCCTCAGCCTGGCAAAGGCGCTGTTGACATTTTGCTGCCTCCATCGCTCCCTGGTGTTGGTGAAGATCTTCCTTGTCATCCTTAACGTCCTGCAAAGCGAAGGAGATGGTGAGTGAATGCTAGATCATAGAATCATAGAATCATAGAATGGTTAGGGTTGGAAAGGACCTTAAGATCACCAAGTTCCAAACCCCCTGCCATGGGCAGGGACACCTCACTCTAAACCATATTACCCAAGGCCTCATCCAACCTGGCCTTGAACACTGCCAGGGATGGAGCATTCACAACCTCCTTGGGCAACCTGTTCCAGTGCCTCACCACCCTAACAGGAAAGAATTTCCTCCTTATATCCAGTCTAAACTTCCCCTGTTTAAGTTTTAACCCATTACCTCTTGTCCTGTCCCTACAGTCCCTAATGAAGAGTCCATCCCCAGCATCCCTATATGACCCTTCAGATACTGGAAGGCTGCTATGAGGTCTCCACACAGCCTTCTCTTCTCCAGGCTGAACAGCCCCAACTTTCTCAGCCGATCTTCATACAGGAGGTGCTCCAGTCCCCTGATCATCCTCGAGGCCCTCCTCTGGACTTGTTCCAACAGTTCCATGTCCTTTTTATGTTCAGGACGCCAGAACTGCACACAATAGTCCAAGTGAGGTCTCACGAGAGCAGGATAAAGGGGCAGGATCACCTCCTTCAACCTGCTGGTCACACTCCTTTTGATGCAGCCCAGGATACGGTTGGCTTTCTGGGCTGCAAGCGCACACTGAACCTGGCTCATGTTCATTTTCTCATCAACCAGCACCCCCAAGTCCTTCTCCTCAGGGCTGCTCTGAATCTCTTCTCTGCCCAACCTGTAGCTGTGCCTGGGATTGCTCCGACCCAGGTGAAGGACCTTGCACTTGTCATGGTTAAACTTCATGAGGTTGCCATCAGCTCACCTCACAAGTGTGTCAAGGTCCCTCTGGATGGCATTCCTTCCCTCCAGCATATCAACCGAACCACACAGCGTGGTGTCATTGGCAAACTTGCTGAAGGTGCACTCCATCTCACTGTCCATGTCAGTGACAAAGATGTTAAACAAGACCGGTCCCAACACCGATCCCTGAGGGACACCACTCGTAACTGGTCTCCAGCTGGACATTGAGCCATTGACCACAACTCTGAAGTCAGCACTGCAGCCTCCCCTCTCATCGGCTCTGTCTGGGTGCCTACGGTGGCCACTGCCAGGCCCCCCAGAGCAGAGCTCCCAGACCGAGCCCTGGTCATGCGGCGAGTGCTCACCATCCCGCTCGAACTGCCTCCCCGCGCTCCCTGGGGCAGGTTTTTAACCAATCAGGGCTAGCGCAGCTCCTCCTGGCTCCGCCCCCTGTGAGTCCCTGCTCGCGTCAGCTGAACTGCCGGCTCCTGGGCAGGTCCTGTCGAGGACTTGAGGCTCCCTCGGTGGCTCTGCTCTCGCCGCTCTGAGTTGAGGCTCCTGGACGCTGATCTCCCCCGCTCCGGTGTTCAAGGCATCCTCTCTTGAGCTGCTCACCTCAGCAGTTGGATAGATAGCCCTGGCTTTCACACAAGCTGCTGCTCTGGGCCAGCAGTGAGCACAGAGTGGTGGTGCTAGACCTTTCTAATTTTTGCCCTCTGTGGCTGATGCCCTTGTCCTACATATCCTGCACAGATTCACCCTAATTCCTAAAGTCATGTCCCTATTCACAGCCATGATCATAATCATGGCAGCTGCAAACAGACACCAGAGTCTAGTATGGACTTCATAAACGAGTAAATGGAATTTTATTTTCTCACACAACCATTTAATGCTGCTCCTCCAGATTCTTGAGAGTTCCTCCATAGCAGAATTCCCAATCAGAATGCATTAGTCATCCTACTAGGCTGCAGGAGTGACACCCGGAAGGTGGAAGGGAAGGCAGGCAGGTTCAGTGCAGAGCACATCCATGCTGTCCCAAGCCCCAGCTCACACCTTCTTGGGGTCTGCTCCCAGCTGGCCCTAGCTTGGTGACTCCTAGCTGCTTCTAGTCTAGGTGGACATTCATCATGGCCTTCTGTGAGCAGACAGCTGACACTACAGTCACTTGTGATTATAGTTATCTCAGGAGACTCCTCCAGGGAAGCAACAGTCTGGTTCCCTACGCAGCCCACACTGACTGCTCACTGCTGGTGGCAGAGACACTACAGTCTGATCCTTTCGGGCTTCTGTTTTATCCAATCTGAGCTGCCAAGACTAAGCCACAAGTGCCATGAGTGCAAGCTGAAGAGGGAAAGTGTGATTCCTACAAAACTCGTAGGCATCCTAGCCAAAATGCCTACAGAGGGGTTACCTGCCCATCCTGCCTGGAGCAGCAGGAGATGTGCAGCAAAAGGAAACCAGTACCCAGAGCAGACCTGGCAACACAAGGGCACTGTGCAATGGGCGCAAATTTTAAAAGCCATTTACCATAAAGGTTATCAAAAGTGCTTGGGGTTGCCGTAACCCTACTTCTACGACCATTGAAAAGTCTTCTCTTTTCTTCCACAGCCCTGCAGGAGACACTCACTTCTCCATTTCTGAAGCTGCTTTTTATGCCAATGGCACAGAGACAGTTGGGGCATGGAAAAAGTAGCTGCAGCCAAGAGACTAAAGGACAAACGTTTCCACTTAACCTTTTATGCATGTAAAAACCTCAGCTTTTTATATTCATTGGCAAACCCATCCTTACAGCAATCCCACAGGGGACTGAGGAGCAGGGGAGACAGCACTCTTTACCCTCATAAAGAGGAAACTTTGGGTGACAGCACAGATGTGATCCCATGTCCATGTTAAGCAGCCTCATACCATGCAGAACACTCAGGGTTCACCAAAATACATGTTAATAGTCTGGGTAAATAAAGAAATTGCACTGTGACTCAGAGGTTAATTGGGGTGCTGTTGTAGGGAAACAAAACATGCATGTCAGGCAGAGAATTTCTCTCCCAGGTCCTTCAAGACCCAGGCCAGCGCTGATTACAAATCACCAGGGAAACACAGTTATAGTGTCATAAATTATATCAGAGCCATATCCAGAGACCTGGACAGCTAATACAGATGCACCCATGTGTACTATATATGGCTAGACTCATGCTGCCCATACTTTGCAGGCTCTGCTTGGCTGCAGACCTTACAGAACTACCACATTTCTATTTTGATAGAAGTCTGAAATCACTGTCATGCTCAATTGTCTACTCTGCCTTCAGGGGTTGAGAAAATTCTCCTACCAGAATGCCCTGCTTCAGGAGTGGCACACTTAAAACACACTCATATTTCAGGTTGCTGAGAGCTTTTAATGTTTTTTGTAGACTTACATCGAGCCCCATTGCTTGACCTAAATGGGGATTATATTTTTATTCTTTTTCTTTTTTTAATTATTCTCCCACTCCTTTATTCTCCTACTCCTACTGTATTACTTTTGGGTTTTGTTATGGGAACAAATCTACTTTGTGCTTTGCACCTACCTAAAACAGCTAGCATGTACCTTTTTGACTGCTATATCAGTGATACAGATCTTAAGCACTGTCTTCCAGTGCTCCTCTGTACCGTGGCACGTTCGCTCCTGAAAGTAGAACTTTTACTCGTATAGTTCTGTTCTTCCAAGCAGCTGCTTGGGTCCATATGAAATTCAGAGTGCCATCTGCTTCTCTCTGTTTCTTCTGGTTTTGGTGTTTTGTTTCTTTTTTTAGGACAAATTTACCCAAGTGCAAAGGCACATTTATAACATAAGGAAAGTTATTTGGGCTTCCTTGTTTCTTCTAATGGATCAGGTGGATTGTACTTTGCCAGGCTTTTCAGTTTCTGCACTATAATCGTTATGTGGGCCCAGGTTGCTGGATACCTCTTCATACCTCAGTTACAAATACCAACGGAGGGTCTGCTTCTTCTCTTTCTTCTCCTGCAGACAGTGCCCGGAACAGCAGGTTAGCATCCAGCCCTGGTGCTGTGAACATCTCATCTTGACCTGTCAGCAGTATTATTGGTGGAAAAATAACCCCAGCCTAGTCCTTGACATCACGCTTTCTTTGTCTCTCTTTTCCTGCCTTTGGAAAGGACAATATTGCATTTGTGGTCACAAGCCTTGTCAGCAAACATATGTCTTTGTGAGACCAGCTCATGATTTACACTTCAAAAATGTGTGTTTGTATTTCTGACATTCATTCAAGCTCACTAAACAACAGCTCCTTCCCTCTCATCATGCCTCCCACTCCCCCACCCCTTGCCCTGATAGCTCTACAGAGAGCTTCATTTCAGGCGTGATCCACCTCTGTACATCTCTCCAATTTACATTCCTCTCTCCTTTCCCCCTTTACTGGTGCAGGTTTCCTGTTGTTGTGCTCAGTTTCAGCTAGAAACATAAGAGAAAAGCAAGCCTTGTCCAATTCTGCGGTAATTGCAATGTTTCAGCACAGCTTCTTTTCTCATACAGTCACCTACACATCCCTTGAGGTTTTTTGTAAACACAACGCCTTCCAGTTAAAATGCAGTTTACTGACAAGGGATCTAATTTCCATTCCCTTTGTCTCATTCCCTTCCTCCTCTTCCCGCCTTCTCTCCAGTGGTCCCCACCAGGCTTGGCTTTCGTTATGATATTACTTGCAGCTTCAGGTCTTTGCTGATGTTGCACATCAGAGCAATTTATTCTTTAGCTTTCTCTGGTGCACTGTATAAAATACATATTGTCTAGTGGCTGCATGCAGCTTATATCCCACTGGTCTATCTTAAATTTGTGCAGAAATCACGTGTTTGTACATATCATGGACTGACAAATTGCATTAACCCACAAGCCTGGATTCTCTGCTTTCTGGTCATCTTTCTTACCACAGGTTAACAGCCCCACATTTAGCTGACAATAAAGAAACCCAGGAAGGCAGCAGCTTAAATTCAAGAGGATTAATTCTGCTCTCAGGAATGTGTATCTGGAAGATATGCCATTTTCACTGGAAAAATTACTCTGCAGGGCAAAATGGACAGGATTTAACACAGATCAAGAAGACACCATGTCCAGAACTACTAGGTAAGTGCAGTTTCATGGGCTAAGATCCACACCTGCAGTGTGTAAAGAGAATTGTGCAAACAAATAATCCAGCCCAGCAGCAAATCTGCTCCAACAGCCAGAAAGAGAAAAAAAACCCCACCAGTTAAGTGAAGCTCTTTCCACCCCCCTGCCTACCCATTTGAACAATGTAAGAATAGAGGAGAGAAAAATACTGCCTGTGATTAATGCAGCCACAAGTGTCACCAGACAAAAGACTAAACAATGGAAAACATGAAGATCTCTCCCTCAGTAGCAGCAGTTCTCACAGCCTCTCTATGAGAAAGCTGTTCAGGCAATTCAGGCAGCAGCAGCAGAGCAGGTTCGGCACAAAACACCATCTTTGCTAGGGCATTCCCCAGCAAACAGCCCCTGAGCCAGTGGTTAATGTCTGAGGGCTGGCAAGGGACTATCCAGGAGCCCAGCACTCAATCATAATTAGCAGGCTGCTATTAACTAAAGATCTTGGATGAGAAAGTTCCTCCCTCAAGTTATACCTTTGACCTCAGTGAAGTTAAATCCATGTTGAAACTGGCCACTGGAGACCTACTTCTGCAAATCTTAATCAGACAGCAGATGCCTGCTGCTAGCAAGAATTGGAGTGCTTCTAGTAAACCTGCAGTGCCACACTGTCACCCCACAGGGGAAACCCAGTGGCTGCTAAAATTGGTTATTTAACACATTGCACTGGATTTCGTGCAGTCCCCTCAAGCCCTTAAATAAATGGCAACAGAAGAGCAGATGGTGTCTGTTTCTGTATCAGGCAGGTGCTTGTGAGCCTGATCTACCACGGGGAGCAAAGATTCCCCAGCTATCAACTGTCGCTGCTGTGCTTTGTTCACTTTACATCAGTGTGATCTGGAGAAGAGGAGAAAGAGGACAGTCACTGTTTCCCTCTGCAGTTTCATGGGAGCGTGGGACTCAGTTCCATGCAGAAGGCATGACTGAGCATGAATGTCACTATGCATTTCACTGCCTAGCCATAACATGTGAGTTTTCCCCCACCACCTAGGAGAAATAAGCTGAAACTCTTTGCAGCTGAACCATGCTTTGATAGATGCACAATTGCTTGGTTTGCGAGGACTTCCTTTGGGTTGGAAAGAGAGGTAAGAGGAGACAATGCATCCCATCTTGACAGGTTACAAGAGGAGCAGTGCACCTCTAGGTCCAGGCTCTTCCCTCCCAGACTTCCTCAGCCCCCTCTCTCCATCACTGCCTCCCTGTATCTCAGCACTGTCGCCCTCCCAAGTGTCTCCCACCTGAAATCCCATGGGTGTACTGGTGTACAAGGAAACAGAGAGCACAATGCGGTGAGCTGAACAAACCAGGGAATTTAACTTCTGTCCTCATTTCTGCTGTTCCTTTGCCTCAGGCAAATTCCTTTCCTTTGTGGCACCTCAGTATTCCTTCTGCCGGTAATTAGTTTGTTTCAGCTGCAAGGTTTGTGGGAAAGTATGCGTGCCTGTCTGTGTCTGTCTGTATGTGTGTGTGTACGTGCCTGTGTCTGTGTGTTTGGTAGATGCTGTGTTTGTGTAAGGAAAGAGAAGAGCCTCTCTCAGCTCTCACAGGACAGTTCCTAACAACAGCAGTGAACTTCATTTCATTTCAAATAACATGTGGGAAGAGGGGCTACTTTGGGAGTAAACAAGGGCTCTTTTCACTGCCTCATGCCTCTTTTGGGAGTGTTACCTGACAATCAAACCACAGTACAAAGCACAGCAGAGCAACAAAAGTGCTATAAAAACCAGCCAGCACTGACACGGTGATTTACTTTTTTCAGAGTCTGTAAATCTGGGGCGAAATGCACATAGTGAAATCTCTGCTTCTGGGACCCCTCCTGTCTAAGGGCAGCATTTACAGAAACTCACAGCCACACTGTATTCTTGTTGAACCTTTAGGAAAAAGAAATCACTAGAGTCTGCAAAAGCAACTGTGCAAAGGTCTCCGGGCAAAGTCAGCCATCATGTTTGGGGATACTAGTCTATTAAGTGATCACAGTTCCAAAAGGCAAATCTTTCACCCGACCCAGTGTTGCCCCAGAGTTGCTTAGCTTTGTAATCCAGTTGCCTTCCTAGAGGGTGCAGATCTTCACCGTAATGGGGGAGAGAGCTTGCTGCTTCCTGAGAAATCAGCCTAGCCTGCCTACTTTGTAACCCAGACACCCTGGCAGCATATCCTGCAAGGCTGCCTTGGGAAAGGTAGGTCTGTAAAGCAATGGGCTAGCACCCAGAAGGCATTTGGGAGAGCACAAAACGTGTGGTTAAGAACTCACCAATACTGATGGAGATGTTTACCCAAAGAATGGTTTACTCTGCGCATGGGACTGGTTTTGGTTGTTGGTTGGTTTCCCTGTGGCTCTTCTCTTGTCAGTGCTTTTTATGTTCCTTTGCAGTAAAGTCAAATTATACCACAGTTCCATGCAAAACAAAGAACCCACCCATGGGCCACAATAACTTTTGCTAAATGGATGCCTAGTGTATTAGCAGTGGACATGGCTGCTTGCAAAGCTGGGAAAAGAACACTGCCAGAAGATTTAGCCTTTATTCACTAAACTTGCACTTGTGCTATTTTCTGTTCAAGAAGATCCAAGAGCCTTCCTTGGAAAAGTGCTTCACTGTCGTCCTGGTGCCTTCTCCAGTAACGCTATCTTGTATCGAAGTCTCAACTACAGTTCTAGTGGGTTTCCTTTAACAGCATTCTCTGCCAAATTAACTTCTCAAATACTTCACATAGACACTATCCCTGTGCTTCAGGTTAACACAGAGAAGAATATCAGCTTGGTTATCTTCAGGGAGGTCTTCAGAGACTTTCTTTTTTCCAGACCCTGTGTGCAAAGCCCTGTTCTATACACGTATCCACTCCCACCTTGTTACAGCGCTCGTTCCTGCATGCTCCTGTCTGCACCTGCCACTGTGAGGCAGTAAATTAGCTGTTAATAGCAGAAAAATGTCCATTTGCTTTAACTCCCTTGCCTTGCCTGCTTATGTAGGAAAACTCACATCCTGCTTACAGGAGCTGTTAGGGGCAGAGAAAGGAAAATCCAGTGCTGTAAGGGACATTGCATCCGGGGAAAGATACATCTTGTATATGACCCCCAGACAGCATTTGCTTTTGCATTTTTATCCAGGCCTGCTCTGAGTCTGATAGCAAATCTCTCTGACTTCAGGCAAAGCAAGGCTAAAGGTCTGACAGCATCCAGATAGTGGCATGCAATGCCCTGTTCTCCTATCAAATACAAGTTAAAACCAGCCTACTGATCCCCATGCCATCACCCCAGGAACTAGCTGGGTCTGCTGTGCCTAAGACTAGAAGTCACCATAAACACGGAGGAAAAAAACCACCACCGCAGCAAATTGTAACTTCCAAAAGTGTGATACAAATCACTGCAAGACAGGTACCACAATCCTGGTTTCCCTTAAGTATCATGCTGCTCACCTCCATGGGACTACACCTGATAGAAACACCAGAAAGAAGATCATTCCTGCCTCAACCACATTCTCATGGGCATCTGCATTTGGTCCTCAAGCCTTCTACCCAGCATGTTATCAGCATTTAATTTCTTGCTCATATCACAGCTACTAATGATTTATGTAAACAAACAGTAAAATCAAGCAGCGTTCATTTTAGTTACTTTTTGTGAAATGATATAGAAATGCATGGTGGGAAAAGGTTTTGAAAAACAAATATCATCCTATACTGTTATATGGAAATCATGAATGATAGAGACGCCTATTTCAGAAAAAAATGCTTATTTTATTAACTTTCTCAGGCAAACACAGCTTTATGTAAAAGACTACCCCTGGAAATATAAACCTGTTCTAGACTGACAGTTTCAGAATGTGGGATTTTTTACAAATCTGAGGGTTATTAATATTTGCCAGCAGAAATGAAATAAATAAAATTGCTGAGCTTTTCCTCTTAAGTGAACTGTTGAACTGAGCAAAATTCAAGTATCTATGTACTTGACATACACATCAGCTGTAAGACAATCAGTGAAGTAATGGGAATGTTTTTAAACATGTGAGGATTGGAATTTAAACCTATTTCTTTACATCTTTACCTGTTGATACTGTCGTAAGATTTCTACACAGTCTAGTGCACAAGCATACAGTAAAGTCTAATGAATGCATGACCATCTATGGTTTTGTGAATGATTTGTTCTGATCATCAAACACTACTGGACAATTCTGTTAAGTTTTACTTTTAAACTCAGAAAGTCTATGGTGCTTTATGTAACCATTCTGCACCAGTGCAGTAACTCAAATTTAGAGCACTTTGCAGTGGTGTGAGTTTGCCTTGTGTGTAATTACATAGTTATGATGTAAAAAAATCTAGGAGTAGTAGTAACATTAGTTTGCTCCAGTTCTAAGCATCAACGTTTCTCTCCAAAGTAGTAAAACCAACTAATCATTTCTCTCAGCATCATGTCCAATTCACTGTCTCTCTGTGTGGATACTAAGAATTTGACAAGTCCAGGCACAAAAATAGACTACAGGTTTACTTTGCCTCATTAAACACAATCACCTGTAGTGGCAGTTTCTGTAACTATTCTGTTTGTAAGATCAGGTGCCTTACTCTTAACTTTTTGATGACAAGACCTAGATCTGCCATGATAAGAGATAAAAAATCAGTGGATGGTAAAAGGCTACTGCAGAAATTCCTTCCTTTAAGGATATTTCCTGCCCCGAGAAGAAATTTTGGCATTCCTAAGAAAGTTGCAAAATAAGCCCAAAAGAGGGGAGGCAACACTGTAAAGAGAAGAGTCCATTGTCACTCACTTTTCTGGTCACAGGTGCTTGTGCCTCTTCAGATCTGGTCAGCAGGCAAATAGACAGCAGGATTGGACACTTCTTGTTTTGCTTTCCTGATGATTCTCGCAGAGCCTGGCTGCAGAGTCTGCTCTCGCTGGAGTCAGCCTAGCACGGGTCCTGGCTGCCTCATTTATAGAGTAGCAGGTCCTTTGTCTGGCGCGTGTCACCACTAGTCCTGGCAATCCAGGGAGCTTGTTTTGCATCTCCCAGGAGATTATCTCTATCCTGCCTTTTCTCTTCTCACCCTCTGCTGTTCCTGGGGCTGGTAGTTCTTACTAGCCTTAGAAGAACTCCGGATAGGTCAGGGAACTTTGCGGGAAAGGATGGAAACTGCTCATGGCAAGTATCTGATTTTTCTCTTTTTTTTGGTGTTTTTTTTTTGTTTTGCTTTGTTTTTTCTTTTTTATGGGGGCTTTTTAAAAAATAAAATAAATAAAACTTATCTCTAAGCTTGTAAATGTTTCCAAAGACAAAGATGCAGTGCTGATGTAAAAGCCAGTTTCAACGTGACTCAGTACTGAGGAAGAGGCTGGTTGTATTTATCGTATTCCTAAGCAAGGGAATGCTCTGCTCTGACAGCAAGTGTGGTGAGGTTGTGGGGGTGATCATGTGCAGGCAAATCAATCCTGCCTTCACTTTTCAGTGAAAGTGCCTTTTCACTTTAGGGACACAGCTAGCACCTTCTGCAGCATGGGCAGCTAAAGCCGCTGCAGGCTCAGCACTGCCCCAAGACCTGCGCTGGCCCTCGGCCTGAATCTGCAGTTACAGCAGGAGGCTGCAGGTATGAATTCACATGTGAGCCAGCTTGCCATCCACTTCGGGGCCTATGCTCCCTGCTTATCCAGAGAGGGGGGAGATGCCCCATCCCTGGAAATTCTCAAGGTTGGACGGGGCTCTGAGCACCCTGATCCAGTTGAAGGTGTTCCTGTTCATTTCAGGGATGTTGGACTGGATGACCTTTGGTAGTCCCTTCCAACCCAAAGTATTCTATGTGTCTATGAAAAATTTCCCCAGGCACAAGCCAATGAAGCGATGTAGCCTTGCTACAGACATATAAAGCCTTGGGACCCATGTGAGCTCATCTGCATCTCCATCTGCTTCTCCATTAAGTGATGGGAGTTTACTTTGGGTGGAGATAAGAGTAAATAGGGGGAACAAGAGCAAGATACCCAGTTAGGCACTGGGAGCAACAGGATACTACAGGGAGAAAAGGAATGGGGAAGGAGAAACACCAGTTAATCATTCAACTACAGTCATGGGGCAGGAAAACACCTGCATCCAGAATAGACAAGGGAGCTTTAAGCACACTCCATTGCTTTCCTCGGCCAAGCCTAAAGACAGCTCAGCTCACCCAGACCACCTCACCCAAACTACAAGCTGGCTAGGTAGAGCTCACCTACTGGGTTTTTAAAAGCACTGTGAATGTTTCAGTTAATGTGATTGCCTCTATAATTACTAACAACACAGCAGTGGAATGATGTGGTTGCTCTCCGGCGACAATGTGCCCCAGGTCCCTGCCGGGGCAAGTCATTCCCTGCAGAGCTCGACTGAAGGTTCAGCCCTTTCACATGGTAGATTAACAGCAGCACTACAGCCTGAAAGCTGTGTCAACCGCTTCATTTAGCACAAGTGTTATGTTAACTAAAGGCCCTATTCCAGAGGGGCCTTTGGCCTCACAGAAGCCTAATTTCCATGTAATTTACATTGGAAAGTTGCAGGGAACCCCTCCTCTCTGTTACTTCCTCCAACCCATTATTTACCCAAAATCTGCCCTGAGAATCTCCATCCAGCATACAGCAGTAGGGAAGGGGACTTGCTAGTTCAGGAAAGGGAGAGAGCTCTTTAGCCCTAACTGCTTGGATACTTCATTGCCGAGGGCTCTCAAAACCTGGCCAGATGAAGCATTATAAAATATGCAGCCAGAAAAGCCTCTGCCCTTGCAGGCATTTCAGACGGGATTGGCTGCTATTCGTTCTCACTCACTTATCCATGCAAGAGTGCAGGATTCTGTTCCTGTTGCTGTCAGATACATGCCCCCTCTAGCAGCAGGCTCATGGTGAGAAACCTGCCTCACTGGGAAAACACAAGGAGAAAAAGGGACATCTTAGCCCCATCCCATGTACTTTGGAAAAGCCAGCACCACATCTGTGATGCAATTTGAGATGGCACGGGGATGCTGACTTCTACACCAACTTTAACGGTCTTTTCCACCCTATCAGTTTACCCTTGAAGGGGTCCATTTCACTGTTTATTTATAAAGCTTCCTATTACTTGGCACCGATGAACCACACGAGTCTCCTTCAGCTTTCTCTCTGTACTTGTCAGTGACATGGCAGTAGGGGGAATACATCTCTGTGACTGCTTTTCCCTAAGCCAATCCATAGGTGCCAGGATAGCATAGTTCAGCCATTGGCAAGAAGAGGGGAACAAGACCGGTGAAAGCAATATTGCACCCTGGGCATGTTCTTCACTACAAAAATTTCTGCCAGGATCTATGCTGGCAGTTCCTTGGAGCCTGGGGTAACTCTTCACCTGCAACAGGTCTGGTTTTAGTAGCCACCCATTGTCAGTTCCATGAAAAGTCAAGGAGAAACAGCATGTTTTGTAACTCTCAGACTCCAGACTGCAGTTGATATTAGCATGTTTGCCTGTGTCATGGACACATTTTTCCTCCTCAGATACCTCTCTCAGAAAGTAGAGTCCCAGTTGCCCTTATAGCACTGAGAACAGGAGGATGGGGAACACTGTATGTGTAAATGGGGTAACTGGGGACATAGAGCTGTTGTGTCTGAGGTACAGAAAGCGCTGATTTATTGCAGCGGTGCTGGCTGCCCCTTGCTGGAATACAAAGCCATTCTGCCAGGCAGGTACACATTCTTCCCAGCAGAGACATTCCTTGGCAAGTCTGATGAAACAAAAGCCAGGAGAGAAAGGAAAATGTAGTCTTGGCCCTCTCATGGGTAAGATCTGAGGCTGAAGAGAACAGGTACAGACCCCATCCAGAGAAAACACCCTTTCCCCATTTCTGCTATCGTGCCCAGCACATCCTCCCCTCAGAGTCTGTGCTGAGCTCACATTTAGTGCACTCTCTGAAAGCTACACTTCTGTCAGCTCATTGTCTTGCCTCGGTAGCAGTCTGGCCTGGATGAAGCAACAGACTGCCTGCACTGCCAGTCATTTATGTAACAACATTTCCCTGTGGCTCTGCAAAGCAATAGATGGGAGAATTGCGCCCTTTGAAGAAGTTAAGAACATGTGGGCAAATTGTGAACATCTCAAAACCAGGTTTCTTACGTCCTATTTTAAACTCACCCCAGCATCCACGTTCAGCCCCTGAAACATCCTAGGGGAGTAACCCTGGTGTCTTTTCTTCCTAAAAAGAAGAAAAGCTGTTCCTGGCATATGTGACTGTGCGGTATGCAAGCAGGAGCAAAAGGCTTTATCCTGCTGCTACACAGCTTCCAGGGCCAACAGAAGCCTCTCCAAGATAGAGTACTGGTTAGATGGATTAAAAACATGTTTGCGTTTCACACTGGGCCAGACCTCAAACCCTGTCTTTCTCCAACCAAACTCTTACTGCAGATGTTCAGGAAATCAAAGAGGATCACGCCTAAATACGGGTAGAGATTTCAGAGAAGATGGACCTGGGTTCACATTATTTTTTCCCCTTTGTGGTGTGACCCCTTTAAGTCTGATGAAAACAGCACACACAAAATGATGGACAGAAAAAGGACAGCAAGAGTCTGCAGACACTGCCACATGATCGCTGTGAGCTCAGAGCCGTGCTCTGCAGATGGGAACAATAAGAAGCAATTATACACATCTGGGTTCCTGCGCTTTAAAATCAGAATTTAGATCAATAGGTTTTGAATACAGCGAGATGGAGGAGGCTGCTTGAGGTTCAGAGCAGCAGCTGCATGCAGACTGCTGAAGTATTAAACTTCCATCATCTGAAGCTTCTTGTAATGTTTTGAATCTCTTATTAGTGTTAACAAAACACTCACATCAGGGGGTGCATTAAATTCTGGCCACACTTTTCGGCTTAATTCCAGAAGCCAAAAATCTTCTCCTTTTTAATGCTAAAAGTTGCTGATAGCCTTGAAGAAAATGTTTAGCCACAAAAGAATGAGACTGAAAACCTAATGTTTTTCTAAACCTTCCACTGGGAGCAAGAGAAAAGAGACAAGCAGGTCATTTTCCCTTCGACACAGATGTACCTACACATTAAAAGTCCTTTGGAAATCACCTAAAATAGGGAAAAATAAAGCAGACATACCAGAGAATCAGCCACTGCCATTTTCACTGGCACATGATGCTGAGCTCAGATAAGTGGCATGCAGCTATAAGGCTACCACATATTCATCACTCCAAGCAGGGATTCAAAGAAACATGTAACTCAATATAAGAAAACCTTCCTGGACAGGTTATAAGCTCTGAAGGGTCTTTGCTATAGACATGTTTGCGCCTTCTACAACGAACTTTTAACTGATGTCAAAAAGTAGGGATGTGAAGATTTAACTTCAAGTGTGACTTGAAGCAAAACACTCAAGGCGCAGCCATCCCAGCCATGGCTATTGAATGGGATGGGAGTCTCCAGGCTTTCACACAGTCTGTGAGAACAGAGTTTTCTTTCTTCATGTGCAAGTCTTCGAAACCACATGGCTTGCTGTTGTGGTGAGCTCGTGCAAGGAACAAGGGAATTTGCTCTGAATCTCCCTAACATCCCATCTTAGCACAGGCTGCTGCTTGGCAATGGCTGAGGTTGAAATCTTTGAAGGAGAGGTCCCATATTTCGTGCTTGAGACTGCTCCCTTTGCAAGACCAGCTGCGCATGGGTGTGCAAAGGGAAACTTTAAGAAACCCATCCTCTCAAGAGTTCACTACCATTAGGCTGTCCGTTTCATGTGGGAAACCCAGACCTGATCACTATTCTGACTGAATGGTAGTTTTCTTCCTTTGTTTCTAAAGTTTTGCCATCCTATTTTTGACCTGTTATGAATGTATGCCCTTACTGCTGCCTTGATGATGGAGAGATGGTACAGTTAATTTCAAATTTCATTTTCAATTGCTTTATTTCTATTGTTTTTAAATACATTTCTGTATTTCAGGGGCTCAGCTGACACCAACTGATGTGCTTTCATTAGTCAATATAGAGCAGGGCTGATCTGCAGTATGCAGAAATCACACCGTTACTCTTCCTGTTCACCTGTGTTTCATCATATGACTGTGCTGTATGTCTCTTTACTTTCCACTGGCTTTACAAAAGCCAACAGCACCCAGAGGAAGGAAGACTATTCTTTGAGGAAATTCTTCCTGGTAATAATTGTGCAATGTGTATATCTGACCACCTGCACTGTCATAATTACTGTGCAAGGCCAGGCAGCAGCTCCTAAGAGCTTAGACCAGGGTGCCCATTCCCCACTTGACTGTGAGTATCCCTCTTGCAGAGCTGGTGTCCCAGACTCACAACACAGCACAGGGAAGCAGCCCCATTAACAACAGCAAAGTCTTTAGTGTAGGCATTTGCATGTTTTCACCTGAACCCAAGAGATGTCCTGTGATTAGCTTGACCCATCAAAGCAGGAGTGTATGAACCCTGCACGTGAAATACTTTTAACAGCCCACGAGCAGCCCTTCAGACAGCTTTGCCCGTGCACTGTTAACAAGACATAAAAATCAGGATGTGTGTTCAACAGTGTGGAGAAAGGTGGGGGAACAAATTCTCTTGATCACCTGTAAGTACCAGAAACCCTGTGGAAAACCCTGTGTGGGGTGGAAAACCTCATCTCCACTGTGTGGCATCTGCCATAGGAGAGGCAGCCTCATCTTTGTCACAGACAAAAGGAATTGCTTTCAGCCAGGAGTATTATACAGCAAATGTAGGTCAGCTCAGCTTTCTGGGTGGCTTTCAGTGGCTGCACAAAGAATAAATAAGCTCTGCTTTAGTTGCAGCTGACCTCTCTTGCCTTCTTCAGCTTACTACTCCAGTTTGTAAAAACACTGTCACTGTGCCTACCTGGATGAATGTGACAGCCTCGGAGATCAGGTGTCGTAAGCCATGTTTTGAGTGCTGAGTAAGATGCTGTTGTGACTGCTCAACATGTGTTTCAGGAAGACATAACCCTCTACGAAACCCAGAGCTAGAGGATTTGATTGCCTTGCATGCTGTAAAGCACAAGTGCAGGTATCAGGTGATACAGTGCCAGGCTGTGCAGACACAGCTTCAGAGGCCATTTCTGGTAATCTGTCCCTTCATTTAGTTTGGTCGCTGTGTTCGCTGGCTAAGCCTGGACTGCTGACAGCACCTCTCAATCCAAACCCTGTTTGGGCTTTACATTGTCAATAAATGAACTTATATCACGAGGGCAAAGGCAGGAAGCCGCTTTGCTCTAGGGAGGTCAGAGATGCTCTTTCAGTGCAGCAAAAGTAACATCCCAGGGCAAAGAACATCCCTCCAGGAATGCACCAGCACTGCCCTCCTCAACCCACTACTGAGACACTGTTAATACACAGGCAGCGCCCACTCCTGACCTTTAGTTTGCTGGTGTCTCCTGCTGCTTTACCAAGCAGAAACACCCATTTGCACAGAAACAAAGCCCTGCTCCTCGTCCCAGCACCCTCTGCCCACCCCTTTCAGCAGCGCTGCCTTTTTGCAGTTAAATGTTTCTTTTTAGAGTGCCTTTTATTTCCAGCTTGAAGAGCAGGGGGACGAGAGATGGTATAGGGATGCTGAAGTAGTAATTTACATAATCTGATTAACAGAAGATTATCCAATGGCTGCTGAACAGCCTTAGTGTGCTTGAGCTAAAAACCTTACTATTCATTGCTCTCACCACCCTGCAGGACAGCTGCACCTGCAGCACCAGTTAATTCTCTCCTGGGGACTTCAAGGAAGGAGAAAAGCAGGGGCATATTTTTATTATTATCTGGGGGAGCGTTGAAGCTTCATGTGTGCTGTCCCTAATTGATCTGTCTGCATGAGTCTTCAGGAAGCTGAAATGAAAGCTGAGCCAGTTGGCATTATCAGGAACAGCCATCACCTTTGAAAAGGGCCAGCTTGTGTGGCTCCTCCCGCATTCCCTGTGGGTAGTTCAGCAGGACCCATCCAGGCCTGCCATAGAAGGGAGCTGAATAGAAGGGTCCTGTGCATGCAAGAACCAAAACTGTAGTTTTCACTGCTCTCACCAGTACCCTGTTCAGCTGGGAGCAGAACAGACCTAACACCATCAGAGGGCTTCACAGGCTGTAGCCCATATGTCTTTCCCCACGAGCAATGTAGTGACAGGGGGATGAGTATGCTCAGGGCACCCAAAGTCTCACACCCAACATGTCATCTTTTGTTGCCCACAAGTGCCACGGTTATCAAGGGTACTTGGCTGCGTTGGCAAGTGTGGGAAGGGCAGTAGAACCCACCAGGGCAGCCCAGCTGCATGCTCAGGGGAGAAGGAGTAAGCCTGCAAAACAGCTCTCTCACAAGCACAGCCCAAGACCTCCCATACAGCAGAGCACCTAACTGCCATAACAACTCAACAGGCAGGCTAAAGACAAGACTTAATGAAGAGAAGCTGAATGCCATAGCTGCGTGGACATATTACAAACTTCAGCAGTGCTTAAGGGCATCGACTGGACTGAGTCAAGCTCTTCCAGGAGGAGAGGGAGATGGATGAAGTTCAGGTCCTTGCAAGACAAGTTCAGCTGCTGGTTTTAACAGAACTAGATCTGCACCCCAAATGTCCACTCACGCTGAAGGGGTGAAACTCCAAGCTAAGAAACATGGTAACTGTGGAATGGAAAGTACTGGGGACAGTCTCCAGATTAGGCGAAACAGCAGGCAGCAGGAGCTGAACTCTCCCACGTGCATCCACATCAAAGCCAGGGAAGGAGGAAGAGTTTGGACTTTTTTCTATTGTACAGAGGGACATCTGTAAGGCTAGGCAACTGTAACACGGTTTTGAGCCTTACAAGGAAAGGAAAACTGGACTTCCTAGAAGAAAAGAGATACAATAAAGCTTAATCCTTCAGTAGAAATGCTGCAATATAATCACCCAAGACTAATTGTGAGCCTTTGTTTCCAGGAGCAGACTCCATCCTCACAGCTAGCTCTGGAGATGCTGGTGTTGCTTTACATATTCACTTATGCCTGCTGTACTTGTCTGGGGGCTTCTGAAGACCTTCATGACAGCTGCCATTCACAGATACCACCTAAACAGATTCACGGTGGAATGTGTCTTCCTTAGGCCTACCAACAGCAGCATGAATGAATAATGCTACATAGTTACCTATTTAAATAGGGAGGTAGCAGAGTATGGTGAAGCCATCCTGCAAGCTTGTTTCTCCATTTTTTCCTCCTTTTCTGAAGCCAGAAAGGGAAAACACTTCTGACTTCCAGGTAAAAAAGCACAAGGACAAAAGCTGGGAAGGAGCCACCATATGAGACATAGTGTGTGCTGACAGCACATGTACAGTCGTCTCCATTGTGTGGTTTTGGGTTTGTTTTCCAAGGAGCTGCAACACAGGGAGTTGCTTTTTTGCTCTATGTTGAAGGGAGATCAGAGCTCACACCTCAGTGCTGCCTGGAAAAAATAACTCTTCCCAGACGCTGGCTGATAGGATTTGTCTTGCATAATGTGCAAAGCTAGACAGCAATTGCACCTCTGTGGTGTAGCATGTCACACAAGGTGCCCGCTCTAACACATGGTACATTGATTACTTCTATGCTCCATGGTAGACATATCATCAAGATATTTCCATGCTCTGGTATAATTCATATTCCCAGATTTAGCAGTTAACTCTAGTATCAATACAAAGGGTAAACTGCATCCTGGTGCACAAAAGCTCTCCTGCTTTGAGGAAGTTCATCTCTGTTGCTGAACTAATCCTTCGTACTGGCATCTGCCCAGATGTCAAGAAGAATGAGGAACTGACAGCAGCTCCACTAGCGTTTCTATGTGACACATGCTGTGGGAAACCTTCTTCCTACAGAGCCTTGTTTCTCCGTACAACTGTGGCTTTGTGAGGTCCCCTTGCACCGAATGCTAAATCTAGGCCCTTGCCTCTTGAGAAGAAAAATATTCAAAAGGGGCAAAATACAGTTAAAAGAACGTGCACATGTTGATGGATAAAATCAGGCTGCTTCTTCACTAGGTTTTGTCACCTAAGTACAGGCCTGTTCTAATTTGGAATTAAAGGACTAGGACCTGGTGCAGATCATCTTGCATCTCATAGTACCCCAGGAATGGAGGACATCACCACACATCACAGGCAGAGAACAGTGGTATCTGTTTGCTCCACTGTGTGTTCCCAGAGATGTTCCCAGAGTTCAGCAGCCTGAACAATAAAACTTTCCCACAGCTGCCATTACTTTTTCCATGCTTCTATCCCCAGAAAAGGCAGCAGAGCTATTTAGCTGCTATCCATTCCCCAGGTACACAAACTTGATCCACAGGAGGTACAGAAAATACATACACAATGAAGAAATATCCTTCTCCTGAGCAGTGGGCAAGTTTCTCACCATAAATCTTCAACCTACAAATAACAGCAGCTTCTCCCTGGCAGATAGCACTACGCTACGGAGCAAAAAAGCACGCGGAGAAAACACATTTAAATGTCAGGGTCTGGGTCCACTGACAACAGTTACAGGGAGGCTCGCACCTGTGTGTGTGAGATCATGCTGTATCTACCACTAGAAGCTGGCTTAAACGTAGACTGTTCTCAGAAAGTGAAACAAACCAGGGACTTCTTGCCCCTTTTCCCTCTCCCTGCCCCTTGCCCCTCAAGGCCAGCTTGGGCCCCCTGCTCAGCTGAGCAACTGTTTCCAAACACAGGACAGCTCAGCTCTGAAGCCTCTGCGTTATTTATGAGTTTGGAAATCAGAGCTGTTTGGTTCACTGCCAGTAAATGGCAATGATTGGAAGGAGGGAGGGGTAGGCTTGTGTGCAGCTCTTCATTCTCTATTCATTGTGAAAAGGGGATCACTCCAGCTAACTGGCCCGTGGAGATAAGGATTTCAGACAATCTGCATTAGCCTGATAAGCCAGGTTTGCATTTCATAAAGATCATTTGTTAAGAACCTCAGTAAAATAAAATACAGTGAGAAGGCTTATCAGCACAACTGATTTCCACTCACACCCCTCTGCCCACCGCTGCTGACAGTTTTTCTTCCCTATAAATAAAGCTCCCTGCTTGTGTCCCAGCTCCCTGGGATTGAGCACAGACCAAGGATGAGAGGCAGTGGGGGGGATGGCTGGGGAGGAAAAGGAAGAATAACCCAAAACCTCTTAGCTGAAACTGGTCGCTGTTAGAGCTGTGGTCCTGATCTGCAGTATGTGTGAGGGTAGCAATGCCCACCTGGCGGGTGCTCTGGATGCAGCTGGGCTGGCATCCGCAGCCTTCCTGCTTTGTACCAGGTACGGGGCAGGTCATGAAGGGGGATCTGATATTTCCCTCTACTTCATGTTTTCCCCTTTCCTCCCATATAGAGAAAACTTGCAAAGGACTCACCAACCCCCAGCATTTTTCTCTCTTTACAAACTGGCCTTAGCCAGGCATTTTGCTGTAAAACAGCCTTGCTGAATAATGGAGCACTATTAGAATGGCCCCCTGTGTTCTCTCTCTACAACATCAGCATTAGCAGGGAATATATCAGACCCAGGACTGTTCTGTTTGGACAGTGCTGCCTTTCCAGGAGGTAGATGCCCTTTTCTGCACAGAACCTGGCCATTATTTAGGTATCACACAGCAATTCAGATTTAAGTCCCTGTCTACCTACCTTGGGTCGTGAGTTCCAAGGGAGCGCAAACCACACCATACTAACTATTAACAACACAAGGTCTTCTAAATTTTGACAGCCAGCACTGTCAGCGTGTAATCTGCTGTTTCCAGCTGCCATTGCTGTACACACTTTTATTAGGGTTTGTTGGCAGAAAGACCTTAGCAAGGCAGAAAGTACTCTGGTAGGGCTTAACACTTCAATCTTATCTTGTTAACATCATGGAGTAATGCAATGAAGTGGCTGTAAAAGACCAGTAATGAATGAGGCCAACAAATGTCTCAGCACATTGTCCCTTAGCAACATTTTGATCTCAGTAGGACAAAACAGGTACTTTTTCTGAACAACAATGAATGCATCATAGAGGCATCATTAACCTGAGGAGATCCTACAGCAAGTAGCCTCAGGTTGCAAAAGGCACCAGCAGTGCAGGTAAGTCATCACAGGTGGTACCCAAGCTTCTTCACTGACGGCATTCCTATGTTCCCAGGTATGTTAATGTCTTAATTAGGTTCACAGACCAAACACCAATACCCAAGAACACCACAAAGTAACCTCCAACTCTCAGCTATAAGACCTACTGATATCCTTTTCCCTCTCTGTGCTAGGGCCATGAGTCACAGCAATGTGCCTTTTCTTCCCAAGTGCAGAGCAGAACACCGTGGCTGTAGAGGTGTAGAGGCTGCACCATATGCTGCTGCAGGAAGTCAGTCTCCAGGGATGAGAAGGTACGTATCAAGAAAAACGCCTTATTTTCTTCCAAATATTGCATGAGAACCCCCTTCATCCACTTACCTGGGGGCTACAAGAGTATAGTCTGCACTGGTATGGCCCCTCCTTCGTGGGACAGAATGTGAGTTCAGATCACAGGTGCGTGCTTGGTTTACTCCCTCTCCTGCTAAAGCCTGTCTGCTCTGGAACAAAAGCCTGCATGCCAGTATAACGATACAGTCATAATGGGCGTGCTTGGAAACACTATTGCTTGTTTCAGGCAGTTGCCTTTTCAGTGCGTAGACAAGACCTTGGGTTTTCTGTGCATTTACTCTATGAATATGCCTGGAAAGGAACACATAACAACAACTTAGCAAGGCATCCATGTGTATAGATAAACAGTTTTCCCAGGGAGAAGACACTGTATGTTTGGTCAGTCATGGAGACACACCCCAAATCCCCCTATGCCACAAATGTATCTTGGCTTCCCCAAATAAAATAATCAATTATAAAAAGCTGCCCTGGCCTGGCTCCTGTCTTCACCAGCTGTCACCTATTTAATCTCCTCTCCCCTTCCATGTTTGTTCAGAAATATCTCTCTGTCAGTGCAGCTGGAAAGGTTGGTATTAATGGGCGGCCAAAGCCTGAATGCTGACAATGTGAGATGATTACAAGCGCCTGAAGAGCAAACATGCAGATTTTTCAACAGAAGAGTCTCCTGCTGCCCTGACAGGGTTCTGAGGTACCACTCAGGACAGCAGAGGCGATAAAAAAGGGCTAGTGTCAACTCAAGAGGAGAGGCCACAGAGTTCAACAGTAGCTCCTTGTGGAAGCTGCTAAGCTCAGGAGTTTTTTCTAACAGGAGGTGATGGCATAAAAGGCACTGAAATTAGTTGCTTGATGTCAAGGAGGGCCACTTGGTTTATTTTCATTTCGAAGTGGTATGAACAGAAATGACTGAGCTGGTAGAAAGCAAAGAGACTGAAGCACCACAACTGTCCACCACCCCTCCCTGGGACAGACAATGACCATGGCCTCTCTTCCCTTTATAGCATAACACCTGCTGCTGCTGCAGCAACTAGAGGGCACAGCTCCACATACCCAGGTCCCCCCAGCCCACCATAGCCGGTGGGGAGCACTGCCTCACTCACCAGCTGGATCAGGAAGTGGTCTTCCATGCAGTGCAGGAACCTCCAGGATTGTTTCCCGTTTTCTGTGTTGCACTTCCAGCAAGCATCTGGTAGGTTGAACTCTCCCATAAGAACAAGGCCAAGCGATCAAACCCCTTCAGACAACTTCTTCCAGTTGTTTGAAGAACACTTCATTCATAGCTTCATCCTGGCTGGGTGGTCTGTAATAGAATCCTACCAGAATACGTGCTTGGTTGGCCTTCCCCCTCATCTTCACCACAAACACAGCCTTCTTGCTCACAACATTGATTTCCAGGCAGTTGATTGAGCTCCCCAATGTACAACACAACCCCACCACCTCTTGTTCCTTGCCTCTCCCTTCTGAAGAGCCTGTAGCCGTCCCTTGCAGCACTCCAATCATGAAAATCATTCCACCATGTTTCTGTGATGGAAATTATGTCATGATTTCCCTGATGCACAATGGTGTCTAGCTCCTCCTGATTGTTGCCCATGCTGCTGCCATTGGCATAGATGCATTTAAGTTGCTCTGGGGGACTGGCCTCCAACACTGGCATGCTACCCCCTGGCTCATTTTTAGTGAGCCTGGTTTCCCTCCTGCTTCAAATGTAGTTTCAAGCCCTCTTGATAAGCCCTGCTAGTTGCTGGGTTACGATTCTTTTCCCCCTTTGGGACAGGTGTACCCCATCTGCTGCCAGCAGGCCTGGTGCTGTATAGACTGACCCATGGTCAAAAACTCCAAAATCCTGATGTTGACACCACTCCTGGACTGACACAAGTCCTGGACATGGCTTCACTAAGGGCAAATTGTACCTTACAAATTCAGTGGCCTTCTACGATGGGTTCACAGCATTGGTGGGTAAGGGAAGAGCAACTGATGCCATCTACCTGGACTTGTGCAAAGCATTTGACACCAT
Source organism: Neopsephotus bourkii (assembly GCF_033783945.1). Lineage (NCBI taxonomy): Eukaryota > Metazoa > Chordata > Aves > Psittaciformes > Psittacidae > Neopsephotus > Neopsephotus bourkii. The sequence goes on from NW_026901743.1 coordinate 97,295, forward strand.
CCCACACAACATCCTTGTCTCTAAACTGGAAAGGCATGGATCTCACAGATGGATGACTCTGTGGATAAAGAACTGGCTGGATGGTTGCACTCAAAAGAGTTGCAATTAATGGTTTGATGTCTGGGTAGCAACCAGTGATGAGTGGTGCTCCTCAGCAGTCAGTGTTAGGACTGGCAGTGGTCAGTGGCGGGGACAAAAGGCCTGAGTTCACCCTCAGCACGCTCAGCGCAGATAACACTAAGCTGTGTGGTCGATACTCTAGAGGGAAGAGTTGCCACCTAGAAGGGCCCTGATGTGCTTGAGAGGTGGGCCCACGTGAATGGGGTCAGGGCAATTCCAAGCACAAATACTGGCTGGGTGAAGAATGGACTGACAGCAGCCCTGAGGAGAAGGACATAGGTGGATTGAAAAAGCTGGACATGAGCCAGCAGTGTGCAAGTTCAGCCCAGAAACCAACTGTACCCTGGGCTGTATCAAAAGGAGCGTGACCAGCAGGTCGAAGGAGGTGATCCTGCCCCTCTGCTCTCGTGAGCCCTCACTTGGAGTATTGTGTGCAGTTCTGGTGTCCTCAACATAAAAAGGACATGGAACTGCTGGAATGAGTTCACAGGAGGCCACAAAGATGCTCAAAGGGCTGGAGCACCTCTACTATGAAGACAGGCTGAGAGAGTTGGGCTTGTTCAGTCTGCAGAAGAGAAGACTTTGGGGAGATCTATTAGCAGTCTTTCAGTACCGAAAGGGGGGCTCCAGGAAAGATAGGGAGGGACATTTTATCAAGGAGCACAGTGATAGGACAAGGAATAATACCTTTAAACTGAAAGAAGGTGGATTAAATATTTGGAATAAATTGTTTACCGTCAGGGTGGTGAGGTACTGGCACAGGTTGCCCCGAGAAGTTGTGGATGCCTAATCCCTGGCAGTGTTCAAGTTCCCACATTCAATTCTGTAATACACAGCATGACAGAATTACATGAAGAGCAAAAAGCAGGCCTACACAGTGAGGTAGCTGCCCCCAAATTTCTCAAACTGCTATGTGATCTCAGAGAATTCTGCCGATGGGTAATAAAGGACAGAATTAAGCTCCTGAAAGCTGTTGCACTGTGACAAGCCAGTCCTTGGAAGGAATGTTTCTTACTATTACCCAGATGTTGCTCCTTCGGTATCTGTACTATAAACAGATGTTACCCCTTAAGCATCTCACTCACCTGTGCAAAACAAACAATTCAACTGACAGTGCAAAGCAGAAACTGTTTTTCTCTTGACAGACTTTAAGACATATGACGGAGAGAATTCTAAAGCAGCAAAGGATGCAACTGTTTGTTGGGAACAAACACATTCCAGACTCTTTCAAGGGACAGGGCATAGCAAAATCAGCCAATTCTTCCCATTTGGACAGCAGTGGAAGATTCAACCATATTTTCAGGACTCTCTCCCATCTGTATCATTACAGTTTTGACTACCTTCCACTTCTGACTTTAAAAGAAGAGTAGGGTGGAACATACACAAGCCCTTCTATGGCAAGATTCCTTCTGGACAGATAAAAAGCAAACTACCTTCTGTCTTGGCTGACTTTCGTCTGTTCTCAGAAACCCTAAAAATCAAAGGCTTTACGCATTTACACACATATACAACACTCCAGGATTCTGCGATGCAGGCCACCTCAATTTACATTCCTCCCTTTTACTTCCCTAACAGTCATGGAAAGGGAGTACATACATCTCTTCCATTGTACAACCATCTTTTGAATATGGCATCTCTTCTCTTCAGGGTCCCTTCTCTTCAGGGAACCCTATTTCTTCAATCTTTGCAGTTACTCTGAAGCTTTGAACATCCTGTGACCCTCATCTCAGCTCATGGGCATTCTCTGAATAGGCTCTGCTACCTTTAACAGTTACACATATGTAATGTGCTTTCTTAAGGTATTTCACATGTTGATGCTTCTTAAGACCATAAATGCATGCCATTAAAAGAATTCAGAAATTGCCCTTGTCTTCAAAGAACTTTCAAAATGAAGGTAGGTAGTAAGTTAGGAAGGTAACACAGAATTAATAATCTATTTCACATGAGGCAATTCAGGATAACCTAACAGGACACAGAAATGCCTACATCTGTGTACTTCCATGGGCATGACAAGGCTTCAGAGCCTCACAGTGTGCCTTCAAAGAGCACCGGTTCTGCCATGTTCACACCGTTCCCTGGGATGTAGCCCTTACAAGCAGGAGATCTGCCATCAGGGCACTGCACAGAATACGACTGGAGACATGCAGAAGGTAAATGTGTGTGTGCAGTTGAGAGATCCTTTTTTCTACACATGGTCACCTGCTTCATTCCAAGTATCTTTGTGGCGTTTAAGTATCTTTATTTAAAAATAAAAGCTCAAGATAAGACAGTCAACAAGCAGCCTGAGAAACAGTTCAAAATTCTTCTCGGTGCGTTACGTCACGGTACTGTGATGAAGTGTGTTAAATGCTGAAGGATTCAGAGGATGAAACAACACCCTGATATGCAAATTAGACTCTCCTTTTAATCAGTGTCTTGTGAAGAGAAAGTATTTTAACCTGAAGAATAACTTACAGGTACGTAGGTTAACTTACATAACTTAACTGCTTAAGGCATCCTCCCTTTCAGTGATAGGCATTTTTTTCCATTAGTCTTCCCATCTAAAAAGTAAAAAATTTGGCAGGCTTATAATTTTCTGATAGTATCTTTTCTTTCCACTCTTAAACATCTATTACATTTGAAAAATTGATAAGCTGACTGTACATTACTAAACAAAAGTTGGTGAAAACAGAGTTCTGAACACAAAAAGAAATGTACGGACATTGGCTTTTTTTCATTTTAAGGGAAAAACTACAACAACTTCTGAGAAATTATCCCTTCTGATATAAAGTCTACTTTACTGAGTAAATGGCATTAGCAGGATTTTACATTTCTCCCTTCTCAATTAGACAAAAGCTAACAAAGTTACCACACCAACTGAAGAGCCAACATGACAAGTTGCTGCCAGAAGCTGAATAATTTATTCCAGTGCTTCAGTGGCACTGAGCCTCCTGACTGCTGGAACTGAGAGTGCTGGCAGGAGAAAGCATGCAGCACACTCCAGGATGAAAACAGCAGGGAAGCCCAGCCTGCAGCTGGAATGATACAATAGTAAAACAGCTGCACAGCAGTAGCTATTTCATCTCTCCAGAACTGTACACATTTGAATACACAGCAGAGAACTGCAGATCAACAGAACACAAAACACAGACTCAACCCACCTCTTCCCAATGAAAGGTGGAAAAGTTGCAACCCACAGGTAACACCTTTCTTATTTAAGAGGGACGGAATGGATACAAGTTTGGTGCAAGTAAGTATAAGCTCCATTCAGTACCTTGATTCACAAGTACTCCTGGGTCTGTACTGTATATTACAGTCATAACTCACTAGCAGCTCTAGTGCCCTTGTTTTCCCCACACAGCAGGACCAAACTTGGGACACACATGCTCATATGAAAGCTATTATCTCACTCAAAAATGCTTATTTTAATAAGCAGCAAGCTTATTTCATTCACCAAAAGCACAAGCAGAAGCAGAAGAGTTACCAGGCTTCCACCTTCTTCCCACCCAAAGCCTAATGCTGCAAGTGGAGTGTTAGTGTAATTATGCTACTGCAGATTTGATGGGACAGTTGGCATCTTTACACACTTCTGCTTAAAGAGCCGCAGTCCTCCAACATCTCTGTTCTGTGGGTCCATGTTAAACAGAAAACAATGAATAACCCATTTCCACCTCCTTGTAAGAAATCAGAGGTAGCTATAATTCTCTAAAATCCAGTCAAAACCATTACAGGGAGAGCACACTAATTGGGACACTAAACCCAGAATATGTATTTTTTCATGAGAAGACACCCTGCAGCATACACCTTCATGTCCTTAAAAAGATAAAAAATTAAAAAAAAAGGCAAATAACATTCCCTGTCATAACTGCATGCAATAGTTCACAAAAAAAAACCCACACCAAAACAAACAAAACAAAACAAACAGCTATTATTTGGAATATGTCCAATGTCGATAATTTCTCCTTCCATTCATTTAGTATTACCCAACACCTCCTACATTAAAGCAGGTGAGCCACATGGGTTCTGTCTAATAGAAACATTCAACTGACAAGAGCAACCTGTTGTGCATCATAGGAATGTAGCAGTCTCAGATCAGGCACATCTGAGGTACTCATAACTCTGGAGTTTTAAAGTTGAATATTCAGTGGATCTCCTCTGAAAGAAAGGAACTTCTCTGTGATTCTTCCATCCTATCCCTCTATTAAGCTTGAGAAGTGAAGAGTCCCACAGTTTTGACGATCCAAGGAAAGTCTAAGCCACCTTGCCACTATTTACAATTAAATAGTGAATTAAATGTCAATTAAATAGTCAGTTAAACAGCCCATAAATCTACTGCAGCATTTCTCTCTATTCCCTTTGAGCAGTTTTTCTTTCTGATCTTCTTTCTTTCAGTTGCCTTCAATCTTTTCCTGGAAAATGCATGCTGAAGGTGAAAAAGTTGCCTGTTAATAAAAAAATATACATATATTAAAAAAAAAAAAAGGCAAATGTCTCCTCAGGAAACAGATGAGAAGTTACAGAAGGACTGGAATTTGATGCCTTTGTGAAATGGGAAATTACAAACTGATGGTTCCAAGGATAGTCAGGTGGTCAGTAGATCTGAATGACGTCATCCCATTCATCGACAGGCCAGATACCGTTGTACTGTACGTTAGACGGTGAGCTCTTCCAGTCCCATGTCTTCACAGGAACCTTCCAGTCTGGGCCATAGTTGGCTTCAACATACTGAAGGGTTTCACAGGGCACATGTACCCTGAGCTCTACAAATTCAGTCCAACACAGAGTAAACTTTGGAAAGAGATACCTGTGTCATAGCAAAAGAACATGGTCACTTGCAGAAGACTGAAATACACCTCTAAATAACTTCACAGAGAAAGCAATCAACTGCAGCAATTGGGTATTTGTATTTTTTCTTATTTCACACCTTCCTATCTATGAAACGCTACTTACATACTGGACAGTTTTGTGGCAACGCTGCAACCTAGAGATAATTGAGTCAGACAACGGGACTCATTTCTGAAAAAAACCTCATAGACACCTGTGCCAGAAAGCACAAAGTCAAGTGGGTACATCACATTCCCTATCACGCACCACCCTCTGGGAAAATCGAATGGTACACCATCACTTTTCCTAGTTTTTAGTGTATACATACAGCTATCATTCCCTTAGTCTATGGACCACTGCTATAAAAGTCTGTTGAATTCATTTAGTCCACAACCTTGGGTTCCATTTTTCGTAACAGTCTTTTTGGACAGGAAAGATGGCATCACTATGATTCTATGATTAAGAAGTGTGAGATCTAACATGTCATAAATGATATGGAATAAGGGATGGATACTGTCCTGGTTTCAGCTGGCGTAGTGTCAGTTTCCTTCCTAGTAGCTGGTACAGTGCTGGTATTTTGGATTTAATGTGAGAACAATGCCAATAACACACTGATACTTCATATGCTGCTCAGTAGCACTTACTCTAAATAAAGGACTTTTCAGTCTCTCATGCTCTGCCAGTGGGGGGGGGGGGGGCACAGGAAGCCGGGAGGAAGCAGAGACAGGACACCTAACCCAAACTAGCCAAAAGGGTATTCCATACCACAGCACATCATGCCCAGTATATAAACCGGGGAAAGTCACCCAGAAGGCCAGATTGCTGCTTGGGTTAAGCTGGATATCGGTCAGTGGGTGATGAGCATCACTTGTGTTTCCTGGGTTTTATTTCTCTCTCTTTTTGTTATTATTATTGTTGTCATTGTTATTATTATTATTAGTAGTAGTAGTAGTGTTATTATCATAATAATCTTTTACTTTATTTCAATTATTAAACTGTTCTTATCTCAATTCACAGGCTTTAACCTGTTTCTGATTCTCCTCCCCATCCACTGGGGAGGAAGGGAGAGAGCGAGCAAGCAGCTGCTTGATATTTGATTGCTGGCTGCAGTTAAACCACCACAGGATGTTATTATCAACAGTAACTGGTTAACATTTGCCACGGGGTCCTAGCAAAGAGCATTTCTAATCCTTTTGCAGTTTATTTCCATACCATTCTGGCACCTCTAGGAAATCACTTAGTCCCTGTCTCTACTTTTTTCACTCAGAAACTAGATTTAACAGTTACCTCATTTAGAATTGTGTCAAGATGATGATACATGTTAGAGGAGAATTGATAAAAGCAGCATTAAATACTTTATTATGAATCAGGCCTTTTTTAAAATCTAGTTTTTACCTTTCTTCAATCTTGCCAAACAAAGCATGCAATTCCCCTTCAGCACCCATGTTTAAACATGGTGTGCCAGACTTGGAGCAGCTGCAAAGCATTAAAACACAGCTGCTACCCTGTACTTTCTGAAACCTCCTCAGCCCATTTAAATTGAAAAAAACCCAAATAAATTATTCTATAAATCTGACCTGTTGTTTCCTGTAGAAGGGCCAACATAAGCCCTACCTACAGGCATGCTTACACCCATTGAAGTTCACAGGTAAATTTCACAGACTAATCAGAAAGACATCCTGTACGATCATAGTGTCAATTTGTTAAACAAGTTAAGCCTATGTACTATTTCTGCAGAGGACTACTCTTGACTTCTGAATCTGTGAAGTCTTCCACAAGAAAAAGCAATCTTAAAATTCCTTTTCACAGGTTAAAATTAAACCACAAACATTTAGACTTTTTGAAGAAGGCTAAAAGATTTACGCATTTGCATCAATTAGAACCCCCGCATGTTCCTCTAAGCATAAAGTTAATTTTACTTCTAAGCACTGAGCAAACAGTATCAGCAAATAAAACAACCTCGCTTTTATGCTTTAAATGGATAGAGAGAAAAAAGTAATCAAGCACTTTCATATGAATATCCAGAGATTGCTGATAAGCCCTAGACTAAACCAAAAAGCAACAAAATGCCAACTACCACGGGGAAAAGAAGCTAAACTCATCAAATAGCTTTTTAGCTGTTGTCAACAACTGCCTTTCTCACAATAAGCACAGATTTTGCAAGGCAACAACACGTAACACATGAAATGCCAACAGTAAACACTAATCGGTTCAATTTCCTTCCTATTAGAGGTATAAATCCAGTTCATACTTAAATTTCTTGCCCGATTTGGCCTGAGTTCCTCCATTCCATATGTGGTCATCCTCTTCATAGAAGAAAAAAATATCAAGTTTCACATCACCGTCTCCCTGGAAAGAGAGTTCTAAGCTGTCTTCTACCTGCAAGACAAAAATACTCAGTGTATATACTCATAAAAACAACAGGCTATTTATGTCAGCAGGTGTCATAAAACAAATTTATTTTGGTCAGGTATGAATAATGACTCCTATCCTAACTGAAGAAAATATGCTAACTCTGCAGTTTTTTTATTTCTATTTTTAATGCCTTGAGAACATTGGAATCTTTCTGCCCTTCAGTGGGACTACCTTCTCTTGCCTCCTTTTAGCTCCAACAGCTGCAGCACCATCTCCCTGCCCTCTGCCACAAGCAAAATAATCTCAGTGAATAAACACGTAATTAGTGTCTTCCTATAACATGCTTCCTCTACAATAAAATGCTCACTAGCACCAGTAACACTGCATCACTTGAACTGTGTCTGAAAATCGGTATTCTTGAAATTTCACTCTGAAAAAGCTGAATAAAGATCCACATTAGCTAATAATGAACAAGCCCAGTGCCCACCTCAAGCCATCCTTTCTTTTCTGAACATTCTACTTACAGGGCTACAGATTATCTCAGAGCTATCACCAATGCTCCAGTATAATAAGGCCCATCCGATCTCAAAGACTAGATTCTACCCTGATTCTCAGGTTTCCCTGAAACCACTGACACATATTAGACCCCTTTGAAACCTAGTAAAAAAATAATCTGAGGAGGAATTCAGAGGCCCCAGCACAGGGCTGATGCTATTAAGAAGGGTATTTTCTCCATCCAAAAGAACACACAAAATCAGCAAGATTATATGTTTAGGTAAAACTCTAATGAGTAAATATGTCTGTCAGGGAGACTTCGGATACACACTTCTACCTAGCTGATCTGCAGCTGTACTCAAACTTACAAATGTACAGAAAGACATAAGAAGCAAATGGTTCAGGTACCTTGCCAAATTTGTGCTTCAGTGGTAAGCCTGCCTTCTGAAAGGCTGGAATGATATCCGTTCTGTAGTCCCTTATAAAGATTCCCAAATCTACATCTCTGCTGTGCGGAATGACATTGCACTGTCTAAACCAACCTAAGGGGAAAAAAAAAGCAAACCCCAAACTACTTAATTCAGGAACATGAGAAATACATCAATAGAATAAAGGCAACATAAAAATGACCTGATGAAAAAAATCACCAGGCAGAGATATCCGAGTGAGGCCATAAACAATAATCCTTGCTTTCTCCAGCACGAAATGAACCACATTGAAGAAACAAGTATTCTTGTACTTATAGCCAGCTCTTTCCTCCAGAAAGTCATGAAGGAGAGAGAAAACGCTTAATTCTTTCAAAGAGACAATATTTTCAGTTTTCTAACCTAAATATCTTTCAGGAAAGAGCATTTTATATCTTGACCCTAGTCTAACAGGGCTAACAGCTGTGCTTTACTTTGAAACTATTATGTAGTATCTGAGACATTAATCATCTTTCAGTCCCTACTGAAACCAGTAAGATGAGAAATGGGACATCCCTTCTGTCTGCTTGATTAAAGAAGCTTTTACTAACTGTCCATTCAGAAAATCATATCCCCTAGGACTAAACAGATGCAAGTCAAATGTGCACACAGGAGTTTTCACAACTTATTTCAGTAATAAGACTCTTCACCAGTGATAAGATACTATTTCCCTCTTCAGCACAATTTAAAACTTACACTAACAGGCTGACATTTTATTAAAAAGATGTGGTTTACAATAAATAAATATTTTATCAGTGAGTGATAATCACCAAACTGCATGGGAAGAAAAATCAGATGAGAGCCTACATGGACGGCAGTGTATCCATCACTGTGTTTTCTAACTACCGTTTTAGTAAATTCCAACTCACACAGTCTGGGGAACAGATGATTATTTCCTAAGCAGTGATCGCAGTGAACACAACACAGAAAAACGTTAACCACACTAAATGCTTCACTGGAAATTTGTTCAGCATCTCCAAGGCTCAGGTTTCTAAAGAAAAAGCATTTTGAAGCAGGCCTTTTTTGCTCCTGACAACATAGCTAATGCCACGCATTACCTTCCAGCATGGTACATTTAACCTGAGTTAACATCACAAGCAATAGGGGATGAAAGGTTTAACATTTCAGATGAGTTTAAGAACACAACATAATACAGATATTTTACCAAGGCATGTTCCACTGCTCAGCCAGAACTTTACCCCTAATTTGTTGAGTGTTAGGGCAGCCAGATGGAGCAAAGATTTTGCTTTCTTTCTGAACTCCACTGCATCAAGAGAGGCATCATCAGGATACAACTGGAAGGCAAAGAAAGAGTAAGCAAGCTTTTAAGACAGCAAACTTGTCCATTCAGTTTTCAGTGTCCTAAGAAAAAACAACCTTTAAAAAGTTACTTTACCAGTATCTGGGCAGTATCTGTTTTCACATATACAGCCCAGTTTTTGAACCTCCACTAGAATGACAAGTTAAAATTCAAGCCTGAGACATCAATCTTAAGTTTTTCGGACTAACATAATGTAAAGTCACAGTAAAATAGAATCATAATATATGTATTAGACACTCATTCTCAGCATTTGACAACAAACACAGACGAACCCTAGTTCTGCACATGCAGAACTCAGTACCCAGAGCTCAGGGAGAAGCTGGGACAGGATCAGCGACTCGCAGCACATTAGTTTATTTGGCGCCACCAAGTGTTACAACCGGACATTGACAATTTCTGTTACACAATAAAAATGTGAGGAGGAAATCATGCCTATCTTCCAGCTGCAACCGTGGCACGATCTTCTGGTAATGCAAAGCCCAAAACAACACGGCAGTCTGGGCAAACGTTACCAAATCGAACAGAAGAGCATCACACCACACAGCTTCATGATGGTTAAGAGCTCTTGGGCAACAAACAGCTGAAATTAATACTTTTCAAAACATGCCAGTTGCTTATTTCAATATTAAAGCTCCAGCAAAGTTCAATATACCTTCTAAGGCACATTTTCTCTGCCTGTGATGAATACTGCCTGATGATTTTCGAGCCAAGGTAGCAATCTGGAATAGTGGGAGGCATCCCTGCCCATGGCAGGGGGTTGGAACTAGATGATCTTAAGGTCCTTTCCAACCCTACTGTCCTTTCCAACCCTAACTGTTCTGTAAGTCTACTACTCAAAACTTTGAGAATTGCCATAAGAAGAATTTCCAACTACAAAGATATGCAAGATCTTAAGTCTTATTTACATGAAATCGATTTAACAGTAACAATGCGTGAGAACTGTGGACGTGTTGGTTACCTCTTCTTTTCAAAGTTTTGAAAATGGAAAAAAATGTGCTAACAAGTTAAAAAAAACAATAATTTTCAGTTAAAGTTTTAGTTTTATTAGCACTTAAATTGTGGATTGAGTCTCAGAGGCTGTATTTAGCTTTATGTATGCAAGCAGTCACATCTAGGTAAAAAACAGTAAACTGTAGGTTTGTGTCAAGCAATGAAAACATACATTACATCTCAGAGACACTACCTGATTACCACTAACCTGAAAGAAAGCCCGAGCTTCTCTGTACCTACATTCAAGAAATCTAGAGTGTGACATCTCCTCTAGAAAACTGGATGGGTTTTTGGGAATTTGAACTTTTAAGTCATCAATGGAAACAAGCAAAAGTTCTGGCCTGCAGGGAGAAAAAGATGATCTATTACCCTTTTCAATTGCTCTACAAATCAGAAGCCACTTTTTCCTCTAGCTTAGGTTAAAATCTTAATGCACAAAACTGGCAGTGACACCTATGTCCAAATACACCCAAACCCAATTACAAAAGGAGACCAACAAGAGCTTAAACAAATTCCCAAGCAATTAAAAATTCTGTTTAAAAGGAATTCCATGCCTAAAAGCCCATAGTTACCTTGTCAGACCACTGACTCCTTTATTGACTCATAAATTGCACTGAATTTGTTCAGAGCTGTTACGCAGTGCTGCTTATTTAGTTGTCTAAATATGGGATGCATTTAAGGACCAAGTTACCCTGTACTTTGAGGTTATTTGCATTTAAAATCTAAAAAAATGATCGGCCTTCACAATGAATGAAATGTGCTATTTAACAGCTTACACAGCTGACTTCAAATGTTCAGGCACATAATCAGCACAGATTGCATGTTTTAAAAGGAAGAAAGAATGGTGTCAATTTTAAGGAGAAAGTTTAACAGATTTAAGTTTGATCTGTTTGGCTGTTTTTCTCTAATATATGACACATACACGCATCCTACAGGAACAACTGCCCTCAAAGCCTAGTGGCATGTGCTTGGATTTGAAAACAGCGACAAGACCTGTTATTTCCTAAAATACTCCCATTGAAAGCATTGTAAGAAAAGGCAGACATTTACAGTAACTTTACTAATGTAATGCAAAGTTTAAGTGTAAGACTATGGACAAATAAAACCAGCAATTCAAACATTTATGCAAGAAAGGAGTCCCCGGAGCATGTTACGAGCATAGTCTAGATTCAGTGGTTGGCACATGTCTTTGTGGTATTAGAGTCACCTTTCTTTATTCATGCTCTTTAACACTGATTATTTGTACTGTTATGGAATGGATGCCTGTTGTTTCACCTTTTCATTTAATGCTCAGAACCTGTATTCAACTTTTGGATACATACTGTTATAGAATGAACACCAAATAGCTATCAGCTAGTACTAAATCTCTTGCCACTTCTACTTTACCCCTGTGTTTATAGCACATGGCATCAAGAGATTTCAAACTCTGAAATATATTAATGGTAAACCACTGACTCAAGCAGAAGATCCTGTGATACACTCAACCTCAGTCATGACTTCTCACATCCTTCTCCTTGCTTTGACATGGCCAAATAGCAACTTCCTCTAAAATGCACTTCTTCATTTATGAATCGTGGGAAGCTGTTGCTGCCAGGTAAACAGAACTGGATTTACCTTCATGCCTTAGCTTACATGCACTTTGAGGGCTGAATCATACGTAAGCTAAATTGTACAACTTGGCTTCAGGAAAGAGAGTAATTTTATATACAGGAGAAACAACTTATTTTGGAAGTGTCATTATGGCTTTTTCTCTCCTCTGTTTTGAACTCACTTTTCATATGCTCCAGGGTAGCGACCAAAGTGGAGTTTCCGGAAAGGCACAAACTTTCTGTCCATATGTTGCTTGAGTCTCAGGGGGCCATGCCACAGATAATTACCACTCCTCTCATAGAAGACCACCAGGTGAATGGCATGAGATGCCAGTTTAAATATGTAGTGCAAAGGAATTTCAATCCCAGACAGGTCATCCATCCCATCCAAGCGGGGGTCCTTGTTTATAATTTTTAGCCATTGGAACCCCATTTTCTCAGCAGTTCTAAAAAGGCCCACCTATATTAAGAGAGAGAGAGGCTAAAGATTAGAGAAACCAAAATTAAAAGCTTATTGCTTATTATTAAGTGACATTATTTGCCATTTTCAGTTTCTAATTCGACTTAAGCACAAACTACTCAAAAATACACTGCAAAAATCTTCTTTTACGATGCACACAAGTATTTGCCTAAATCTCACCAAACACTGCACTAGGTAACACACTTTCATATTTCTATACAAAAAGGGAATTAAATTCTGGCTGATAAGAAAAGAACCAATTATCATCTGAACATGCTTTCAATTACCCCCCTTGAACTGTTTTATACAGGCACATCAGCTTCTCCTCTGGATGCTACAGATAATATCAATGAGCCACAAAGGAATGGGGAGATGGATTTAAATAAGTGTGCTACACACAACCTTATTTTCAGTTTCTTTAAGTCCTTTACAGCTATGCAGTAAAAATACTCACAGACCATTTTAACGTCCCCTGCTTTTTCCTGTTTGTCACTGGTATATTTAGTCTGTATAGCCTATAATATTTCCAGCTGATGCTTAATTGATGGAATAATCTTGGATTTCATTTTGTCCTTTGCTACCTGCTACACCTCTATTTTTAACTCATCCATTTAAAAATCTCAGAACACCAAAGAAAAGCAGAGATAACAATACACTGAGTAAATAAAATGGTGTTAAGTACAAGAATGTACTAACAGAAATATAAACTGTAAGATTATGGTTTAAATGTCTTCTAAGACTATGTTAATCTTTCCAGCCTTGTCACATCAACACCTGCATTCCTCCCCAGACACAAGACTTATTGCAGCTGTATCTAGAATACAGACTTCTTCTTTCCTAACAGACCACTTTTTTTGGTTCTTTCTGGTGTGGCCTCTTACTACAAGTGTTTATGCATGCTCCAGACAGCTTCCAAAAACTTTTAGTAAATTACTCCTCATGTATTCAGGGTAGTGCCTGGATGCCTTTCACTATTAAAACTGAGTTTCCTCTAGCAGTACCTTTACAAGATTTCCACACAATGAATTAAGAGGGCTTAATATAAACATGAAAACACTGTGTAAAAAAAAATAAAATCACTGAACGGTTAAGTACATTCAAATACACAAATGCGAAATGAAAAAAAGGCACTTACTTCATGTTTCCATGTTTTGTCCAGCAGTGCAAATGTAGTAAAGTCTCCTGGAGCACAAAAGTACTTGCATTCTGGACTAGGGCCATCAGGAGAACTTTTGATCTGTTCAATATCTTTATCAACCAGTCCCAGAATCAAAGGATCGATCAAATACACTGGTATATTGTGACTGGATATTAAGCCTAAGAACTTCCTAACCACGTGCTGTTTGACAGAAGATAAGATTTTAAGTTGGAAACACCATCTTTAAGCATACAAAGGTTAATACATTAAAACTGTTTGACAGAAGGGAGAAACAACCCCAACCAGCTGACAGAAAGACATTTTATTTCCCAATACATTTTCTGAGTATCCATTTTACTTCATGAACAATTGTGGAAATGGAAATTTTCTCTCTCAGAAAAACAGGCTGCTCTCAGCCCTTCCACATCTCTCAGACTAAAGTGAAAACCTTTCAGCTTCAATTAGAACTTTCTACAATTTACAGCACTTTAACTGTGGAGTGCTAGACTTGAAAGCAGACTGTAGGCTAAACTCTAGATCCTTTGGAGATTCAGAGCGAGTTGGAAAGCACTTAAATTAACCAGAAATTACAGGATGAGATGCAACACACATGTGGGTGCTAAGTGAGTTGGCTGATGCCATTCTGAGGCTGCCCTGCAACATCTTGAAGGGCCATGATCAGGAGCAGTTTCTCAAGTCTGAGAAAAGGCAAATCTCATGCCATCTTCAAAAAGGAGGTTCTGGAGAACTCTGGTCACATTACTCTCAGTCCCCATGAAGCTTCTGGAAGAAAAGGCCCTGGGAAGTCAAATCCAAGCACATAAAGGACAAGGACATGACTGGGAAAAGACAAAGACAAACTGCACCTAATCACACCAATTGTATTTGAAGAAGTCTGTGGACAAGAGCAATGGACACTGTTCATACCTTGATTTCAGCAAGGTTCCTGATGCACTCCCCAAATCATTTACATGATACCTGCTGTATATCATCAGTGACCCAATGAGGAGGTAGGAACTGAGTGCTATCCGGTCTTTGGATACCTGTGTACCCAGAGCACTTAACCACTGCAACACTGCATAAGGGGTTAAAAGCTGCAGCAAGATGATTCTGTGCCTGATGAGAAGATTTATTAAATTGACTCAGTGGAGGATTTTAATTAAATACTTTTAAGTGTTCCTGACTGTTGTGGTTTAAGACCAAGCCATAAATCAGAACCACAGAGTCTACTCCCTCCCCCCTTTCTTCCCCCTGCTCCCAGAGGGATGGGAAGGAGAATTGAAAGAATGTAACTCCCACGGGTTGAGATAAGAAGAGTTTAGTGACTAAGGTACAACACATATCACTACTGCTGCCACCAATAATAGTAATGATAAAGGAAATAACAAGGGAAGAGAATACAATATTACCCACTGACCGATACCGATACCTAGCGCAACCCAGCAGTGAGCTAGCCCTTCTGAGTAACTGCCCCCAGTTTTCCACCATGGGCATGACGTGCTGTGGTATGGAGTACCTCTTCAGCTAGTTTGGGTCAGGTGTCCTGTCTCTACTTCCTCCCAGCTTCCCCTCCTCGCTGGCAAGAGCATGAGGTTCAGAAAGTCCTTGGTCAGACTAAACATCTGAGCAGTAACTAAAAACATCAGTGTTATCAGCACTGTTCCCAGGCTGAAAGTCAAAACCACAGCACTGCACCAGCTACTAAGGAGGAAAATGACTGCTACTGCTGAACCCAGGACACTGGCACACAGAAGCCATTCACAACAGTCATAGCCACCCTGCTGTTAAAAATGTAATGTTTTTACCTGTAACAGATAAATTTACTTAAAGTACTGTTCTAAAAATACCCCAAAACATTTTCTTAGAACAGAACTGCCAGGCTTTATGACTGTCACATCTCCAGGTTTCTAGAAGAGGTGTGGTAAGCCCAAGCTACCCACCCAGCAAGATAATTCTGGCTTTTTTAAAAGTGAAGCTCTAACCTTCCTCCTGCCCAGCTGCTGAATCTGTTCAGTCAGACTCCACAGGCCAACCTCCAATTCTGGCATAGTGCTTTGGCTTCAGAAGGATGTAAAAATGTAAAGACAGAATGTGGATCAACAAACAGAATTCAGGCAACAGTGCTACATGTGCTGTACAGGCAGGAGCACAACCACCCTTTTAGTGATTTCATCTACATGGAGCTGAAAGGTGAGTTATGTGCTAGCACTATTTCTGTAACTAAAACTAGCATATCAGACTGGTATGTACACCCCTCTACCCCCTCCTTCACTTCTCCAGGGTCAAATGCTTTTAGTTGAAACAAGTAATTGGCAGAAAGAGATGGTGATCATGTCAAGCAGCTAAGAGAAATGCATTCAAACAGAGCATTTTGGACTCATCTCACAGGGACTCTCAAGGAAGTTTGGAGTGCAACATTCTGCTTTGTTACTGATGATCTTGTAAGCGCAAGTTAAAGCTTAATAAGAACTCTGCCCACAAACTGGAAGCCCACTCTGACCATGTCACCTAACATGGCAGGTAGTTCCAAGGGGTGCCACCTCCAAGAATAGCGAGACATTCCAGGTGCAATCCAACAGTCCATAGGGCAGTTGATCAAGATTACTCCTAAGAACAGCTCTTAATCAGTGCACACTTCCTCTTCCTCAGCAGAAGCAAGGTGTTTAAATGGCTGTTTTGCTAACTGGTAACATTAGCATCCAAAAAAAACAGCAGCCAGCTCCCAGCACATTGTTCTTTAACCATTTGTGCTGGTTTTTCTCTGCGAGATCTGTTAAACAAAAAGCTTCTATAAAGTGTTTAGAAAACAAATGCTAACTATGAAATCATACTGAGCTGATTTCCTGGGGCCAACATGATGCTTTGGTTGCACTCAATCCTTCAAACCTTAAACAAGAAACAATAAAAAATACCCCATTTCAAGTATTTAATGGCACTGCTATCACTGCTCCTGAACCCTGGAATACAGAAACTGGTGAATGCTGAAATGTAACATTTTCCTGCTTGTGAAGAACTTTATGACCCAGCATAAGCAAGTAACAGAAAACACTGAGCAGCAGGTTAAATAACTGCTGGGGTGAGTGAGCAAAGGGGTATCCTGTGACCTGCAACCTGCAGCTGATTTTTTTACTACGCTACTGACTAGCAACAAGCTGCATTCGAAATAAGCCAATCTTTCCAATACTCAGTCTGAAAGAATACAAAAGCCTGGATCAAAACTTCTGTATCAGAAAGAACAAGTTTTGCTGCTGCTTAGAACTTTAACAACACTAGTAAGGACGGCACAGAAGAGGCTGCTAACCTGTAACTGCTTCCCAGTTCTGTTTTAAACTGATGTTTTGAAACACTTCATTAACTTTACTCAGTGAAGAAAGAATCTTTTAGCCGTTAATACTAGAAAACCCCCAGTGAATTTGAAAGAGAACTGTACAGTTGCATGAGAGTTCTCAGAGACTGGCAGAATCACCGTATGAACTAGTAACATTGTACATACCCATCTAGTGCTGTCTTGTCCTGACAGGCTTCCTCTGACTTTGGAAAACACTGCTCCATTCTGCCAAAACCAAAGAAGGGAAGTGGGAGGGAGAAAGAAAAGGGAGAAAAATTAAGTTTTGGTTGAATTCCTGCTCAGGATTTCTTAACAGGACATTCAGAAGCATTTATTCAATCAGCATTTTATAGTTACAGCTCTCGTTATTTATGTCTCCAGTCACTCAACTACACTACTGCACATGAAATCATAAACAACTGCTCTGGCATAGTGTATTTAGAGGGACAACACAAGCCTTGAGAAATTCCAGACATACAAGGACTGCATGATCAGACTTCAGGTTTCTAAGTCAACATAAGTAAAATAAGAAGATGACAAATACAAACCCTGTTAGGCAAATACCACTAGGGGAAAGACAACAGGATTACGCCTCAGTCTTTCCAGGTGTAATCCTAAAGAGTTAAATTTGAAAGAGAATATATTCATATGACAAAGCCAAGGTGGTTAATGGCTTGGCTTTTAGCTTTTCAAAAGCATGAAGAATTTCTCATTCACAGCCTTGTTGCTCACAGTCAGAAACTAGAAGAAAGTCAAAGGTTGTGGTACTACCCAGCAGTAAGACTGCCTGCATTTGTTAAGAAAGTCCTCACCAAAAGAAACTCAGGAAATATGATACCTACGCAGTTCTTCCATAAAAATAGTTTGTTCAATCTGCACTGCAACTGTAAATTACAAAGCCATAAAAAACGCCCCACAGTATTTAATTAACAGTAACACTGAACCTCTTTCTCTATTACAGAAGACCAGCCTCACCTAAACACCCCACTTATTGCTTAAAAGCACGATTTAATCTGTCACCTAGAAAATTATGAACCCTGAATCACAAAACAGCACGGCAACTGCAGTTCTTTTAAAAACACCACTGCTGGAAAAACTTGCAGCCAATAAAGGCTGCCTTCCTTGCTTCTTCAAAGCCCCAAGACAGCACTTGGTTTGACTTTACTTTCCACAAAAGTCACTTAACAACACGAGTAAGAAGGCTTGTGAAGATTAAGCAGCGAACATCCCTTTTTAGAATTAACGGGATGCCTCCGGCTGACACAATGACTTGAATATCAGGGTGACAACTTCACCTGATTACCTCTGCCACCAGTACCTTGCTAGAGCTACCTACCTGCTCCACGTCAACACTGCAGGAATTGCTAGCCACACGAGGGCAGTTCGGAGGTGGCTCTGGCGCTGCTAAGGGCCTCTGAACAGCGCAGAGGTTATACCGCGTTATTCCACAAAAGCAAGCCTGTGCAGCACAGCTCTCTTACCTTCTGCGACAGATAGAACTTGTAATAGTACAACTGGAAGAGAAGGAAAACTAGGCTGGTCAGAGAGAGGAGCGCCAGAACCACGTTCTTGTTGATTTTCTGCATTAGTCTTCGGGGCGCTGTCGATCACCGCCTGGAAGCTGCGTCACGTCGCTCATCTTCTCCGGCTTCCCAGCTCCTCCCTGCGCGCCGCCGGAGGGAAGCGGGGACCGCAGCAGGCCGCAACCAGTAGGTCCGAGCCGAGGCCCTAGGAAACGCCACCGGCACGACACTGCACGGTCCTGAGCGCCTCCCGCTCACCGCACCGGGCCGCCGGCCCCTCACCCACTTTGCCACCCTCGCTGCAGAGCACCGCCCGCGGCCGCCCGCGCATGCGCGGAGGGGCAGAGCACGCCCGCCGCTGGGCCTGGGGTTCGCATGCAACTATCGGGGGACCGGGCCCTCCCAGCCAGCCCCCCTCCGCGGAGGAAGGATGAAACGAGAACACGGGCACATCCACTTCCAGGTGTCTCTTTAATAGAAAAAGCTCGCCTTCACACAAGTCACAGATCCCGAAACACCGCGCGGCCCTAAAGCCACGCCCGGGGGCCGCCTTCTTGTCGTTCCCGGCCGCGCTGCGCAGAGCCGCGGTGAAGCACTGATGGAGAAGACCTGAGGTAGAGCCAAGGGAGGACCGGGTAAACCCCGCGCCGGCCGCAGGGTAGGCGCCGCAAGAAGAGGCAATGGAGGACGTCGTTGCTCGGCGTGGTGAGGAGGGAAGACTACATTCAGGCTTCCCCTTCCACAGGGCATCCAGAGTGTCTGAGTTCCAGTGAGGCTGGGTGGGGCAATGATGAGCAGAAGTCGATGCCATTGTCTGTCAAACTAGGCATCATTCATAACCTGTGACCGTTATCAGGCTAAGATACTGCTGAGCCAGATGTTCTTACCGGGGGAACTGGTTTCCCTAGTCCTTGAAAGAAACTAGTAACATGGGGGGGGGGGGGGGCGCAAAGCAGGAGGAAACAGGATTTGTACATTACTTTCTCTGCTGAAGAGGATGGCTAAAGAAATAAGCCTGTTACACTCTGCCATTCAGATTTGGTATCTGGAGGAGCACCTACCACCTGGATGCTTTTAAATGCTTTCTGAAAGCGGCATCCCTTGCTGCAGTCCATACAGCTTTATGCAGAAACAAAGTTACACTTTTCTGATGTATCAGAAATTCCAGAGAAATCTTCAGTTCCTCACAAGTCATCCTGAAGTTATTTTAAATTCATTTTGGTCATATAGCAGGAAACTGCCTAGCCACCAGACAGCATTAACCCCACAGGAGAGGCTCACAGAATATTAAAGTCATCAGGCATATTACATTTAGCGTTAATTGCGGGGCAAAAGCTACAGACATTCAAAGGTCTAATCCATTGCCAAAGAACAAGCCCTCCCATCCCCAGAAAAAAAACGGTAGCTTCACCAGCCACAACCCTCTCTAGCTGCAGGTACAAACAGTGCACCAACTGTAACAAAGCATCAGCAATACATAGGTATCCAACAGACACTAGCTCAGAAAAAAAGAGTAAAAAAAACCCTAAAGTGCTTAAGGCAATTCTTCATATCCCCATTTACTAGAAATAATTGGACTAGCTGTTAGCAGCAAAAATCTGACATCTGTGCAAACTATTACGTAACAAATTTATCTTTTAAGGGTAAAAAGTCACATGTTAAGTTCATCTAGGGCATCAGTTAAAACTTGCAAGTCACAAGTTACAGTATGAAATACTTCAAGCTTTCTTCTAAGTGTTAAATTACATTTTTACTTGTGCATATCAAATTTACCTTGCAGGTTGCACAACATCTTGCTAGAAAAACTTCATCATTTAAATGCTTTTATGAAGGGTTGGAGATTACTCATGGTTCTTTCACATCCCACATTAACTACTGTAAACATACCCTTTCTTTTCAAGAAGGGAAATTTAAATAGGAACTGTAGTTGAACACCCAAGAGGAAGCAAATGACTGGGCACTGGGAATAGGTACAATCCTCTTTCGATGTCTATCACAGTCATTCAGTAGAACAAGCCTCAAAACATGAAGCATCTGTCTTAACCATCCTCATTCTAAACACCACCAGGGTCCAAGCATGCAATCCTCCCTCATATACCACTGAATTAATAGCAGATGAGCCCCTAAACACCCAGTCAGCTACAGCTGAACCCAGGACAATTGCAGTAGAAATGAAAGAAGTTAGGAAGAAATGTTGAAAATTATTACACAGACTATGTGAATAACAACAACTGTAGATAATGGGTGAAAGATTCAGACACTGTTGATTTTAAAACCATGTCACAGGATTTTTGTTTCAAGATCCAAAACGACTGGTAGAGGAAGGTGCACTTAAACTAGGAATTGTTCTGCACTTTCCTCTGCAAGAACTATTACAGCTAACTGTTCAAAATGCAAATATTTAGGGATGCTCAAGTTCCAGATACGAAATGAACATTAGGGGCTCAACTGTCCTGTCAACTTCATGATTTCTCAAGGGAAACAAAACTTTCTAGAGCAGGTATTAGAAAAAAAAATTAAGTTTTCCGCTGAAAAGGAAAATTTCAATTTTCCACTGAACACCACAACCAGTTTATTACTTTTAAGGAATTTCTCCTCCTCTTGAGAAATCCTGATGGATGCAAAGGACCCACTGATACTAACAAAATTTAACACAATTAGATGGTTGTTTTTTATGGACTGAGAGATACATATACCAAAAAATTTTATTCCTTTCCTACATTGGCCCTGTAGGAAAGGAGCCAATTCATTAT
Source organism: Neopsephotus bourkii (assembly GCF_033783945.1). NCBI lineage: Eukaryota > Metazoa > Chordata > Aves > Psittaciformes > Psittacidae > Neopsephotus > Neopsephotus bourkii. The sequence goes on from NW_026901743.1 coordinate 118,634, forward strand.
GGACCCTATCAGCACGAAGCAGAAACAATTCTCAGGTGATATTAGGAAGAAAAAATCTTCAGTTAGGAAATAGTCAATTGAATTGTGTATCTGAAAATTGCTTCTAGGCTCCTGGACTTGATTAGAGGGAAGAAAGCTAATTTAAGCAGTCTATAATACACAAGTTATTCTCATTGAAAAGCTGGGATTTTCCATGAAGAATGTAACATGATTTGTTTTGGGTTTTTTTAGCTCTCCCACTGTTAATAGTCATTTGACTGTGTTTACTAAGCTTCCCAATAGAAATTGAGATGATGGAACACCAAGGCTCAACGTTTCATTTGATTTGTGAAAGAAAATGTAAACCTGCAGATCCAGCAGCAGATTAAGTTAGCTGGGAAAGCACTTGTTCACTGTACACTTTGTCCTTGCCCTTAAAAAAAGGAAATGCCCTAAGTTGGAAGCTATAAAGAGATCTTCCAACACCCCTGCCGTGGGCAGGGACATCTCACACTAAATAAACTACATCAGCCAAGACTTCATTCAACCCAGCCTTGAAGACTGCCAGGGATGGAGCAATTATTGCTTCTTTGGGCAGCATGTTCCAGTGCCTCACCACCCTCACAGTAAAGGACTTCCTCCTTACATCTAACCTGAACTTCCCCTGTTTTAGCTTAAACACATTGCCCTTGTCCTACTGCTACAGTCCCTGATAAAGAGCCCCTCTCTGGCATCCTTACAGGCCCCCTTCAGATACTTGGAAGGCTGCTATGAGGTCTCCATGCAGCCTTCTCCAGGCTGAACAGCTCTGACTTCCTCAGCCTGTCTTCACAGAGGAGGTGCTCCAGCCCCCTGATCATCCTCGTGGTCCTCCTCTGGACTTGCTCCAACAGCTCCATGTCCTTTTTATGTTCAGGACACCAGAACTGCACACAATACTCCAAGTGAGGTCTCATGAGAGCAGAGTAGAGGGGCAGGATCACCTCCTTCGACCTGCTGGTCACACTCCTTTTGATGCAGCCCAAGATATGGTTGGCTATCTGGGCTGCGAGTCCACACTGCTGGCTCATGTTCAGTTTCTCATTGACCCAACACCCCCAAGTCCTTCTCCACAGGGCTGCTCTGAATCTCCTCTCTGCCCAAGCTGTAGCCGTGCCTGGGATTGCCCCAGCCCAGGTGTAGGACCTTGCACTTGGCATAGCTAAACTTCGTGAGGTTGGCATTGGCCCACCTCACAAGTGTGTCAAGGTCCCTCTGGATGGCATTCCTTCCCTTCAGCGTATCAACCGAACCACACAGCTTGGTGTCATCAGCAAACTTGCTGAGGGCGCACTCAATCCCACTGTCCATGTCACTGACAAAGATTTTGAACTGGACTGGTCCCAACACCGATCCTTGAGGGCAACTGGACGTTAAGCTGTTGACTGCAAATCTTTGCGTGCAGCCATCCAGCCGATTTTTTATCCACAAAAACAGTCTTACAGCCACATTAACATAGTGTACGGAACAAGGCAAGCAGGTTATGCATGAAATTCCATGTTTCTGCTGGGTAAAAAATTTCATGCAATTTTTGGAGTTACCTGGTTATTCAGAAATTTCCAGGAATCCTCACTAGGCTTTCTAGTCAAATCAGCTAGCAAAAATGTGTGCCTGGGCTCAAATAAATATCCTTTTGAAATGCATGTTTCACATCACAAGTTCTAACAGGAAGCCCAGTAATAATATAGTGAAGTAACTGATGTTAGGACAGCTAAGAAAATGGTATTAATTATATTTATTCTTCATAAAAAAATAAAAATACTCAAGTCCATAATAAAATGTTTACAGCATTAGAAAAGTACACAAGTTACAGCTTTTGATTTCTCACTTATTTTTTTCAAAAGGGCAACATTTCAGTTTTCTGACATTTGTCTTAATTCACAGTAGGTTTTATCAACACTATAGCCCCAAACCTTTGCACTATCAGTACGCAGGCCTTAAACAACAGTAGGTAGCTAACCCAGTGTAATCCAGTGCTCACAAGCTTCTGTGAGTACCAGCTACATAGGAAAAAAAAAAACACCCATTCAGCAAGAGAAGTGTTTACCAGACATTAGTAGGCAATATTGTTTAGGCTGTTTGTTGAACCACTCAATCTATTTTCACTTTTCTGGACCATGCTAATAGCACTTGGCACCTGCAATCCAGTACTCACTGTAAGCCCACCACACCAGGTCTAAGGAGAAGAAAAAAAAAAATAAGAAGATCAATATTCTGAATATTATGAAACATCTGTATCTCTCTTCTCCCATCCCACAATGGAACTACCACAAAACTTATCCTGCAGCTGCATCTGTCTTCTCTTGTTCACTAGTCACAGCGCTCTATAAAACATTCTGACGTAATAGAAGCTAACTTTTAATCTGATAAATTTAAGATGATAAAGTTTAAGATGCTTCACATGCTATACTTCATTATGAACTTAGAGCAACCAAGTCTAAGATATAACACAAAAAGTTTTCCCAATAAGAAAACTTCTTTGAAGACTAGTAGCAAGTAGTTAGAATGACAATGAAACGTAATACTCTTACTATGCTCCAGTGTTTGAAAGCAGTTCTTAGTTTTAGTATGACACAGCAGGATTATGCCGATTTGTGTACTATGTTTACATTAAATTATGAGAAGCTTCAGCAGCACAGGTGCTAGTGACCTTTATTCTACAACTAAGTTACATAAAAAAACGTATCTCCATGTTTATGAATGGAGAACTGTAATTAGCTTCTTTGTTTTTATTTTAACTGTTCAGGCTAACCCAAGTAATGTCTGCAAGACTGCTATCACTAGGTACGAGGGGCTGTATGAGATGCAGACTAACAGCCTGAAGTGTGGTAAGCGTTTCCTTGGATGCTTCAGGAACTGACTCAAAGAGTCAGTCTTCACAATGCTAAAGGATGACTAATACTTGCATTCCAACAGTTCTGAAGCTGTTAAGTTCCCCATATGTTGAAGGGATCAGTAAAGCAGCTTGCTTAGTCATCTCCAAATAGCTAGCAATTAAAAGTCCAAAATCCTATTGTCAATACATCTAGCTAACAGTAGAAATTGTGAAAAATATTCTGTCCAATAGAAGGAAAAATCAGGTGTTTGGAAGTGCTATATATAAAGGCTGCTGGGGCAAATTACTACTTTTTGATTCTTCCTCCATGCCCAAGAGAAAACCAACTTTATTAATTGGCCTAATCACAGTTCAGAATTACCATGCTGTGTTTTCTATGGCTGAATTATAATAGGCTAGAGATCAGTACCTAGGCAGCTGAGTTGTTAGTATGAACTAGTATGCTAGCTTCCTTCAGATTCCTAAGTTTTCCTAGACTTATACTCTGCACCCAAAGTATGATGCACTTGATGGCAGCTTATAACACAACTGAGGCCTCCAGATTTAGTTACTGAAACCATTAAATGCAAGCCTAAATACAGTAATTAACACTTCTCCTGTGCATTTTTTTTATCCTGCATAGAATTGCAGCAAGTTTTCACTGTTAAGTTTAGAGCCACAAAAAGTTATGCAGAACAGTGAAACAACTGAGCTTTTAAAGACTTGAAAGCTAAGAGTCTTGTATCTCAACAGGGAAGCATCTGGTGGTGTTTTGTCTCGTGACGCCTATTCTGACAGCTCACAGCATCTTGGATTCCTACCTGCATTGGTCTGGATTGGTTATTACAGCAGGTTCATCAGCTACCAGAATGTGCTGTTAATTTACCCTACAAAAATTTAAATACTTTAATGTACATAGCTGAGACATCCAGGTGCAGATTTCTCCTACTGGAGTGCTACTATAAGCACCATATGAAATCAAAGAGAAAACAGTTAAAACATTTAAAAACCCTACTAGTTAGCCAAAACCAGTGCTCCCAGTTTTCTCCTCTAAAAAAAAAAAAAACCACCACCACCACCCAACAAAAAAAAATAAACAAATAAACAATTAAGTCTTCAGTAAACTTAATTTACTGCAGAAACTGAAGAAAATCTTATGAATACTGACCATGAAGCCTGGTAATAATGGCTGGGTAAACTTTGCTCTGAAGGTGTATAACAGCTCCTTTGAGTTTGCATTATAAAATGAAAGCTGACCTAAAAGAAACAGAAAAGAAACTGAAATACATGCTTAGGTTATTATGTGTTACTGTATAACTTTTTGTGAAGTTCACTGTTCCACAGGGAAAGATTTCCAGAACACAATAAATACAGTCTACATTGACTAGAAAATTCTCAGTAGCTCAGTATCTACATAGATGAACTCAGGTAATTTGACATTACAAGCATTATTACACAAACAGCTCAGGGCCTTATTTGCATAAAAGACTGTATCAATCTTGAAGCAATGTAGTACTTTAGCCTTGTACTGTTTCAACTTCACACAGGTAGCCAAATTTTTAGATTAAGATAATAATTTACCTCCATCAAAGTCGCAGTATACTCCTACCCTGTCTGGAACAGATATATCTAGAGTCTTTGTTTTGTTATTGTGTTTTGCTGAAAGTATAGTTTGCAGCCAGTTGTTGATATGGATGCACCAGCTTGAACTAGTCTTTCCCAGCTGATCAAATTTCCCCAGGTTTCTATAGGTTACTCCCACACTGTATGATTTGCAGTCCTTTTGGGCTTTCACTTCCCAGTAGTGCTGTCCACTTTCAATAGTGGTGTCTCCTACCAAAAAAAAAATAAAAATTAGTTGCTATAATTAAGTGCACCTTACAATGCTTGCTCCCTTGTAGACACTTAAGTAATGCCTTCTCTGTTTTACTTCAAGATGAAATACAAAAATATGAACTATAAGGAACAAAATTAATGTACAAGATGACAGAATACAAAGTAGAATAATAAGACGGTTTTACTTACACTCAGTAAGATGCACTTAACATCAATTCCCCATTTAATAGCAGTGAATGTCAGTGACTAAAAGCTTTGTAATAGAGAGCTTCAACAGACTTGAAAACCCTTGCTGTAGCACAAGATTCTGGTGTTATATAGGCAAAACTACCTACTGACAGCATCAAGTACACAGCCTTGAACAATCACATACCCTAATCTGCCATTCCACAGCAGTATGCTGTGGAATTTTTTTACTTCTAAGAAAAGCAAACGGTTCACCTTACCTAACACTGTATATGATTCACCAATAAAACGATCTCTGCCGCCCCTCGCTGAAGGTCCAACAAATGTCCTCTTTGGAGACAGTGCACCACTTCTAAGAAGAAATGAACTGTTCATGATTGGCACCATTACAGAAATGCACACTCAGATTTTCCCCAGACAGTTAGGAGGCAATAAACATACATAAAGCTGACATATGAGTTCAGCCACAGAGAGAAAAGACAGCCAGAAAATATACAAGGCATTATAACAGACAAGTTTGGAGGCAGGTGAGAAAGGAAACAGCAGGAGAAAAAAAAAAAGCCAATGTGGGGCACATGGTTTGAACCAACACCTGTATAAAAGTGTTTTACTTGTGCTACACAGTATCTTGGAGAACACGTTTGTTCTCTGCATTAGATTTCTGAAAAGTCTTGTAGATCAGCTACAGTCAGGTAAATATGAACACACCAGGCCAAAATGCCTAATTATCACTGGAATTTTAATAGCAGTGAATAAGAAAACAACACCATTTGCATTAAAGGTAGGTTTTTCAGAACATGTATGGCTTGTATAAGCAGTGACTGAAATCCCAGGAAAGAGTGTAACCCAATGAAGATGAAAGGAATAAAATTGTAATAATTTCTTTTCAAAATACACACAGGGGTGTTGAAGCTAAGTGCAGTTTATACAATAAAAAATAAAAATATTGAGCGAGACTTCTGGAGTTTAGTCCATCAGAATTCTCAACAAAAAAAAAGCAACCCCCCCCCAAAAACCCAAACCACCCAAACACCAAAAGGGTGGGGTTTCATTTGATTATATTAACTCTATCGTAGACTGCAGAAAATACAATTGTGTCACAACACATTGTGCTAGGAAGAACTCCTTAAGAGTCATTATAAAATTTAAGAGTCTAATCCCAATCAAGAAAGGCTTAAATTTTCTAATCATGCTTTTCAAAAGCATTCTCAGGAAGCAACAGCAAAATAAATGGAGACATACTTTGCTCTGGAGAATATTCTAATGAGTAATCAGATGCATAAAACAATAATTTTAACATAATGAGGTGTTCAAGCATTCTATTTTACCTCAGTTACATCCTCAAAAATAATTCCTAGCAATTTAACCATTAAAGAAAAACAAGGCCATTTGCAAGTTACAGCAAATATTAAGCCTCAGTAGCCAGGGAATTACATTTGGTTATTGTTTTAAAGGCACTTAGTAGCAAAGAATTTTAACTTCTCAGAAACAGCTATGCAGTTTATACAGTCTACAAGAAATCACCAGTGAAAAAGTTGTCCAGTTTAGCATCACTGTTTATCATATAAATTTCCCAGTGCTGATCAGAAGCGTCTAAATAACCTGTAAGTTACATGGAGGGGACAAGAGTATATACTGCAGGTGCACCACATCATGCTTTTGAATTTTGTTAACATGGAATAAGCTGTAGTTTACTTACCAAAAGTTGAAAAATGATAGCATAAAAGAAACAAAACAACAAAGCCAAGAATTAAAGCATAATTTCAGGGGGAGACATAACTGCAGAAGCCATCCTGCTTCAGTACATCAGAGATCATTCACTCACCCAACAAAAGCTGCTGAAATTTTTCTGTTAGATTCAGTATGAGTTATGCAGAAAGCAATGTGGTCATTTAAAGAATCACTGTAAGAAAAAATGCTTGTGCTTCTAATATTTTCTCAAGGTTAGCAAGACATTAAAACATCCTCAGTATCATTTACTTTGTTCAAGTCTTCCGTAAACAGCCACTGCATGTGCTTTGTCTAATCCAAATCTAATAACCTTTAACAGTTTAGACAATGACATCAAATATTTGGCATAAAAGTTTGGAAAAAAAACCCCAAACAAAAGCAAACAATTTTGGGTTCGTTTGCTGTAGGGGTTTGTTTGGTTTGGGGGTTTTTTGTTTGTTTGTTTTTATTTCTGAGCACTTGAAGAAATTTAAGGCAATTTTATAGCAATCCCAAGCAGAAATACAGGCTGGGCAGAGAAGGGATTGAGAGCAGCTTTGAGGAGAAGGACTTGGGGGTGTTGGTCTATGAGAAACTGAACATGAGCCGGCTTCTGTGTGCGCCCACAGCCCAGGAAGCCAACCATACCCTGGGCCGCATCAAAAGGAGCATGACCAGCAGGTCAAAAGAGGTGATCCTGCCCCTCTATTCTGCTCTCATGAGACCCGAGCTGCAGTACTGCATTAGCTCTTGGGCCTCCAATATAAGAAGGGGGCCCACTGGAGTGAGTCCAGAGGAAGACCTGGACAAAGTTGCCTACAGGGCTGGAACAGCTGAGAGACAGGTTGAGAGAGCTGTTCAGCCTGGAGAAGGCTCTGGGGAGACCTTATAGGAGCCTTTCAGGGGCTATAACCTAAAGGGGGCCTTCAAGAAAGCTGGACATGGACTTTTTACAAGGGCATGTGGTGACAGGACAAGGGGGAATGGCTTTAAGCTGTCAGATAGTAGATTTAGATTAGACAGTAAGAAGAAATTATTTACTGTGAGAGTGGTGAGGCACTGGCACACGTTGCCCTGAGAAGTTGTGGCTGCCCCATTCCTGGAAATGTTCAAGGCCAAGCTGGATGGAGCTTTGAGCAACCTGGTCTAGTGGAAGGTGTCCCTGCCCGTGGCAAGGGGTTGGAACTGGATGAGCTTTAAGGTCCCTTCCAAACCAAACCATCCTATGATTCCATGAAATTGATACACTTTATGTAGCAGAGCTCTAAGTACTGGAGATTTACTGCTGATACCAAGTCAAAAGACAGATCCACCTGATGGATGAATAGAAAGGAATAAAACCTCCTAGAAATCAGGAACCTGAGCCCTTGTTTTGGTCCCACAGCTTTTAAACCAGTGAAAACACAAGATAGCAAACCAGGAGAAGTAATTTTCTATCAGGATTTCTGTTAGAAAAATTATGGGGAAAATTCCACTAAAAACCACAACTGCACAACAAATAGGAGAGTATTTTTGCTGCCTTTATATATCAAAAAGAGAAGTGCTCCTATTTCAGCAATTAGTTCCACAAGTAGAGTTGCCATGAAGCTTTTCCCACATGCCATTAGGCTACATCTTCTCCTCTCTTAAGTGTAAAAACAGTGATTTTATTTTCATCTGATCTCTAATAACAGTTATAGCAGAAGTTCAGAGGCAAAAAGGTAACAAAAAAAATTTAAAGTTCTCAAAAGAACTCTTTGTTGTGTTTGTAAAATTTGAGTGTGCCATAAGGTTAACTAAGTATCAATAGGTCTGTAACAGGGATCTTTGTATCAACATTAGAATACATAACGCTCTTTCAACCATTGCAGATCAGGTCTTCTACACACGAGGTAGGAAGCATCCTTCCAGGAAGACTGTTTTACAGTCACTGAAAAAATATATACGTAATCTGTGAACAAAAATAAGACTTCAGACTAATTTTAAATGTATTTATTAATGATGTACTATATTTTAAATATCTATTACTGATAAAGGCTATTAGACTTCTCACTACATCAAGCAAAGCAAAGCAGAATGGACTCGCAACAAAATCAGGTGCTAGATCCTACTAGTAAGAGGTATATTATCACCTTCTATTGCTCTTCAGCAGAAAATTCTGGCCACTGTCAACAGAAATAAATAGCCATTAAACAACTGCTCTATTACCACACTAAATTACACCATTTTTAAGATGCCACTAAAACTTACTCTACCATGCTGCTGGCAGCATATGCCTGTAGGGAAGGGTTAGGGTTAGGGTTAGGAATTATCTCAAGCAGCACTCTATACCCCAGAGTGCATGTTGAAAGTCAACTGTCTTTGAGAAAGTAGCCAGTTCAGTGGACAAGGCAAGAGGAAGGGACACTGTTCACACCTTGACTTTGGCAAGGCTTTTGACCCATTCCAACACAACATCCCCAAACCTCAGGAGTTGAGATACAAGACTGGATAGTGGGCCATAAAGCTGTGTTCAGAACCAGCTGAACAGCAGGCTCACAGCTGTGGAGAGTATTCTCCAAATGACAGAACCCCATGCAATAGGACAGGCTGGGAAACAACTGAGGGAAGAACAATTCTGCAGAAAGGCAGATGGGATTCTTGGTGGACAACAGGAACTGACAACATACTGCACTGTGCCCTTGTGGCAGAGGTGACCAGTGACATTCTGGACTAGCAACAAGACAACAACCACGAGGCCAAAGCAAATGACTGTTCTTATCCATCTGGCAATGAGCCCTTCCATTTACTAAGCCTGAAGTCCTGTGTCCAGGTCTGGGCTCCTCAGGACCATATACTAACATACTAGAGCAAGTCCAGTGGAGGGGAGCAATGCAATTAAGGGACTGGAGAATAGGAAGACAACTGAGTTTGCTCAGGATCAGAAAGAAGAAAGCTAACTGCTGTCTTTAAAGAATATAACAGGAAGGTACAACGAAGATCAAGCCAGGCTTTTCTCAGAGGGGTGCACACTGATAGCTGTGGGGCACCTGGTACTCATTGTACCAAGGGAAATTACAACCAGATATCAGGATACTCATTCCCTTCCATGAAGGTGGCCTGGACTAGAGGGCCAGTGGTAACATTTAGGGAAGAGTAAAAACTGCTGTGCAAGAGCAGCTGGGACAGAGAAGTGAGAATATAGTCACCCTGCTATAGCCAGCCCATGGACAACCCCATGCCAGAGCAGGCAGACGTGCCCTGAAGAAAGCTGCAGCCCATGGACAGAGCCCACACTGGAACAGGCTTGTTAGCATGACTTGTGGCCCCACAGGGAACCTACACATGAGCAGTCTGTTTTTTAAGACTCCACCACGTGCAAAGGGCCCAATGCTGGAGCAGTTTGTGAAGGACTGTCTCCCTTGGATGGGACTCCATGCTGGGCAGAGTGCGAGTAGGAAGATGCAGCAGAGAATGTGCGATGAGCTCACTGCAACCCCTACACCTCATCCCCCTGCGCTGCTTGTGAGGAGGTGGTAAAAAAGTTGGGAGTGGAGCCTGGGAAGAAGAGAAGGATAGAGGGAAGGTATTTTAAGATTTGTTCTTATTTCTTACTATCCTACTCTGATTTTTGATATGCAATAATTTAAAATTTCCCCAACTCAAGTCTGTTTTGCCCACTACAGTAATGGCAGAGTTATCTCTCTGTCCTTACCTCAACCCACAAACTATTCACTGTGTTTTCTCTCCCACTGTTTAGTTGAGGAGGGACAGCTTGGTGGGCACCTCATGATTAGCCAAGGTCAACCCACTACAAATAGGATTTAGTTCTTTTTAAAATAGACTGCATGATTAAGGCACATTTCTAGTAGCTTCCATAAACAGCCTCTGCATCTCTCTGACAAAAAAAGGGAAATAAAAATTTCTTCCAGATAAAGATTTCTGAATGAAAATTCCTTTGGTTTCCCACTGTCCTCAAGTGATTTTATTCCTCCTGCCCATTTCCTTTGACTGCCAGATGTTGCATCCCAGACAATGTAAACATTTACAAAACAGTTCTTACCTGCTTTTATTTTCCTTCCCTTTTATTTTTAATTGGCCTTTGCCTCCAGTAGGGTCCCATTCAATATAGGTGTCTTCAACTTTCAAGTTTAGATGAGATGAAGTACTGTCCAAACTGAACACAAATGCTGATCAAGAGAAAATGTACGACAGTGAAATGGTATAATGCTCTCTCCCAACCAGTGGCTATTCAAAGAAAATGTCAAAAGCACTAGTAAAGCTGTAGGAAAGTACTGTTCGACTTCATAGAAATATTAGCTTTTAAATCTGGTACTTGTAATCAAGGTAAGGAGCTCTTTAAATAAAGCCCAACTACCTACCTTCAGTGCACAGGTTAAATCAAAGTAACGTTTTCTCCATTTTTATAATGCTGCAATATCAGCAATTAAATTCAGATAGTGCTTTCTATTAGTTACAGCTTACTCCCTACATTCTTGCAACCATGAATGATTTAAAATGGTATGCTTATTTTCCACCCTCTGCAGTACTAACTCTCTAAAAAGGTGTTTATTATTAGTAAAGACTGCAAACTTGGAGAATACTGAATTGACAGGGTAGCACATACAGAGAGAGCTGAACTATGAAGTCAGCTGCAGATACAAGACAGCACAGGATGCATGCAGCTAGAAGAGACTTTGTATTCATCCCAGCCAAGTCCTTCATCCAATAATATGAAACTAATACAACATGCCAAGTTCCCTAAAGATGTTTATTTACGAACTATTCTGCAAGTGTCCTAATATCATGAGGTATTATACTCTGATTCTGAAAGAAAGCATACTTGAGATTTTAAGAGTTTAGAGCTTAACAGTACCCAGGTCTGAAAAACAATAAGGTAAACTCATAGGCAATGATACTGAATTCCTATGGGCTGATTACTGAAGAAGGTGAACTAAATGCTGTAATAGAAATAATGAAAATATGGAAAGCATAACTGCCCAGACAATTAAAATCAGGATTATTTTTCTGGTACTGGAGTAAGGAATGCAAGTGGCTATTAAATAGATACTATAAATCTGACAATTACTGTTGCTTCAGAGTATTAAAAGCATTTTAGAAAAGTTACCAAAATGCTCACCAGTTCATTCAAACTGCATACAGCTTTGTTTTTATGAAATAACCTTCACACTCAACTTACATTTTACGTATTTTATATCGTCCATTTTCCCTTCACACTATAGCTTTGGCTATAAATTAAAGCATCTTTATCTCCATCATAATAGTTAAGATGTGTTCTGCCAAAATACCACTTCCAAGATATTTTTCATTTAGTTTATTTACAAAACTATGTTAGGAAGCCACTGCCCTCAGGCCAACTGTTTCTAACAAAATGACTTAATAACTTTAGCAATTTGGAACTGCCTGTTTTTTTTTTTTAATTTTGGCAGTGATTAGAATCTATAGCTACAAAGTAGCTAAAAAAAATATGCTTTTCAGCCCTTTCTATTTACAGGAAGCTATTCCCCTTCACACATTAAGTCCAACTATACCAACTACTTAGATGCCCCAAGAGTCCTACTGATGTTCAGCCACAAAGTTCCTCTTCTTTTGCTATATCATGATGTGGCAGCACACAGTCAATCCACAGTTCAAAACTACCAGTGCCAAGCTCTGTTAGGGAAGTTACATCACTATCTCATTTTTAGTGTTTGAACACTAAAAGGCCAGCTTTGTGCCAGTAAGTTTCTTAATCTTTTAAAGACATGGTTGTTTTCCTTTTCACTTGGGACACGTTTCAGCAGTGCTCATGCAGAAACAGGTCTAGCATACAAGTTCATATATGAACAGAACAGTAAGTATACGGTTTCACTACATCTAAGGTTAGAGTTTCTCAAATTTTACCTTTGGTTTCCAGAGTCACAGGATCAGAGTATTCCCCTGCCACAGCTTTGTTGCAAGCTTTTACTCTAGCATTCACATATTTCGTATCAAATTTCAGACCTAGAAAGTGAAAGTTCAGAGACTTGAATTGATACTAATTACCGACAATTTTTACAAGACTAAGATCTATTCCATGTAGCTGTCTTCCATTTATATCAAGCTACAACTTTTTTTTTTTTCCCACAAATAAGAGGAAGAGCTATTATTATACAAAACACCTAAGAGTAATGTGAAACAATGAAAGCTTCGTTACATACAGGAAAATGGATATTCTGCAAAACTTCCAAGCATTAAGAATTGTATAAACATTCCTGATTTTTTTAAATATAAAACAAACCTTTACCTGATATTGTATATTCAGTAGCTTTAATACTGTCTATCACTTCCCAATGCTGTTCATCTTTTACTCTAGGAAGGCCTCCAAAGTTGGTTTTCCTATACTCCAGTACAAAATGATCAATTCTGCTGTCTTCTTCTGGCATTCTCCATGATACTGTTATGCAATTATCAGCAACCACACAGGCTGCTGTATCTATCTCTGGAGCTCTAGGGACTGCAGAAAGACAAATATACAGATCGGTTTAAAGAAGAAAATGGACTGAATATTCATTTTTCCTCCTTGGATTTATAGAGTTCAGAAGTTGCCCTTGGCCCAGTAACACACATTCCTTTTAGATGATTTATTCCATTAGCAAAGCATCACAGAAGACGAAGTATATAATTTGCACTTAACATGCAGTTTACAGAATAAATTCACATTAGCTCTGTACTGAACATTTGCATCACCTTTTCCAGATGTTCTGTCAGTAAGTTGGGTTTGATGCCCTTCTGCAAGCAGCAGGAAGGAGATGCTAGAGTGGACACACATTCAGAATAATGCTACACAATAAGAACAGCAAGAGTAAGCTTACTGTGTTCTTCTGCACTTATGTCCCAGTGACCAAGTCCTAATTACAACTGCCTTTATGCAGGTGAAACAACTATTTCTTTAACGTTGTCAGCCTTGATTCCCCTTCACAATGACTGATGACAATCAGCATCACACTAGTTATGGCTGAGTCTTGTAGAGATGTGTAATATTATCACCCAGATATCAACACCTTCTAGCTACAACCAGTCCACCTGAAGCAGGAAATATACTTTGTTTTACGCATACCGTTTCACACCTCTCCAAACCTTCCCTTCATGATCTGTTCACATATTTTAACGTAGCACTACCAAAATACACCTTTTCACCCCTCGCATCCTTGTGGTGTAAGCCAAGCAGCGATTACACTGAAACTGGTGGTATAGGTTTAAAAAGCTTTGGGACAAAGAAACAGCACAGAAGAGACTGAAAGCAGACATATTCAAATACATACTGTTTTTTTGCTGGGACAAAGTTACATTTCTTCATAGAGATTGTATGGTGCCATGCCTTTTTTTTTTGTGTGTGTGTGTGTATAGTTTTGATAACACAGGTGCTTTAGTTATTGCTGAGCAGCATCAAGGCCTTTTCTGCTTCTCATACTGTCCACCAGCTAGTAGGCTGCGAATGCACAGATACTGTGAGAGGACACAGCTGGGACAGCTGGCCCCAAATAACCAAAGGGGTATTCCATACTATATGACATCATGCTCAGCATATAAAGCTGGGGGAACAAGAAGAATGGAAGGCACCCTCCCCATTATGGCATTTTGTCTTCCCAAGTAACTGTTACACACGATGGAGTCCTGTTTTTCTGGAGACGGCTGAGCACCTGCCTGCCAATGGCAAGTGGTAAATCTCAACCCACAAGTTCTCACTTTCACTCTTCTTATTCTCTTCCCCCCAGCTATGGGGGGGGTGGGAGGGGGTGCGGCGTGAGCAAGCAGCTGTATGCATTGCTTAGCGGCCTGACAGGACTAAACCATAACAAATTCTCAAATGTTAGTCACATGCCTTTACCATCAAATTTCAAAGTCATCCAAAAATAATTTGAGAATATTACTAAGATCCCTTCTTAGGCAAAATTGAAATTAATATGAGAAGTATTTCAAAACATATACCTGAAAATTTAATTAAACACCCCCACTATTTTTGTTACTGTATAAGATACCAGATAAGAACCTTCCATGTGTTTGACATAACAAAATCTTCAGTGTAATTCTGGCAAGCAGTGTTCAAATACCTGCATTACCACACCACCAAACCTGTTTCCAACTTCCCAAACTAGCAGATTAGTATTTCCTGATTTTTGAAGGTCTACCAGTACTTAGTGCCATTTTGCCTGCAACAGTGAGCTGTTGGTATTTAGTGTCAGAGTAATTCAATAGCTTGGCACTACAGTAGAAGAAAGCAAGACTGAGAACCAGCAAGTTTATTTTCCTGTTTACAAATCAAAGGCCCAAACAATATAAATTCCTACATATTTGATATGGAAAATGCATTTATAAGAGGGTCATACTTAATATCCTCTTCGCCTATATACAAGACTTTGTTCATGTTTGCTTTTAAATCTTTACACTCCCATTCCTGTTAAAAGGTGCACTTGGATCAGCTTACCTACCTTGTTCTCTTATCTATGAAATACAGACTCTGGGTGGCAATCATTGCTCTGGGACTAAAAGGTGAATTTCTGCCTAGAGACTACTAGCTGACCACTAGGAATAATGCTGCTCATCTGCTACACCTGCTACCACATACTGTATCTGCAGCATACAAGTGTGCAGAAATGTAAACTGAAGCTGCCAAGTCCTTAACAGATTTGGATTAGTGACCTATAGATGAAATAATTTATATCCCTGCCAACAGTATTCTTGTTGATATATTCTTGGTAACAGTCAAGGACAAAGTGGTTTAAATAGGAAAGCAATATGAATAAAAAGACATGAAAGATATATAGTGGTATACTTTCAAACATTAATAAGTAGATGCATCAATACACATTTTGTATTACTGTAGTATTACTGGCCTAGAAGATTGTCCCTGTCTTGCATTTCAGACAGTGTCACTACTCTTTAAGGGATATATTAGCTTACAGTTTCATGAATAACACTACTGCAGATGACTAGGACTTTGGAGTGTCACCATCAAGCTAGCAGGTACAGTCCTGAGAAAATTAAGAACTTTAGGAAAATAGAGGAACTAGCAAGTCAAGGAAGAACAGTCTGGAAGACTCATCCTCACTTCTGAGATCAGTTATATTCTGAAATTATGTAGAAAAATAAATAATAAAACTAGAAAACTCTTACTTTCAAGGTATTCAGCTCAATATTCAATAACTAAGAATGAGTTTAGGTACTCTGAAAAATTTGCTCATTAGGATGCAAAAGGTGTGTTTTTCTTTTGTTTAAATATGGTAAGTTATTCCCGCAGTAACAAAAATCAAACTCACTGCATACAGATTTTACCTGGCAAAAACTTCATAGCCTGGAGCATGTGCCTTTCCATAGAGAAGTCCACCATCAAGTGAGTCATACTATCACTGACCTCTGGTTTCAGAGACAGGCGGAACGCTGAAGCCATGGTGACTCTAAAGTCAAGAAAGCAGCATTAGCAAAATGTATTTGCAGTAAGTCCTACAGCCATTTTCAAAAACAGACAACAGTCAGATAATCTGTACTGTTATTGTCAAACTGTTAGCCAAAACACTGGTCCGCGACCAGAAGATTTTTCTAAATAACTATTTACCACTTAGCCCAGAGTCCAAAACGGAAAGTTTTCCTAATGCGATTGTCTCAGAATATGGTACAAGCTGCTCCCAGTTCTTTCATATTACTACGTTAAGAAAATGATAGATGTAACTAACTTCTTTTACTAGTAAAAAAATTGGAAAAGTGACAAATCAAAATTCGCAAAACTCTAGACAAAATTAAGAAGCATGAAATAATCTAAAGCACTGCAGAATCACAACCATTTTTTATGCACTTAGAAATCTGAAACTTTAACTTTCAGCTTAAAAAGGCCCAAAGACTTTTCTGGTCAATAAGATCCACTCATTATCTCCAAAGTGCATTTTCCACATATTAAATATTGCTCAGAAGGCATTTGTAAGTAGCAGTGAACAAGCTGAGTATTCTGATTTCGTATCTACCTCTGCTCTTACCAGAGGATGAAGAAAGACTTAAGTTGCAGACAGCATATCTGATCAGTCTCACAAGAATACACTGAACCACATCTTCTATTTCCACTTCCCAAACCTTTGCTCAGTTCTTATTCTGAACACTCCTAAGACACTCCTGTACTCCATCAATGACACCACAAAAAAAAAAAGAAAAAAAAAAGAAAAAAAAAAGAAAAAAAAAAAGACAAGTCTCTTGTATAGCTCTGTAACAATGAAGATACCAGGCCACACAGAAGAATCTGAATACCACTGATTGTCAGAGAGATTGTGTGCTAACTCCAGGTGCATTAAGTAAGGAGAAAACTATGAAATTCAGGTAGTGAAAAAGGGGAAGAAAACATGAAGTTGAGCATTAAAGACATAAGCACGTCAAGTGACAAGCATTACAATTTTGGAATATAAGACAGTTATGACACTAAACCAAAAATCTTAAGAAGAACAGGTCAACTGATTTCCCAAGACAGAGCTGATGCTCTGAAATTCAGTATGGGCTGCCTAGCAGATTTCACTACTTGGCCAGAGAGGTAAGTATCACCTTAAGAAAGCATAATCCTCTGATTAGCAGTAAGACAACATCAAATAGTCAACTGCACACAGCTTTTTAACTTCTGTTTAAGACTCTCACAAGGTCATTCTCATTATTCCAAATGAAGAAAAAAATGACCTTAGCTTTATTTTTTTTTCAAAATAGTAATGTTTCGCTTTCTAAACAACAGTTTGAAAACAGAGTTCAAAGAAAAAACTAGTAGAAATAGCAATTTGCCTGACAATGGCAGTGACTTCACCAACAATATTTCAAGCAGCTACAGGACTTCTTATATTCAAAGAGATATTAGCTGGAAAAGTCTGTAAATAAAAAACAAACAGCAGCAAGATTCTCATAATTTAAAGGGACAGAGTCAGCTTGAAAAATTATTAAATCTCAGCCATCAGGTATCAATAACAAATCAGAAGTTTATTATTAATAATATGTAAAGATTATGATAATGATAATAGTATCATGATAATAATGGCTACTGTGGAGCTGTAGTTCCCTACATTAAAAACATCTTTTTCTTTACTAAGGCCAACAGCAAAGAAAAACACTACATGAGAAGCACAGAAGTTTTTAGTGCTCTCTCAAAGTTGTGACATCACAACAAAGACTTTGGAAAGAGTCAATGAACTTGATTTAAGCTGACTATGACCCTTTCAAAATAAATGCGGTTTCAAGGAAAAGATTAATACAAAGACAAAAGTGACAGACTTTGTACTGTACCTATCTTTGATCTCTCTGCCAGCCTTGATGCATGTCAGGGAGAAGAGAGAGAAAGTAGTTAGTATTTCCATGCATTTATCAATGGTGGTAACATGCAAGAAGGTTGAGAACAATCTCAGATGTACTGCTCAGATTTGAAGATCAAAATGAGTTTAACATTTTCATTAAGATAAATTTTCCCATTAAGCACATATATACTATTGGTTAGAACTGCAACAATTAATCACAAAGGAAAAAAACCTGGTATCAAGAACCACACCAAACTAATTCCAAAGGACTCAACTTTCTGGGTGTGACCGTCTCTTCAGATTTCTCTTAATCAGCTAAATTGCTCTCCAACACATTTTGAAAGACTAACTCAACTAAGTCGGTAAAATTTAACTATTATGGTATTTTCTTTAAAATATTAAGTGCTTATTAGTGGCATGTAAACATACCTGAGTTGTTTGTGTATACATCACAGAATGTATACTCCGACAAACTCCAAAAAAAAAAAAATTAGAGCTTGTTTCCACTTTTCTTCTAAACGTGTTGTACTATTCATGAAATACTTCAAAAAAGGCTCTCTCCTTATGCCACCACTCAAAACTACAGAACCTAGTTTTCCCAGCATTTAAATGCTACCACTGAAGGAGATGCACAAGTGGTGATGGCGTATTTCAAAGATAAACATTAACTGTCATTAGGAAGGACAAAATCCCTGTCCTTCACCAAGAGGAACTGCAAACCCAAGATAAAATGTTACTTTGAAGTAGTGATGGCTTAGTTAAGTCCATTGAACCCATGCCTAGAGTTGACATTGCTACTTGATCTACCTGCTGTTCAGCTGAACCACTCCCTTCCAAAGGGGACACAAACATCAGGTAGTTTTCCAACTTAAAGTCGAAAAAAAGTGGAGGAATTTCAATAATTTCATTAAATGCAAAGCACACTCAAAAAAATAAAAAATTAAAATTGTTTATATGTCCCTACCACAAAACCAACTTTATATTCCCAAAGTCAGAAGCAGAAAAAAAAAACATCTTTAGAAATAATTTAGCTTAAGAGTTAGCTTGTTTTACCTCAAACCAATGTATTGTAAGAACTACTGCCTAACTTTCCAAAGCTATTTTAAAACAAAGGCCTTCTTCATAACCTCTGTGCCTTGTGGAATGTGTGGTAGCCAGGACTCAACAGCCTACTGTAAGACAGGACTGGCTTAACTCCTTTGAATTTAGTTTGTTTCCAGGCTGCAGACAATTATGGGTTTCAGCCCGCCTCAGATGACCTGCCCAGCAGAGTCAAATCACATCCTGTCTAATCACCAAACCCTTCTGTATGCTGGCATTCACGTTCTTTTGACTTTCAGGTAACTCAATTCAGCCAATAAAGCCACCCAAAAACCTAACACAGAAAAAAGAAATTTAAAGTAATCTTAGTTCAGTCTTATGCTAGTTTCTCATAATCTGATGTACTGGAGGATCCAAAGAAAATTTCTGCCAACAAAAAAATTGTCAGGTCTGAAGCTGTCCTGTGCTCCAGGAACACTTGGTATTCCTATTAGCAGAAAAATAGATTTAGCTAGCTAATAGCTAAGGCAATATTACCTTAAAACACCATATCCAAACGCATATTTACAAACGCAACTAGTATAAGACAAGTTTCAAATCTTAAATCAGATTTCAGTATCCTAAATACAAGACACTAAATTCGAAACTCCCAGCAAACAATAATTTTCCTAAATGTATAGACTTAAAAAAAAAAAAAAAAAGATGTATTAGATACACCTGAAACGAAACAATTTGCAATAAATTCAAAGCTACATTCTGCCTAGTGCTCAAGAGCTAACTTAAGTTTTACACATCAGAATGACAAGACAGAAAGGACAACTCAAACTGAAGTGCTAAGAAAAATACTCGGTTTCGGAATTGTCACTCTTCAAAGCACACAAATCAAAGATGACACTCAGGACACCACACAAATGTGTTGCCAAAAGGTATAACTGACATTAAGACAGCTTTCCTGCCCACTCTTTTAGACTGATTTATGTCCTTGTTCCAGTTAAAATTCAGAAATACAGAAGTAATTGGGTCTTGGGTTTGGCCCCACTACTAATGAACAGATTATGCTAGCAAGCCTAGGGTACTGACTCAGTCCATTTGTAAAACTGTTTCACTAATCTGTAAGTATACTCTTCCAGTTAGATAAACTGCCTTGTTTACAAGTCTGTTGTAAAGTACACGAGTATCAGAATCGCAACATGAGACCCAAGTCAGGCTCTCACTTATACAGTATATAAATGCATTAGAAGGTTGAGAAACAGAGGAAGACTTGCCCTGCATTCAGTTTCATAGGACCTTTCAGTAAAGCCATAGAGTTCAGGCTTGCAAATTAAAGACCCACAGGTTGCATAAGGTTCTGCAAAACAAACCGCTTGTCATTCACAGATGGTTACAGCTAGAATCATAGAAAGCTTTAGATTGAAAAGGACCTTAAGATCATCTATTTCTAACCCTGTGCCATGGGCAGGGATATCCACTAGACCATGTTGCTAAGGCTAGGTCCAAGCTGGCCTTGAACGCTGCCAGGGATGGAACATTCACAACTTCCTTGGCAGCCTGTTTCAGTGCCTCACCACCCTCACAGTAAAAAGCTTCTTCCTTATACCTAAACTGAACTACCCCTGTTTAAGTTTAAATCCATTGCCCCTCGTCCTGTCACTACAGTCCCTAATGAAGAATCCCCCTCCAGCATCCTTGTAGGTCCCATTCAGATACTGGAAGGCTGCTATGAGGTCTCCACACAGCCTTCTCTTCTCCAGGCTGAACAGCCCCAAATATCTCAGCCTGTCTTCATACGGGAGGTGTTCCATCCCCTTTATGCTCCACAGTGACATCCTCAGTCACTGCCCTCCCTTCAATTTTGGCCCATAAGCTTTCAGTTGGTTCATCAATCCATTCTCAGGCAGAGCTCCCCCCACTCTGTCTACTCATTGACATAAACGGCTATACCCCCAGACCTGTCTTGCCTAAGAAGCCTGTAACTTTCCATTCCAACACTCCAGTCACAGGAGCCGTGCCACCATGTACCCCTCATGCAAATGATATATCCTTACAGACGTGCACACACCTCTAATTGCTCATTTATTCCCCATACTATTGGCATATGTATAGAGGCATCTTAGCCGAGCTCTAAATAAAGCTGACTCGTTGGCTGGAATGGCTGGATTAGCTCTGCATTGCTCCAAGCATTCACTGCAGGTGCTGGCAGATGACTAGCAGTTTTGTGATTGATCAGTCCCCCCTCCCTCAACAAATCTGATTTAAAGCTGCCTTTATCAGCCTGGCAATTCTCCTACCAAAGATGCTCTTCTCCTCCTTGTCAGGCAGACCCCATCAGCCCCGAGTAGACCCAGCTTCCCAAAGCAAGTCCCACAGTCTAAGTAACCAAACCCCTGACTATGCACCACCCCTTCAACCATCTGTTAACCTACCACCTTTCCTTAGAAGCACCAGTAACTTCTTCAGTGGCAGGGCAACTGGCTTTTCTTTTGTTGTGGAGAGCTGTCTTGTTGTTAGCCCCCTGCAAAGCTGCAAAGCAAGTGACTCTCTGCAAGTGTCATGTAACAGGACTTAACAACCGATGGGTCACTTGCCACAGCTTTTGAGTTCTGGCCATCACACACTTTGTAAGTCTTGGTTCAGTTTTAGAGACTTATTTTACCCTCACTTTCTGGGTTCACTTACCTACCATCAGTGCAAGTTTGCTTAACACTGACTGTTGCCCATGAGAAGTCATTACTTTCCCCTCCCCCATCACTCTAAGAGAAAAAACTTTATTTTATTAGAGATTGCATAAAACTTCAAGACTATAATGCATGGCTCTGCCTCCTCAACAGAGCATTAACTGCACTTTCATATGCTTCTCTATCCATATTCTCTACATTCCTGGTAAGGTCACAGTACAGTAATGCAAGGATATTTCAAACAGACAGATACCAGCATCTGCCTTACGCGCATTTGTTCAATGTTTTCTACCTTTAAGAACTCCACAGGGTCCTTTATGTCCAGTGACTGAGTAGCAAGTTCCAGCAGTTCTTCAGAACTCTCTAGGGCATTACGACATTGGCTAAGCTGATCCTGAAGCAAAAACAGAAAGTAAGAGTAACTAGATGTATTCATGTTAAAAAACTGGTTTATAAACTACCAGTACTAGAACAACATGGCTTTGCTATTCGTTTGTAACAACTTAATACCTTATCTGATCGAGGCTATCACCTCTGACACATCATATTAACTAGAATTTCACTGTGCTTGACAAGTGCACAGTGATATATGCCACATCTTATAAATCCAAAGGGGAAAAAGTTGAATAAGTGCCGAAGTCTGATTTAAAAATCAGATTTCTTTTTAAAGCCCTTTTCTCACATCATCAGGATTCCAGAAGCAAAGGAATGTTTACATTTATGTGCACAATTTTTATTTCCAAAACTGTACTTCATCAATTAACTGATAGTGTTTAATGTAACAGCAGTCTTGAAAAAGGCAATGATTATATCCCCAACAAGCTCTACAACTATCACAAAAACAGTCCTGAAAAATCGATACTGCTGTATAACAAATGGGGATAGTAGATGAAAAGGAACAGACAAAGAAGGACAGCGGAGAAATTTTTCAGGATTAGCTGAAACTCTATTCTTAGTAAACTACCAATCCCAGTACATAAAACAGTCCACAGAGAACTTCAAGTATTACGTATCGTGTAAAGATTAGTTCTGAATATACTGCAGGATCCTAAATAGGTTTAATGATGCACACTTTAAGCCTGGCAGCAGCTTTTGCGTCAGCATTCACCCTACAGCTGGTTTTATACTCATATTATACTTGATAGAGTATCTTAGAACAAATCAATAGCAAGTAACTTTTTCTTTAAAATACCTAAGGAAAGACAGCTTGTTCTAAGGTCATCACTGCCTCAAAAGCAACCAACAGTTGCATCAACTTCAAGAACAGACCTGCCTGTGCACTGTAGAAGCACAACCAGTTTTGGCAATTGGGCTGAGTTGGCCTGGGCCAGTTGCCCCTCAGATTTACTGTTCAGAGATAAAATAGCAGCAAGGAAACAGTCCAACAGCCAGAAGTTCGTACAGAGTTTCCAGATAACTTCTGAAGCATGCCATTAATGCAAGCTGTGATTCATCTACTACAGCTGCTCTCCTCTTTGAAAGATACCCCATGCTGACAAACTCAGATACACCATGATACTCCCAAAATGTCTCAAGCAAACACCTCAGAGCAGAGAAGAAAATGCCAAAGGCATCTTCAAACAGATTTGCAGGACTGATACAGTAACTGGATGCTTCCATCAGCATCTTCCTGAGACGCACTTGCATTTCCATTAAAAATAAATACTTTGTTACTAAAATGCACTGATCCTAAATATAACAATATTTTTAAAGCAAGGGTTTAAGGAAAACTTCCCATTTTCAGCCAATCCAAGGAATTATTTTTGAGGGATCAGTCTAAATATGAAACCGTCACCCTTTTCCACCATATGTAGCCCCAGTATTTTAAGTTACAGCTTATTTTTCACAAGAGCATCTTGTCAACTACAGAAGACTAACTACAGCCCAAGCACAATTAACTAAGGACACAAGTACAATAAACTAAGCAAGTCCACTCCTTTAAGCAGGATGTTTTATCTCACTGAAGTTCCTTGGTTTCTTCATACAAAGTTAATTTTCAGTTCCAGGCAAAGATAATGGCTTGAATTAATACACTCAATGCAATAGTTTTCATGTGTTAGTTTGGTTTAGTAGATTGACTGTTGCGAAAAGCACTCTTGCAGTCCCTTAGAGGATGCTTGGTCTGTTACAGACCAAAGCGAATGTCCTCTGGGTCCCTGACTAGAGAACAGCCTCAGCTGAAGAACAAGTAAGGCACTTAACTATATCAGTGATTTGTAACATTTCCACTTCTCTTCATCCTCTTCTGACTAAGCATCAGCTCATCTGTTCAACACTGACACTTGACAACTGTACCACACCAGCAAGCTTTCAGAATAATTTGGCTCAAACACACCTGAGCTTGATCAAATTAGATTAAATTTCAGTTATTAACAGAAAACTAACAGATATTAGCAGAAAATTTCAATGGTCAAGTTAAGTGTCAGATGAGTAACTATCAAACAGTTTTCAGTTCCAGAATAATTGCTTGCAAGATTAACGTTAGGTTTCCTTCACTGGAAGACAGAAAAACTGATACATGCCACAGCTGAATTTCACCTGCGAGCTGTTCATTTTTCATTCTTTAAGCATTTAAGTCATAAGCATGCCTGGATATTGCCAGACCTCTGTCTGTTGAGACACTTCAGAAGGACTCAGAACAGACATACGGGGAGATGAAATTGAAGGTTAAAAAGTGCACTTATGTACCTAACTTCAATTGTGCACTGAGAAGTTCTGGAATGTTTTACACCCAGTCTTTAAGTATGGACACAAACAGACCTTATATAAAGAAGCCTGTGGAATTTGTTTCAGGAAACTGCTCCTAGAACGTCTTTAAACTGATTAGACATGAGAAGGTGAAATTTTTCAGGAACAAGTATCTTCCTAATTCATCTCTATAAGGGAAGAGCTAAACGGCAGAACACTGCAACTAGAATCATTTCAAGAAAAAGGCTGCAGAAACAATTTCTGCTTAGAAGTTTTAACTGTGCTTTGGCCCCAGGCAACCAGACTTTGTGAAAGCTAAAGCCAACTTGCTACATGCTACTGGGAAAAAAAAAAAAAAAAAAAAAAAAAAAAGGAAAACCAACAACAAAAAAACCCAGACCTTATGCATGTTTCAGAAAGTTAATATTTTTTCCTCTCTGAAACCCATCACAAAGATTCTTCTTCATGAAATTATAAAACTACAAGCTGCCAAAACTCACACAGCAGGCTTACTAGCTGGCACCAGTATAACCTGCTCCCAAGCAATTCCCGTATTTCTTTCACTGTGCACGAACAATTTCCTTCATGCTAACTAATGGAGTGGCCAGTTCAGTCAACAGGAGAAGAGACTTTGTGCTTAAGATATCTGATGTGATTCTCCAAGTTCAAGCCCAAGTAAATCACTCTGTTGTGTACACAGGTTCAGATGCTAGTATTCCAAACTGGAGAAAGACACCAACTTCAGCCCAGAAAGTATTCATTAATTTGAAAGTAGTAAACATAGATCGAAATCCTGCCCCTATGCAGCCACTCTCCACCGGTAAGCTCTACAAGTAATATCACTTCCTTTCTACATGGTAATCTGGAGAACATAAAGACACTAGACACCATTAAGTACCCTAGAAGAAGGGACCAGAGAAACACTTGCATCAAAGAAAATACTTACACTGCACTTTCTGCATTTCTTGCAACACTACCAAAAACATCACTTTCAGCCGAAGTTTAAACTAGCACTTTAAAACTGCTTCTATTCAGCTGCAAATATTTGCAGATAAAGTTACAGTTACCTGTAGAGCCTGAATTTTATGAGCAGCCTCTTGCCGAATAGTGTTGGCCATAGTCCCGCTCATCTCATACAGTACAGAATACAGACGATCAAATTCTTCATCCAACTCACTAATTGCACTAGAAGAGTTCACCTGAGAAGAGAATTGAAACTGACTCAATTTGTATTGGCAACAGTGCAGGCTAGGCTTTTAAGACTGTAACTCACACATGCTTTGCCACAGCTACTGGATACTTTGTCACTGCTTCCTACCTTACCAAGAGGTAAAAAACATAGGAATGATGGACACCTACTAATCAGACTTTGCATCAGGACACCGAAGACTGAAATCCATGCAAATTTCACAACACTCAAACTTGCACAGAACCCACACACTTGGCAACTTTGTTGCATGCCAAAAGACCTTGACTTCCCTCTCTCATATACATATATAGAGATTGCTAGAGGTTTTTAAGGAGGTAGTTACATAGTTCTACATTAAAATGGTTTCAGTTGATTCTAAAAACTGCACTCAAGAAGCCATCCTGAAGACCTGCTGGATGATTTCTTTTTCTGCTGTTAACTTGGCTGAACTTTAAACACAAAACAGAATTACAGTTTATTGATAGACTAAAGGAAGCAAAGTCTCATTCTAGTGTAAATGCTCTAAAAATTAGGCCTAACTTCAGCCCAAAATTTGCAGCTACTAAGAAGAGAAAGAAAATAGATTTTTCTCCAAGTATCATATACATGGTCTCATTTTTCAGTCTGCACAGCAGACCAGAAATTTAAAGATATAGACTATTTCCAAATAACAGGATTTGAAAATTTTGCATCAAAATCTGTATTCTCTTCCACACAAATAAAATCCTATAATTCCACACAAAATCCTTTTCACAAGACAAGTGAAACCATCATGCCTTTCTACTAATGACAAACTTAAAAAGTAAAATTTTTTTTTATTTGGTTCCAACATGAATATATATATTTTAAACTTGATTGTTATAGCCTTACACACTACCTAAACAGTTTGAAACTGATAAAACTGGAAAGCTGCTCCCCTCTCAACTACAACTCATGAGCCTTAATATATATTTATATATATACATACACACATACCTGAACATTCTTTATTGTGTAGTTCAGGATGTCAATAAAGTTGTGAATTTCATCATTCTTGTTTGCTAGGGTAGAGACAATCCTTTGCAGAGTTTCCTAGAATTACAAAAACAAGTGAGAGAAGTTGTAAAAGAACCTTCTAATTTTGTTAACCATCACCATTTCACCATAGATGGAAATTCATTATACATATTCTAGTTGTGGCTAATTCAACTTTTATTCTGATGGGATTAAGAATAAGAGTTTGTTCAATAAAAGAAAGAATAACAAAGGTTTAAACGGCATTCCACCAAACTAAAGATCTCCAGTTGTTAGTTTAGGAGAAACCATGAATCTAATTTTATGATACACCATTTCACATGTTTTACTGCAACACCCAAGAAATCTAAACAAGACCACCTAAAGGCACCACACTCTGCCATATACAGCTTCTCCAGATGAGAAAGCTAATGCTTGTGCAATCAAATACAGAACCAATAGAGAAAAAAGCTGGTAAAAATTAACCCAGAAGGCAAACTATAGTTATTTCCTACAGTCAAAAGAAGTTAGTGCTTAATAACTAAGCTGACAGTTCATTCAATAGACAAAATAAATCCGTAATGTTGATTTGAAATTTTGTCATTTCACAAGTGGCAAAATATTTCGGTGAATAATTTCTATATTCCACCTAAAAGTGACCTCAAAGAGAAAAGCCTACTGATAACTGAGAGAATCAAGGTTATTTCTGTGGTGTTGTCCTGGGTTTAGCAGTAGCAGTAATTTTTTCTCCTTCTTGGTAGCTGGTGCAGTGCTGTGTTTTTGACTTTCGGCCTGGGAACGGTGCTCATAGCACTGATGTTTTTAGTTACTGCTCAAATGTTTGGTCTGGCCAAGGACTTTCTGAGCCTCATGCTCTCCCAGGGAGGAAGGAAGCCGGGAGGAAGCAGAGACAGGACACCTGACCCAAACTGACCAAAGAGGTATTCCATACCACAACACATCATGCCCAGGATGTAACTGAGAGTTACCAGGAAGGGCTAGGACTGCGGGGCTGGACTAGGTATCGGTCAGTGCTTGGTTGGGCGGGGGGGGGGGACGGTGAATTATTTTGAGCCAGGTGGGCCCATGGCACTTCAGACCAACAGAGCAGAGATGCAACACAGAGATGGACTCATGATCGAGGGGTGGACTTAGAAATGGACGCTACTGCCCAAGTTATTCACAAGTGTGAACACTGCACACAGCCTCTCCTGCTCTGAAAGACTGTTACAAGAGATGGAGCCTGGCATCATGGACCAGATGGACTCAGCAGCGTTATAGGGACTGGTCCATGCACTAAGATAAGAATGCACTGAGGTAAGAGTGATGGTATATTGAAAATGTGGGATCTGAGCATCTGGAATAAGGGATGGATACTGTCCTGGGTTTAGCAGTAATTTTTTCTCCTTCTTAGTAGCTGGTGAAGTGCTGTGTTTTTGACTTTCGGCCTGAGAACAGTGCTCATCGCACCGATGTTTTTAGTTACTGCTCAAATGTTTGGTTTGGCCAAGGACTTACTGAGCCTCATGCTCTGCCAGGGAGGAGGGGAATCCAGGAGGCAGCAGACAGGACACCTGACCCAAACTAGCCAAAGAGGTATTCCATACCACAACACATCATGCCCAGGATGTAACTGAGGGTTACCTGGAAGGGCTAGGAGACTGCAGGGTTGGAATAGGTATCAGTCGGTGCTTGGTCAGGCTTGGGGGGGGTGAGTTATTCGTTGGCGGTTGGTGAGGTGTTATATTCTCTTCCCTTGTTATTTCCTTTATCATTATTATTATTGGTGGTAGCAGTAGTGATTTGTGTTATACCTTAGTTACTAAACTGTTCTTATCTCAGCCTGGGGAAGTTGCATTCTTTTGATTCTTCTTCCCATCCCTCCAGGAGCAGGGGGAGAGCAAAAAGGGGAGGAGTGAAAAGGTGACCGTGTGATTTATGGCTGACTTTGTTTAAACCACGACAGGTGTACTACTCCAGCTATTAAAAAACAGTAGATTCAGCTTACACGATACATACTAAGTGAGATGGGGGGGCGGGGGGAAATTACAAAATGGAATATATAAACCTTTAGAATCAGTTTTAAGTAGTGTTAAGTTTGATGGCTTTGTAACAGGAGCAATGGAAAATTACCGAGGTGCATGATACACAGAAAAAAAAGTTTAAGTACATCTAGAGAACATACTGAGAATTCTTGTACAAGATAAATCATTATAGTTGGCATAATTTTAAGAAAAACAGTCTAGAAGAACAGGACACAGGGTGTCATGGTTTAACCCCAGCCAGACAGCTTGTGCACTCACCCCCAGTGAGTGGTGCCGGCCTGGAACCAATCGAGGACCACGTCCGTCCACCCCCTCCCCAGGGGCTGCCCCCCCTTCCCCACCTCTTGGTCCTCCCATATCGTCGTCTAACCCCAGACAAGACCCAAACTCGACTCTGCTTAACTTTTGAGATCAGACAAAATGGTGGTGGGTAAAACACACTCTGTGTGTGTGCCAACATGCTGATCCCCATAACAGTCAGCAGGCAGGTCCCAAGGATACCCAAAGGCCATTCAAAACCTTCAGAACTCTCAAGCGATGCTGCTGTACTTGTCACTGGGGCTGGTGTAGCTGCTGTGCTTGCCGGCTCTCCCACCACCAGCTTCTCTTTCCCTGAGTCCATCTCTTCCTCCTCAGCCTTGCTGAGAAATGCTGCGGGGTCTCCTGCGTCCTCCTGGGGCTTGGCGGGCGGCTTCCAGGGAATGCTCTCGGCCGTTGCGGGGCTGGGCTTGGCTCCTCCGCGGGGCTCGGCTCCTCCGCCGCCTTCTCCCGCTGCTCGGCAGCCGCCTCCTTCCGCTCCTCGACCGCCCCGACCTCCTCCACCGGCAGCCGTCCCCTTGCGGCCTCCGGCCCCGCTCCCGCTCGGTCCCCGGGGCCACTCTCCCGGGCCGCTTCAGCAGCTGCCGGCTCCCAGGGCCGCTCCCCCTCGGCTCCCCGCGGCCTCATGCAGATGGAGGCGAGGGCGAGGGCCAGGACGGTGAGGAGCAGCCGGACCGCCAGGGACCAGTCCATGGCCACGTCCGTCCCGCTCTGCTGCGGGAGCCCGCCCGTATTACAAGTCATTGCTATAAAGTACAGTGAGACAGGAACCTTAGCCCAAGCCCCACACTTGATAAACACTAACACAGCAAATACCGGCTCTAAGTAAGTCACAACATTCTGAGGCTGTGAGATCAAGAGGAACAACTCTGAGAGCCAATAAATCAGCATTGTGACGAGTGACTATTAATCCGGTCAGGTCTGTCGTTATCTCAACCCCTTGTGCCCCATGCTGGGCACCAAAAAGAACTGTTGTGGTTTAACCCCAGCCAGACAGCTTGTGCACTCACCCCCAGTGAGTGGTGCCGGCCTGGAAGCAATCGAGGACCATGTCCGTCCGCCCCCTCCCCAGGGGCTGCTCCCCCTTCCCCGCTCCCAGAGGGATGGGGAGGAGAATCAAAAGAATGCAACTCCCACGGGCTGAGATAAGAACAGTCCAGCAACCAATGTACAACACAAATCACCACTGTTACCGCCACTAATAGTAATGATAAAGGAAATAACAAGGGAAGAGAATACAACACCTCATCACCAGGTGACCAGTAACTCATCCCCCACCCCAACCAAGCACCAACCGATACCTCCTCCAACCCTGCCGTCCCTCTGCCCTTCCGGCTCACTCTTCCAGTTACCTCCTGGGCATGATGTGCTGTGGTATGGAATACCTCTTTGGTCAGTTTGGGTCCGGTGTCCTGTCTCTGCTTCCTCCCGGCTTCCCCTCCTCCCTGGCAGAGCATGAGGCTCACAAAGTCCTTGGCCAAACCGAAACATCATTTTGATCAGCTTTGTTCCCAGCCCGGAAGTCAAAACACAGCACTGCACCAGCTACCAAGAAGGAGAAAAATGACTGCTACTGCTAAACTCAGGACACAGGGATAAGGAGTATCTGGGAACGGCAGGTGTCCAGGATGGGCTACAGTTAAACCAACTGATAAGTAGGAGGACAGGAGGATTATTATGTCTCTGGTGCTAATGAACCAATGAAGCTGGTATAAGCATCTACCGTGTGTGCTTCAAAGGCTGCCAGAAGTGATGAAGATTGCTGGAAGAAGTAAACGACCCTCAGAGACCACCACCACAATTCTGTACGCAGGCGGGGAACTTTCTGAAAAATGATGTAATCCATACGTAGCCTCATGGATATGTATGTATGCACAGGGACTAGATAAGGATGGCTTGTATAGCAATACGGGGACACATGTTAGGAGGAGTTATCCCCCGTGTCTCCTGGTGCCGCAATAAAGAATACCTGCTTGTCAGCTTGAAAACTTTGTTGGCAAGTTTGGTCCTGGAGTTTTCTCCGAATCATAAGCAGGAAAACAACATTAAGCACATGAAAGTGCATTTTTAAATTAAGTAAGACTATCAAGTTCGATTACGCTGAGTACTCAATCACTTTCTAAGAATTTTTCATTATGCTTGGTACTTAAAACTACATCAAGTTGAATAATTGTATAGTAAGTCCAAAACACATCAGCGTATGCAAGTAAAAATAAAAGACAATGAGAGGGAGTGACCAAGAATTTTGTTATTCGGTTCTGGCTGGTTGATAGTAAGTTCTATACACAAAACTGATTTCAAGTTGCTCAGCTTAACATTGTTATTTGAGAACATTTAGGAAATTAAGGCATAGGGAAGTGTCGTGGTTTAACCCACAGCCAGACAGCTTGTTACCCACTCCCCCCCTTCTTGCCCTCCCCCTACTCCTGGGGGAACAGAGAGGAGAATCAAAAAGAAATGCAACTCCCACGGGCTGAGATAAGAACAGTTTAGTAACTAAGGTGTAACACAAATCACTACTGCTACCACCAATAATAGTAATGATAAAGGAAATAACAAGGGAAGAGAATACAACACCTCATCACCAGCCGACCGATAACTCGCCCCCCCCAGCCTGACCAAGCACTGACCGATACCTCCTCCAACCCTGCCGTCCACCTAGTCCTTCCGGCTAACTCCCAGTTACATCCTGGGCATGACGTGCTGTGGTATGGAATACCTCTTTGGTCAGTTTGGGTCAGGTGTCCTGTCTCTGCTTCCTCCCGGCTTCCCCTCCTCCCTGGCAGAGCATGAGGCCCACAAAGTCCTTGGCCAAACCAGAACATCATTTTTATCAGCTTTGTTCCCAGCCCGAAAGTCAAAGCACAGCACTGCACCAGCTACCAAGAAGGAAAAAAAATGACTGCCACTGCTAAACCCTGGACAGGAAGAAACAAGCACACCTTAAAAACAGCCAGACCACACCAAGATGTTGTTTCAGAAGTCCCTCCCATAAGCATTTTTTTAATAAACATTTACTACTTAGATCATTTTTTTTCCTGAAAAGCAAGAAAAATATTTTATCCTTCCACAATATCCACAGCAAACCCAGACACTACGTCCCATGTGAGGAATCTCTACACTAGTCCTAAGCCATGCCCATACCTGTTCTCACCCCTTCCTCTGCAGTTTTCAAACCTGCAGTGATGTGTTTATTGGTACTCCAGCCCACTGTCTGTTTGCATACTACCATGCTCACAAAGTTAGAGCACCAGCAGAAGTGAAAATGTACTGCTTTTACCACATACATTGTGATGATGTTATGTAAAAATACAATGGCCCGGCTATAACAGCAATGACTGAAATTAGGACTTTGAGGAAAAGAAATAAAACCAGATTGGCTTCTTTCAGAAACGAGGAGGACAGCAGGTCTCAATCACTTCATTAAAGAATCCACCCATTGTCTGGTTAAACAGAACATATTTAAGGACAATTCTGCTCAGATCAGAATGGCAGATGAAACAGCGTTGTCCATCCAAGCTGCTTCTGCATTCATTACTGACCAGAGGCAATTGTTTTGCCATGTCAGACAGCCTGCAGTTAAGCCTTGGATCCTATAAACATAACTGTCAATTTGGATGAACAAGAAAACTCCCAATCCTCTTTCAGACGGGATTTTAGGGCTTACTCAGTTACACCACATGGAAAAACAAAGTTGGTCTTCTTGTACATAGTACTACTGAACTATGTTTGGAGGCTTCATATGATAAAAGGAAAAGATCTACATGGGAGGAATGCTTAGAAAGCCTTTGCACAGTGAAATACACAGCATCAACTGAAAAATGGCCATCAAACAACGCTCTCCACTACATCTAAAATTTAAGTCAACTGACCAAGCAGATCAGTACAGCTCTTTCAAGGTAAGCTACCAATTTCTCTGAACAAGAATTTTACCAGGTTGTGTCAAACTCAAACAAGTTTGGACACTGCCTACAAATGAAGATGTAAAGGCCTAAAAATATCCACCAGCAGTAGACAGATCTTTTTCTTAAACAGCAATGCACATAAAGTCAGCTGTTAGGAATCACTAATATACAGTAATGGAATTTACTAATGGAATTTTCTACTCATCAATATGTAACAGACACACGTGCCAAATTCAGCACACTGCACAGTTGCTATTTCCTCCTGTAACAGGAATTTCTGAAAAGTCACTACAATTACATATAATGAAAAGGGTGCTAGAAAATTTACAAGCATAAGCAGCAGCTGATGCATGCATTCTAAGTTACTTCACAAAAGGATTACAACAGCACCATGCTCTGCAAAGCTTCTTGGTATTTCTACACTGAATGAAATTTATGTCTATTGCCCACTGAGGGATGTAGTATTTCACAGAATCCTATTAAATCTAATTTTAATCTAATTCACTCTAGCTAGC
The DNA here is from genome assembly GCF_033783945.1 of Neopsephotus bourkii. Lineage (NCBI taxonomy): Eukaryota > Metazoa > Chordata > Aves > Psittaciformes > Psittacidae > Neopsephotus > Neopsephotus bourkii. The sequence goes on from NW_026901743.1 coordinate 151,820, forward strand.
ATGTGTCAGATGAGGTCAGTTTCAAATTAACTTTTAAAACATTATGGCATGTTTATCACAGAAGTGATTTTTGGTGCTATCAATGAGCTTCATGCTGCTTTTCACTTTTATATCCTATTCTCACTCTGAATCTAATACATTCTTGGGAGAAAAAAAAACATGCCTGGCATTTGTAAAGCAACGGAGTTGATGCGCAAGGGATGAAGAACATGAAATGACATGAAAAAGGACAGGAAGCCCTTTATTACAAGCTAACATGTGGTGGCTTGTAATCTTGCCAAGAGTAGAAAATTAGACAATATACCCCCTGAGTAGCTAGTAACTAACATCACATAGCATATGCTGAAGCAGATGGGCACCTCATAAAAGTTGAGTAAACTTTGATAAACTAAACAGTTTACATCAGTTCTGTTTAAGAAGCAAGTTACAAACTTGCTCAAGATCATACTGAAGTCTTACAACACAACTGGATGCAGGACAGAGTTAAGCATTTCTGCAGGCTTAGGACAAAATCCTGTGTCGTACTAACCTTCACATGCAGACTGAATTTCAAATTTACTTAACTGCTATTAATTTAATCTTCTGCACTTGTCCACACATCGAGGTTGCCAGAGTTTGAAGACATAACTAAGACAATACAGCTGACAACAGCAAATTAACAAAGAACTGTAAAATAAAAGATCAACTGCAAATTTAGTACTGTATTAAGAACCTCCGAGCAGCACTGAAATTCAAATAACAATGACGCCACTCGGGCACATCAACTTGGAGCACCCACAACAGATGCAGCCCTTATTTACTCCTTCTCAGCAGAGACTAATCTCACATAAAACAGGCAGGGGCAGGCAGACTCAAATAGTACCTACCAGGAGCACACTTTTTTTGGCATTTCACATCTCACGTTCCAAAGTGTAGTTAAGTTTCAAGTGGCAGCACACAAACACTTAACCAAAGTAGCAAACATCTGTGATCTGTAAATTTCAAGCCATTAGTTACCCAGACCCTACACACAAACCAGTTGCCAAGATAACAAAAACACCGAGGCAGGAACAGAAGCCCTTCTGCACTGAAAGCCAAAAGGCTGAGTCAGAACTCTTTCTGACAGAGTATCATGTTTAGAAAGTCCAGTCCTCTGCCAGGCACATCCCTGCTCCTCAGTGATCTCCCTGAAGGGGCAGATGGCAACTTATGGAAAGAGAAAATTACAAGGCAGCAGCCACAGGGAAAAAAAAACCCAAGAAACCAACTACAAAACGCTTTTATTAATTAGTTCCCTTCCACACAGAATGCCATCAGCGGGAAACAGAGCGGCCTAAGTACACTCATAATTACTTATGACAGGAATGCACAGCGTGAAAGAGCTCTACAGCAGAACCGCGTCTCATTGTAGTACAACAGCCGCAGCGCCCGCAGCCAGCGCCCGCGGGGAAGCTCCTCCCCGGCCACTCGCAGGAGTCTCCAGCTCGGGACGGGGGAAGCGCCCTACCGGCTCTGCCGCCCTCCCGCAGCTCGGCCGCGGCCCTTCCCTTCAGGCGGCCAGGCCGAGCGCCGGGGCAACGCCGACGCCGCGGGGAAAGGCCCTTCCTGCCGCCGCAGCCGCAGCCCGGCGGCACAGCTGGCTAAGGGAGTGCAGGCGCACTTTCCTTTCCGGTCCCGGCTGCCGCCGGCACTCACCCTCTGCTCGTCCATGGTGCCGACGGGAAGAGCAGGCTGCCGCCAGGACCGCCCGCAGGGAGCTGAACCCGGGACACGTCGCGCCCCGCAGCGGCATACGCGCGCGCGCGGCCCGACCCCGCCCCCTGCGCACGCGCTCTCTGCCCGGCGCCCTCCGCCCCGCCCCGCCCCTGCCTCCGCGCACGCCGGCGGCACGTGCGCCTCGCCTCCCCGGCCGGGGAGGGGCCTCTGGGCACGCGCAGTCCGGGCTCACTGCCCCCTCCAGGGGACAGGGTGCGGGTGGGATTGGGGGTTCTGCGGGTTCGAGTCCCGGCACCGGTTGGAGGGGCGAGGAGTGGGAGAGTCGCATCCGGGCCGGGCTTGCGGGTGGCTACGGCAGTCCCTTCGTGCGTGAGACGGGACCCGCCGCGTCTGTCCTTTATTAAAGTGTTACTGAGCAACATGTAAAATACCAGTGTGTTATTGGCATTGTTCTCACACCAAAGCTAAAACACAGCACTGCACCGGCTACTGGGAAGAAAATTAACACTACCCCAGCTGAAACCAGGACAGAAGCACAGGGCATGGCTACTGCTATAGAATTCAGCAGCCTGCAGCTGCTGGGAGACATGGCTGGTGGTGGTAAACAGAAAAGCTATAGGACCAAATGATAACTGGGACTGCTCCATAGCAACCCATCTAGCCATCCTTCCTGGTTTCATATACATCCTTTCTGTTTCACACCAGACTGGCAGCAAGGGGTGTCAAAGCTGGGGAGTGGTTTCCTCTTCTTAGTGATGACATCCTTTCAGAACAGAATTTGTTTATCATATCTTCCAGAGGGTAAAAAAAAAGTGCTATAGCTTTTCAAGACGACAGCTATAGCTCTTAAAATGAACTTAGTGCCTGTATCTCTAAACACAACTTCTTAGGAGACTGCAGACTTACCATGACCGTAATTCCATGAATTAAATATAAGAGGCATCAATGCCATTTTCCACAAACAGTTCAGCAACAACCTGCTAAACTCGAAAGGATTTTTAATGTCTTGGCCAGGGAGAGAAGTTGGCATCTGGGTCAGAAGTAGTGCCTGTGGTCAGACACCAGGGAGCCAATAACACCAGTCTCAGGGAGGCTCACCTTTGTCTCTGAGACCCATTACAGTGTGTTTGGTTAGGTGCCTATGTTGATTTCTGAAGTCGTGGGCCCACTTCTTAATTCTGGGTATGGATTATGTGGAAGGATTCAACCATACATCTTCCTGTATGCTTTCTCATTTCCAAACTGCAAATGCAGGGGAAGGGTCACCATCAGGAACTTATTCCATGGTTTTAAGGGCTCTTTTCAGCACTCTTGTGAACGTACATTGAGCAACAAAGTATCTACTAAAAAGATGTTCTCTAGAGTTGTTCTAGAGAAAATGTTCTTTATTTTGCATGATGAGAGAGTTTTAAAACAGGAATGCCTAGTGAGGAGAAACACTTCAGATTACTAGAATTGGTCCTAACAGAGGCTGTAATGACATATTACTGCTTTATACACCGGGAAATCAAGAAACATGGCAGGAACATGTGCAGATGCTTGGTAGCCCCCCGGAACCTGGGTCCTGAACAAAAACCGTATTAGGAGGGGAGCCTGGCAAGCAGATGGTCACTAAGCTAACATGAGCAGAAGCGCTGCTGGCAGGTTGCTAGAGGGGACAGAGAGTATCTTCCAAGTTAAGGCTGTTAGCCTATGTTAGGATAGAAAAAGGTATCACAGTAAGAAGATTCAAAGGAAAAAAATTGTAAGAAGTTGGAGGAGGAAGAAATACTTGAGCTCCCTAAAACAAGAATGGACCAGCTTGGGTATTCACAGAATGATACAAGTGGAGGTTGGATTTAATCTGCCTCTGCACATTAGGCACATGAATTTACCAAATTTGTCTTTAAAACAGAGGTTAGAAATTTAAGGAACAAGTTTGCCCCAGAGCAACTTTCTTCTGGCACCAAGCACACTGCTTCCTTACAGTTTAAAATCTGGAGCAATAAAGCAAGATTTAGCCTTACCTGCCCACCTCCTAGGAGGACTTGCGATCTTGAACCTCATGAGAATTACAATATAAACAGTTTTCTTCCAGCTCTAAGATTATGCCTTTTTTTTTGTATTTTCTTCAAACAATAGTTGGGTGGCAGTACTTACATTTATTTGCAGTGCCAGATACATCTATGTATTGTGTGAGGAGGAGGCAGCAGGTTGGTGCATTTCTGTATGGAAGGTGGCTTGGAAGGAGTTAAAACTGATACTAAAATTCTGCCCGAGAAACCAAGCTAGCAAAATAACGAAGTAGGAAGATGGCCATCAATGGCTTTTATAACACAGGACATTTGCTTTGTGCTGCCTTTGAGAAGGGCTGGAGCCTGTGGTGACTGCTACAAACATCAAGAGTCAGAAACCACGAGCACAGCCAGTAAGAGGAAGACTGGTGCAGCAGCAGAGAAGCCTGGATGCATCGGTGTATGAGTCGTGGTCTGCCTAAACAATCTAAGGACAATAATGATTTCCTGGGTTTCTTTTCAGCAAGTTACCTGTAAATACCAGGGCTGGATAGCAGGGTCTTCATGGGCCATGCTCAGAGCTTCCTGGGAGTCACTGTGGATGGGCTGAGAGATCGTGACAGTGCTGCTCATTCAGTGCTTGATTATCGCTTCATTACCTTTATGAACACCAAAGCCTCAGAAGTCAGTCCGGTGATGGCTCCTTATATTAAATGTAATTACTTCAGAGTTTCCATCATGACTCAAGGAAATAAGAACTGTGCAATTTCCTTCTCCCCACTAACAACTTCTGAACTTTCAGTTAAAGCACTGAACTGAGAAATTTGGATGAAAACGCCCCCTGGTATTCCAAATTGGTAGGGGTGTGCCTCTCTCAGAGTGTTCTGTTCCACATCAAGAACAGAGTACAGTTGACAGAGGAAAACAGGCTTTCCCACTGTTCTTTGAATCACTGTACTGAAGAAAACACAGTGAGATTTTATTTACATGCATGCAGAGAAAGCTGTGACTATCAAATCTGCTTTATTGTTTCAACAGGCACTGCATCCATAGGGTTAAAATGTACACACAAACATTGCTTAGAGGTAAGACCTGTGTGTTTCAGACACAGTACTGTAAAAACAGTAGAGCTTTGATTTTTGATGAATTTTATTAGCAGTTTTCCAATTAAAAAGGGAGGAGAGTAAAATGTGTTCTGAGACTTGAATAACTGATTTCTCCTCACCTGGAATTAACATTAAAATCTACTGCATTGCTGGTTTTATGCACACTAAGGCATTAAATAAAAACCCAACAAAACCAAAACAAATAAACAAAAAAATCAAACAAAACCACCAAACACCACAAAATTCCCCCAGATACTGGAATAAAACAAAAAAAATTAATCGCTCCTAACTTAATAATAATTTCATGCCAGTGTAAATAAGGTGCCAAATGAGGTTTTTAAGTTTTAAAATACTATTTTCTTAATTTAAAGCACTATAAGTCAGTGGTGAATCTGTCTTTTCATGGCACTGAATTGCAGGGAGGGAGGTGTGATTGGTAAAAAAAAAAACCATCACCACTTGTATGCCATAAATTAGGATAGGCAGGGTGAAGTCCTTCTCATCCCATATCTAACTTGACATCATCAGTGTTACAGAGAAGCTTGGGCACATGGACACATCCTGCACCAGGTAGCAGGAGTACCTGGTGCCTGTGCTGGCTCCCTCTCCTGTTCTCCATGCAGTCTTCGATATTTCTGTCGGGGAGGGAAAATAACAAAAGGAAGAAGAAATGCACCATAGAGCATCTCCTTGTTCAGCCACAGGGCATGGATTCAGAGAATTTGCTGGTTTCCCATGTAGAAACCTGACTTCTGTAAGCACAGTTAGCTGGAAAGGTGACAGATGGACAACAGGGTCCCCAGTAAGGGGGGGGGGGAGGGGTGCTGGGTTCTGAGCCCAGTAGCTTACAATGGGAGAATTGCTAGCATGCCACTGAACCACAACCTCTTCCAGAACACCTATATTTTCTTCCCAGTAGCGGGTGCAGTGCTGTGGTTTGAATTTAGTGTGAGAACAGGGCTGGTAACGCACCAATGTTTTTAGTTGTTGCTGAACAGTGTTGCCCTGATCAAGGACTTTTCAGTCTCTTATTCTCTGCCAGTTGAGGAGGGGCACAGGAAAAGGAGGAAGCAGAGACAGGACACCTGAGCCAAACTATCCAAAGAGGTATTTCATACCACAGCACGTCATGCCCAGTATATAAACTGGGGGAAGTGACCTGGAAGGCACAGATCGCGGCTCGGGTTGGGCTGGGTATTGGTCACGGGTGCTGAGCAATGGCATTGTGCATCACTTGTGTTTATTGGGGGATTTTTTTGTTTGTTTTATCTCTATCTCTCTATTTCCCTTTCCATTATAGTTAGTAGTGTTATACCTTATTTTAATTATTAAAATGTCCTTATCTGAACCCATGGATTTCACCTTCTTATGATTCTCCTCCCCATCCCACTGGGGGGAGATGGTTAACAAGTAGCTACATGGTACTCAGTTGCCAGCTGGGGTTAAACAATGACATAGTTTAACTTAGGGCTCACACAAGCTCCTGGTGCTCCACAGGTTCATACAAAATGTATTAACTCTACATGTCCCAAAACTTGCTTGCAAAAAATCTCTGAAGACACAAGAGAAAATGATACCTAATCTAATCAGACACCTTGTGTTCTTCTCCAGAGTGCCTTTTACTGTTAAATTTCGTATTTATTTTCTCTACCACTTCTTACTCCCATACCTGTAAGTTCCATACTCTTGATATTGCCACCATGTGTGATCCTTCAATGTATGTCACAAACCATTGCATACCCATACTTTAAGTCAGCTCCTCTGCCTGTTTCTAAGAGTGTATTTCCCTTGGGACAGGCTTCTAAACCCCCTGGCTCCCAGCCCATGCTGTGGTGCCAGAAGTACCACAATGACACCTGCAGCTGTACCCTGGGTCACAGTCTTGTTCAAACCAGTAGGGTGATAATAAACACTGCATGTGGCTGCAGAGGAAATTGAACAGAGGTGGGTTTTGCACATGAAGTACACTAAAGGCTACAGAAAATACCCCTTCAGTGCCACAGGTTGTCATAGACCTCGTGATAACTAGCACTGAAAGAAAATAGCCATCTTCCATCACAGGAAACCAGCCTTCCATTAAAAACATGCCCTGTGGGAGTAACAAAAGGGAGCATCCAAGCCTAGTAAAATCAGTTCCGTTGTTGTCAGGCCATTGTCTTGTTCTCATACCAGCTGTCTGGTACCACATCAGTGCCTCAGCACGGCACAAAGCTTGTGCCATCTCTGGGACCCTGCCTCGCTGTGAACAGGATATATATATATATATGTATATACATATATATATGTAATATAGACCCATATATACCATTTAAATAAAGCAGAGCCAAGGAAGAGCAGACAGAAAGAAATGAAAGGCCCATTATGTGAAAGCAAAGCAAAGTATATTGCTCAGGGGTCACCCATGCATGAAGATGAAGGCTGAGTTCTTGAAATCATATCATTTTGTCAGTTTCTGAAGTTGCTCTTCTCATGCTGAAACGCCTACTGGAATAAGCTTTGACCCATGTTGAAAAGCAGTGAGTCAGTACATTTTGTTAGCCACTGCCTACGAAGGCTTGGCACAGAGCCACACAGACCAGCAGTCACTTTATGTTTTAAAACGAGATTTTGAGAAGCCCTGCAGCCAGCCAGAAGCAGAAAGAAGATAAGCAGAGTGAGGAGAGAATCCAGGGATGAGCAGAGACAGAAGCAGTAGAACACACAGAGAAAAAGGGAGGTTTGTCCCATGGCATTAAAGCACACACACCTGGGAAAAAGGGTCTGATGCTGCTTATTCTTCCGTAGAGTGTGAGAGAGCTGGAGGTAAGAGGAGAGGAGGAAGTATGAGCCCTGATAGAGGGAGAGATGTGCTGGTATAGACAGTGGAGGGATGGGTTGCAGTTCGGGAGGGCGGGAGCATAATTCACAGTGTTTTCAAGGCTGGCTGCACTTCGCTGGGCTGCGCAGTCGGCTGCACTCTCCTGGCCACTAACAGTTAAAGGATACCACTTCTCCAACTTGCCGCGTGATCCTCCGCTTTCCTTGCAAGAGGTTCCCAAAGCAAATCGCAGGCAAAGGTTTCTGTCCCCATGGCAGACTGTTGCTAGTGCCAGGCGCCGCGCTGCTGCCTAGCCTGCCTTCAGGCAGCCGGTCAGGGCTGGCGGAGGGGAGGTCGCGCCATGGAGGACACAAGGCTCCCTAGAGCTGCTTCACGGCGAGGATTAGCCGCTGTCCACTTAATGGGCTCAAGACTCCTAATCTCGCCCCTGTGCTGCACACCGGTTTGCCGTCCTCACCAGCGCAGGCACAGGTTCTGGTGCAGTGCTGCCCGCTGCGGGAGGCAGGTGATGCGATTGACTGTTTGCAGCCCCATTCCCCCGGCACCAAAGCGGCCCGGAAGCGGTGTCAGGCTGCTGGCTGCGATCGCCCAGCTGATGGCACTGTGTGTTCGCCCGTCTGCCGGGACGAGGGGGGGCGGTGGGATCCGTGTCTGACCCGCGTCTGGCCGGAATGGGGTAGCGCCAGCCGTGGTGCGTGGCCGTCGCTTCTGTCCGCCGGTACCCGCTGGTTTGCTGAGCAGGGTGGTGGGCTCTGAAGGGTCTGCAGAGGAGGAAGTTCCTGCGCACACAGAGCACGAAGCTTGGTCGGAGTGGGGCTGGAGGCTGTGGCATGGACAGCAACCCTGGCCCTGCTTTTGGGGGCTGCGGGTGGTCTGAAAGCCGGAGGTGCAGCTGGGAACAGCCCCAACACCTTCCTCCTAGGGACACCCATCTCCAACCCACCACCACCAGCGATCCCTGCAGAGGAAGCAATGCACCCAGCTCCAACCTGTAGCCAAGCAGACCTGTTTCTCTTCCCCACGGTGCCCGCCTGCTCTCTGGGGCAGAGTGAACCGTGCTGAAACCCAGCTGGAAACACCCTATGCCCAGCGCGGCTCGCTGGTTCCCTGTGCACTGTGGGATGGCCGCCCAGATCAGTGCAGCTCCAGGGTGAAGCTGCACAATGTGCTCCTTTAGAAGGGTTGCCAGAAACCTGCAGTGGAAAGCAGGCTGCTGCTGTGATGGAGAAAACAGCCATGCATTGTACACACAGAAACAGCTGCCTGATGCTGATGACATTTCGGTATGCATGGCTTGAAAAGCCTGCCACTTGCTGGCCAGCTGGCCAAATGGGCAGCTTGGTGATCACTGGCCGGCATTTACAGTTAATACTGATTTTTACTGGATTCTGGAGGCATGTCCTCTTCTGAAGCGGCTGCAGTTCTGCTCAGGAAAATAGTTTACTGCAGTGATTGAGGACATCTGAAGAACTTCACAGAAGATTTGAAGAGCAAAGACAAGGCAGAGGGATGTGGGATAGGATTTTTCAAGCACTTCTGCTGACTTTGCAGTGGCCTGCATTATTCAGGGCTTGTGCCACATCCCCACAAGCACCCGCAGATCTGTGTACAGCAGCATCCTGTGCTCCCTGTCCCATTCAGGCCCCCTCAGTCCCTGCTCCTGCAGGCGCCTACCAGCACACACCAGAGGGTGACAGAAGGCAGAATAGGACACCATGAGAGCGCTTCAGGTCTCCTGTCACTAGAAGAGCTTGCGTGTGTGTTGGTCTGTGTGCCCAACCAGAGGAGTCAGCCAGCCGCCACTGTGGTCTCTCGGAGGAGAGGTGAACAGCAACAAGTGGCACTGTGCTCTGCTAATGTCACTGACTGACGGAAGGTTGAACAAAAAGTGCCAGGTACCAAAAACACTAGTCACTTCAGGTGCTCTTGGGTTGAAAAGTGCAGTGAAACACTGTGAATGAACATCCGTCTCCCCGTGTCACCTGAACTGGAGCTGCAGTGCAGTGCCTGACTTCCTCTGTCTTCTCAAAGGGAGCACTTCAGATAAATCTTAGTGTTTAAATTATAAGTGGACCTAAGGCAAAATGCTCCCTAAAACAGAGCTTTAGGATTGTCTAGAACTGAGTCTAGGCTCTTCCTCTGAGTGAAATCTAAACAGGTTGCTGCTTGTATTTATGGTTGTGTTGCCATGCACAGAGTGCTGTGCCAATGAGGGATCCGGCATCTATAATTTTCACTTAAATGCTATTTAAAGAATGAAGTTGCAGATCACCACACAAAAAGCTGTTGGGTCCTTGTTCAAGTAATTTTAGGGTGAGATGTTTAAAAGCATTTGAAAGTTCATTTCTATTCACTCTGCTTGTAGTGCAGTTAAGGAGGGGCAGAGCTAAGTGCAATTAAAATTGCATCCGTAACATTTTGTATAGTGGGACCCCTGCTTACCAAGCACAACACAATATAACCGCCCTCCATGGATACAGGAACCATAGCTTGGACGTTCAATGAGGCAGCAACACATCTGTGTTCTCTGTTGCCAGAATTTAGCAATGAAGTGAGCACATTAAAGCTTAAAATAGCATCAGAACTGCATCGTCATCAACTGATCCAGTAAAAGGCAGGGCAGAGATTTGAAGCTGTTGTCTATTTGCCTACCTCCACTGAAGTTATAGGGGCAAGCCAGAGTTGCAGAATGGAAACAACTTCCATTTTCTTTCCCCAAGGGGTATTTAAACTGTGAGAGAGGCAAATTTGATTTCTAGCTGGATGAAGGGCAGAGAGAGCAAGAGAAAGATGAGCACCATTGTCCAAAATTGCAGGAGCAAGGGTCAGGGTGAGCAGCCATGGGTCTGAGCTGGACTAGAGAGGTGTCATGGAAGGAAGGTCTGGATGGGGAGGGATCATACACGGTGTTCAAGGCTGGGGCTGTGGGCTTGATTTGGGAAATCAGAGAGGACAGCAGGGAATCAAGAGGGAGGCACAACCAGGGCAATGCTTGGATGAGTGTGTGAGAAAAGAGGAGTATAAGGCAGACAGGGAGAGGGCAAGCAGCTGAGCATGTGGACAGTAGGAGCACAGACTGAGTTCTACCTGTGTCATTAAGATCTCCTGTCTGTTCAAAGAAATGAAAAAACAGGACTGCAGTGATTGAGATGAGGTAGAAAAGGTGATTCAGGTGATGTGAGCCTCAGTGACGAGAACTAAAAGGGTTGAAAGTTACATTTCATCACCTCTGTGAAGGTAGTGTTGCGTATGTTTGTGTGCCCCCCCAGGAGAGCAGCAGTGGATGATGGATCTAACCCCTTAACTTCCCATAGCTTGCAGGGAAGTCTGGCTGCATGGCAAAAGAAGATTGGCAGCAGGAGAAAAACCCGGTATGGCTGGCCACGATAAGCCCCTTAAGCCCAAGAAGCTGGGGAGCATTAAATGGGTGTTCTAACCCTGTCCTGCGTTTACTGTAACCGAAACACTAAGGGAGAAGATGACCTTTGCCCCCAAGGCCAGCTTTGTGCTGCCCCTTGGAGAGCAATTACCTCTGGTGCATCCATCGCCTGGGGTCACACGCTGATAACCCAGCTGGAGGAGGCAAGGACAGGAGCTGGGGAGGTCAGGTGCCACCAGTGCCAGGGCTTTGTGCACATCTCCTCACCCTGGGCTGGGCCAGTCCAGAGGCGAGCTCCTTATCTGGTCACGCTCCTCATGGCGCTCATAGGCTGCTGCATCCAGCATGGAAATCACACCAAGTCCTCGGACCACAGCCTATGGGGGCCAGATGCTGGTGGGAGGAGGAGGGAGGAATGGGGGACACCCGTTAGCATCTGTCAGTGACTGAGATGGCAATACCCCTTGAGCAAATAGGGCAGCAAAGCAATCCTGGCACAGCAAGGAGCCCACCCTGGGGGCTGGCTTGGAAGGTAGCAGGTGGTTACAACAGGAAGGGTTGTTTGGAACCACACAGCCCAGTTTCAGTACCACAGCTCCTCTCAGAGCAGGGCTGTCTGGAACTGGAGCTGGCCCAGGATGTGCTGTTGAAGACTGGGGGCTTAATTACACCAGGATTATCTTTGTGGTGAAAGATGGTGCCACAGGCTCTCAGGAGATGAACTGCCCTTTGTTGGTTTGCCAGAGCCCTAGAATGGATATTGAAGCAGTTTGCTCTTATGGGAGAAACTATGGAAGAAAACCTTGTGATTGCCTGTCAAGAGAGCTGCGCTCAGTCTCCAGCTGGGACAGTGGAAGCATCATTGCTGGGGAGCTTCCAAATGCTGGAAAGGGCATGCATCCATGCATACTGTGGGAAGCACTCTTACATTGCCAGGGTATTGAATCAGATTCCCTGATGAGCTCTGAGTTGCTAGTGAGCTCTGGCAAGCCCAGCAATCTCCATTTTCTCGGAGCTTGATAAAACAGTCTGCGGTGCAATGGGCATGGCTAGCGTGGCTTCCTCATCTCCATGCACAGGGGAAAGGGCAGGTCTGTTGTGCCGCAGAGGGATATGTACGCCTCCAGGCACGTCGAGCTGAGCTGAACAGAGTTACGGAGATGCTGCGTGCAGCTGGGTGGCTGCAGTGCCTCTCCCAGCTGAGGTCCCTGAGGGCGACATGTGGGCAGCCCAAACCTTCACAGCTGGAATGTGTAACCACATGCTCCTGGCTGTGCCTGAGGGAAGCAGATCTGCTTCTCATCCCAGGTCTGAGCACAGCGCTCTGCAGAGACATTCCTGCCATGGCGATCGCTTGCTGGCTCCTTTGTGATGTACCTTAATTGAACACACAGTGAGGCTCAGGGAATATGCATTTCCTGTTGTGCTATTTTGGTGCCCAAATTACTCTATCAGCAGCACATTTAAAATGGGGTTATGATGAAGCAGCAGTCTTATTAGCTAATTGTGCTTGCTAGTCTGAGGTTGTGTATTTCATGACCAAATTACAATGGTTGGCTGATGGGCTCTGCAGACAGAATACTTTTTTAATTCCCCCCGGATTTCATTACTGTGACTGCAAAGGGAGAAACAGAATAGCAGATGAAGCTGTTGCTGTTCAGGCTCATGATGCTGCATGTGCCTTGTACTGAGATGTGCCCTTAGGCTGAGCAAGTTGGCAGGACTCATCTGTGAGAGTGAAAATGCAAATTTTGTATTTGTCATGGGGTTTTTATACAAAAATTCACCCTTTGGCTCAGGAGCAGCTGCTTTTTCTTTAGGTTTTTCTTTAGGAAGGGTAGACAACTTCAGTGTGAAGCGCTTATCATCTGTAATGGTTTCCACTAGGTAACCTGCACAAGCCCACCACAGGTCTCTGTACGTATGACATGCTCGGTATATAACAGTGCCTACTTTGTTACCGCTATCACAGCAAGATGCTGTGTGTCCTGGCCTGCAGTGGTGCATAATTTCTTACCAGATATTCTTAACAGGCAGCAAGGACAGCTTTGCCCCCTTGTAAATGTAACACTCTCAAGGGAGAGTCTCTCCTGAAGGTCTTTCTGCCACAAATCCAATGATCCTCAGGCTGCGTGGGCTCATCTGTCTTCACACAGATTACCCAGATGCCTCCATGCTGTAATCTAACATGCTAAATTGTAAATTAAAACCTCTCTGTTAATCGTAAGCTAGGGTTGTAAATTGGGACTGCTTTGTTGAGAGCAAGATGGGTCAGTGTGGCCTTGGGTTATGTATAAAACAAGGGTAGCCTTTGAAGATAAGGAAGGAGTGACCAAGACAGATGGGGCTGTCCAAGATAAGGAACAAATCAGAGCAAACTGACCTAAAACATGGACAGAGTTGTTAAGTAATTCACAAGGGTCGCAAGCATAGAGGTCAATCAGCGGACACAGTGAGGACTACTGGTGACCACCAGAGACCCCTCGAGACCACCACGCAGACAGGAAGCTCATGTGTGGTTAAAATGCAGATACTACAATTAGTTCCAGGAAATCTAGTGAATATGTAAAGCATTTCCCGGAAAGGCTGTAAATACGTGTAAGCTTGTGGGATGTATGGATGCTGCTCACCAGGAGTGCTCGCCCTTGCGAAACGATTCGCCTGTGCACCCAGCGCTGCAATAAAGAATGCCTGCTTTCTAAAACTCCAAATCGAGTCTCGGAGAGTTTCTTCGACCGTCCTCTGTGGTAACAATGCAAATGCTTAATTCCAGCCAAAGACGGCCTAATTCTGTTTAGTTGCTAGCAGCAGCAGTTGTGTAGCTCTAATTGGTAGAGGCAAGCATAAACACCCACCCTGCAAAGAAACACGCTGCTGCTCTACCTCCAATATGTGAGGAACAGCCTACGCTTTTGCATCCCCTCCGAGCTATCCTGCAGCCCACTTCTGCGGATGGTGTCTGCATTCTGGCATTTCATTCCCTGCGTATGGCCTTTCCCATATATAATGGCTTTTCTACTGCCTTTTCCCTACTTACTGCTTTTCCAGCCTGATCCCTCCAGAAGGGTTAGCTGGGAAACACCTGCATAAGCTCTGGGAGTGCAAATCTAAGGCAGTCTGCAGCCTGAACACTGAGCATGGCTTTGGCATTGCTGGGACTTGCCCCAGTTGATGTCCTGGCTCTGGTTTGACAGGTCATTTCCTCCTTCTTCCCATATTAGTCCCTGCATTATGTCTGGGGCCCTGCTGGAGCCCAACCAGTTTGTGGCCACATATCAAATGCTCAGCTTGCTTCAAACATCAGTCACTTTGCCCTCATAGCTTAAAACCACGATGGGCACTTTTTGCTTGTTATTTTTAAAGTAAGACCAGAATGTGATTATGAAAATGTGCTATTCTTAAACTGAGACCAGACTGTGGGGTCCCTTGCCCGTGAACACATTTCTGTGAATATAAATGTCAGGTTTGTATACAGTTCTCCCACATCCTTCACTCAAGATTTGCTTCCTTATTATTTCTTTCTGAAGCTTAATAGCTTTTCAAGCTGTGCATATTCTGGGGAATACAGACCTGCATACTCTTGAACTGGGTTTTTTAGGAAGGAAGTTCTATTTGGATAAAGCTTTTGAGCTTCCTCTTCATCATAAACAGCACGAACCTGAGTTGCTCTTCTCCTGGAAGGCTGATCTCCTGCTGCGATGCAGTACAGGCCTTTCTGAGATTTCTTGCTCCTGTGCTGCCTCACGATGAATGGATGCAACACTAGAGCTTTCAAAAGCAAGCTGCGGTGCTCCTTGCCTGGAGGCAGTAGGACTTCTGTGTCATAAGAAAGAGGCAGTCCTCCTACCAGGCCTTATGAAACAGGCAGCAAACTCATGCTTTGAAGTCCCTTTACTTTCTCTAGCAATGTTCCAATGTTAGGTACGAAAGTCAAGTTCTGCTGTTGTCTTTAGGGGTAGAGCAATTCAGAGAGGTTTGGAAGGGTCCCAGCAGTGCCTTCCAAGTGAGTATTTCTGCTTGCAGAAAGCATGCTCCTGTGGGTGTTGTTCCTGGCCTGGGATTTGAGAGATCTTGCTCCACAAAGTGGCAGGACTGGACTGAATCAAGCCAGTGCATGGTTTTCTTCCAGTTTTGGAGGCTTAAACAACAAAATAAACCCCTGAGGTCTCTCCAGATACTCTCCTGAGTACTCCCTCCCTGCTTCCCTGGGATTCACATCATTACTGTTCTTGCCACTCCATTTTGCTGTTGATGGGAAGTCAGGACAATGAATCCTAGAACAAAAAACCGTGGGATAAGCCAGGAAAGCTTTCACTGAAACCAGAAGCTAGATGAAACGATGAAAGGAAGTCAGGATGACCTCATGTATCCATTGAGCTACTAAGGCCCACTAAAGGACTAGAGCAGGTTTGGTAGTGGAGGATTGAGTTTTTACATATTTAAGCATCAGAGACAGACGAGGCTCAGGTGTCCATGTCTATGCTATTTCCCTTCAACTTCTGCTCAGTTCATTGCCTCTCGCAGCTGCAGAGAGGCATTTTTATATCCTAACTTCCCAAGGAACCTTACTAGTCCCTATTTCGTTCATCTGCCCCTCCTCCTGCAGTACCTGAGTGCCTACTGAACTTTAATGTACTCACCTTCACAGCACCCGCGGTCAGGAGAGGTGGCCAGACATTGCCAATGAATGTTTTTCAGTCCCGAGGTTTGTATTCCTCCAGGACTTAATAAGTTACAACTATAATGCAGCTAGGAGCTGTCAGAAAGTAATTAAAATAAGCTTATCGCTACCGCTGGGACTGTGGCAGACTTACTTTGTTTCAATTTTCCTGTGGCAGGGCAAGGGGTTGAGGCCTGTGATTCTTTCTTCAGAGCACTGCAGTGTGAAATACCTGCTCACCCATGTATTTGTCTCCCCCTCGGTTAGTCAGCTGAGGCAGCTAGATAAAACAATACAGTAGCTTCTGTCACAGGCTTTGACTGCTCTAGCAGGGGTCTCCAAAAATATACTCTGGCACTGAATTTTCTCCCACTTTTTTTAGTGTATCTAAAGAGTGAGCATTAGATAAAGATTATGGCAGTAGGTGTTAGAAAATCGGCTTTTTAAGGTGCTATGTGTGCGGGAGTGCAGGCTTCATCCATTTCACACATTCATAATTTAAATAGTAATTAGAAATTCTAAATAACCCTGTCCCTCAGCAGTAGCTAATCTTCATTAAACATCTAAACACCAGCAACTAAAACTAGGTCAGCTCCTCAGTGGCCCACAGTGGGAGGAAGGAGGCATGCCCGACTGCAGCAGTGCAGGATCTGGCTTCACTGGCTCTGGGAAGGAGCTGGTTCGCTGCATGCTGAGGGCTGCACACAGAGGGCCCCATCCTCCACACAGACAGGGATGCTCCTTCCGCAGCCACAGAGCTGTGCTGCCCTGCAAGCAAGGAAGAGATGCTTCCCTGTGAGGGTGGTGCGGCACTGGCACAGGTTGCCCAGAGAAGCTGTGGCTGCCCCATCTCTGGCAGCGTTCAAGGCCAGGCTGGACGGGGCCTGGAGCAACCCGGTCTAGTGGAAGGTGTCCCTGCCCATGGCAGGGGTTGGAACCGGATGAGCTTTGAGATCCCTTCCAACCCAAACCATCCAGTGATTCTGTAAGTCTATGATCCAGGCATGGTAGGAGAGCAGGGCAACGCAGGGCGCAGGGAGCTGAGGAGGCATCTGCCCATGCTGTTCTGCAATTGCTGATGCAGGGAGCGGGCCTCGAGGCTGGGATTCAGAGGTACATGCTCACTGCAGGCACTGTCTTGGCAGTGGGAACTGCTGTGTAGCTGAAGGACAAATCCTGCTTTTGCAGCTCCACTCCTCTGTCTCTGGGTCCCTGCTAATAGCTTCCTGGGTTTTCCTGCCCACTCTACCCCAGTGCCCTCAGGTTTTCCTTTCCTTAAGTCCCACATCCCATTTTGTTTTCCCTGCATGTGCTTCTCTCACTAACCCTCACCAGCCCAATTCTAGCCCCTTCTTGGCCTCTCAGTGAAAGCCACACAACTTTTGTTTCCGAGTTCAGGGAATCAGCACTGCTCTCCCACTCAGTGCTTCAGTCCCTTCACTGCTGGAGAGAGTGAGGAAAGCCAAAGAGATCCTGTTGTGCAGTTCTGACGCAGGAAAAACCCGGTGGAAACCAGGCAGGGGTTGTATGAAGAGCCAAGGCCACTTCGGAGGAACTGCAAAGCACCAAGAAATGCAGCAAAGCATTTGGGTTCACAGAAAGGGACCCTGCCTGTGTGCAGAAGTCCCGCCTGGTGGGCTGGCTGGTCTTTTTCATTCTAATAACTCTATTTAGTGATTTGCCACAACAGCTTCAGCCTCGGGTTCAGCAGTGGCAGTGGTTCCCATATTAAAGTAAACCATCCTATGCAAATGCAGTGCTGAAATGGTTTGCAGTAAAGAGTACCACAAGCAGAAAACCATGGCTCATCTTGGCTGATTATAGTATTAAAAAACCTGGCTGTTAAAGGAAGCAGAAATTTGCTGTGGCTGGGAGAGGGAGAGGAGAAGAGAAGGAACCTTTGTGACTGCACATGCTTCCATTAGTAGCATTATACAGTTGCTGTTACTGCTTCTATTCACCATCCATCTGCAGCTATCTAAGCTTGTTTGAGCAGCTCTGCAGAACACGATCCTGCTTTGGGAGCGGGGAGCGTATATAGAGCTTGCAGAACAAGGAGATGGTCTCACAAGGGGTGTAGCACTGGGATGTGAAGTTTGCACAGCTCATAACATGATTTCTTTCATCCCTCCCTACTCTGCCTTCCCCCTTAGCTGTGCCTCTAAGGCAAAGCATATGTTATTAGCCAGTCTGCTCCAGACAGATAGCATTACCAGACCAGAGAGTGCTGCATCCCAGGTGAGCGCCAGGAACTCTGTGCAACTGCATGATGGCAACCTCCTGTGAAGCCTTCAGCAACCTCTTCAGTGTGGGACTGACCTTTCGGCACACCCTGTAGCCTACGTATCAGGGAGGCCAAGGAACCTGGTGATGGGTGAAACTGCTGGCATAAACTTAAAGGGGCAGTTTCCTATCCCCAGGAGAGAAGCTGAGGAACAGAAGGTTAGAGGGAAGAACAACAGCGAAAAAACCCATCTTTGCTCTCCAAAACCCAATTCAACCCTCCCAGCTCAGCATATGTATTAGCATCACAACACTTCCCTTGGCACCAGGACAATGAGCGAGCCAAGAGGGCATGGCCAGCACTATTGCAGGTACTCAGCTAAAGGGCGGGCACAGAGCAAAGCTAATATTGAGCAAAGATTTGGATGGGCTCTGCTTGCTTGCAGGATCATGAGGCAGTATTCCTAAGAAAAGCAAGGCTTAGCACCCTGCAATGAAGACAACAGAAATATCTCTCTTACTTAAAAAGAAAAGCTTTATTTTGATACATTAAAAAATCTATACATTTCTTAGACTAAAATACAGTTTTGCATCAGTATCCTGGCACAATGTCAGTTTACACAGAAAATCTAAGATTAGATCAGCACTGTTAATTTCCTTTCTCTTCCTGCATTCACAGCTTGCAGTATAAAACATTTCAGATTCTCAAGACAACAATAAACAGTGTCACATTTACTTTTCCCATTCCCAAAGGAGGTGGCATTCCACTGGAAAAAGGAGCACCTGTGAGTTGATCTTGATTCAATGTAAATCACTAAGCCAGTCCAGGGGTTTGATTGCCCTGTTCAAAGTATGAGTGAAAGATGATGAAAAATTTATTTGCAGATGAAGCTTTGATAGACAATGCAAGTACTGTCAAGCCTTTAAAATCTGTTCAGAAGATTTTCCGTTTTCCTTAGGTATCTGCTATAATCAGCAACACCATCCACCATACAGAAGTAACTCCTTTCTATGGGTATAGGATTCCACATTCTCTCTTGCTCTGAAGAGCTCCAGAGCAAAATAAAAGCAGGGCAACAGGGGATGCTGCTGTGAGATGTCTGTGAATCGAAATGCGATTTTTCTTAAGTACTGTGAAAAACCTGTGGAACATTTTCTACCTGTGAAATCCTGCTCTCCATGGCCCCACCTAACCTCTGACAGCTGCTTTCTGGCCGACATGGGAAACAAACCCACCTTTCTTTTTTCTTCTCCCTCACTTCCCTGTGAGACACTACAACATAGTCAGCAGCACTCTTTCTCTCATGAGAGGGATTCTCCCTTTTCAGTCAGAGCAGGGCAGGACCCAACCAATACTGAGACTGGAGCACACACAGTACTTATTTGAGAATTAGAAACTGTGCAGTGAATGCTCAACTTCTGCTGGGTTTCATGACTGGCAGCTTCCTAATCCCCCCAGACCTGTCTGAAAGACTCCCTAGCTGCTCCTATTTCACTCAAATAAGAGGGAAGTGGTGGTTCACTTGAGGAATGGTAGTCACCTGTGCTGCCAGCATCTTCCATCAAATACACAAAGAAGCCAGCTCTCTGTGTTACTGGAATTAGGCTAGTTCTTCTTTTGCTCTCAATTCTTGCAACTTTGGTTCTAAGGGGAGTCCCATATTTGTTCTATAGAAAAGTACCAAATGCTTAAAAGACTTAACTCATCATACTCGGGTATGACAGCTAGACCTCAGGGGAGCAGAATCTGATGGTGTTTACCAGTTTTCCGTTAGTTCTGTTTTAACAGATCTCTGTCAAATGAATGCCAGGCAGTTTAGCCTCCAAATGGGTGGTTTTAGGTGGATTCATGCTACCTATTGTCCCTAGAAATATTTTCATAATTCATATATCTCTGAAGAGCTTTGGCTTGATTGCATTATCTTGCAAACACTGCAAGACACATCACAGCGCCATCCCAGATCAGAAATTCTGCCTTTTATACATGACCCACATCACAAGGCAAGTTTCATCTCATCCCTCATCTCTCCAAATATAAAAGAATAAAAATACCTTGAGAACAGTATTTGCTACAGAACACAAGAAATACAGTCTTACTAGTCTCCATTATATTTTGTTATGTGATGGAAGTAACAGCAGAGATGAAGTAGTTGAAAGAGCATTTGAAAATGAAATATTTAGAGTAAATTTCCATCACCCCAACAAGCAAGCTGAGTGCAAGAAATGCTTCAAATAAGCCTATTGGGTTTTGTTTTGGGAATCACAAGGGGTTTTTTTCCACAAAGAGGAAATAGGATTTCTGTGGTGATAATGTATCACACAAGCTGTTCAAGAAACAATGGACTAGTGATGTTTAGATATAGTAAATAGTATCTGCACAGGCAAAGCCATGATTTAAAAACAGGAATGTTGTTAGGTATCTACTTTTAAATCTTAAGATTGTTTCTTAGAATGACTGTGCCATGTTCAATACAGCATGTAAATATGCACTCAGAAGCAAATGATCACTGGATGGTGATGATAAGTCTGTGTCTGCTACATGCATTTTATTCTGACTCTATAACATACATTCATAGAATACATTATAACCACTCAGAGCAAACCACTAAAGTGCATGCCCCGAGGGCACATTAAATATGTTGTCTCGAACACTGGCTGCTTAATTGCCAGAACACTGATACAGAAAGGGCTCATTTTTGCTTTATATCCCCATTTTGTGCTGAAAGAGTAAGAGCTAGCATCCCCTGCTCCCTCAGTGAAAGGGAGCACTGTGGAGCAGGCTACTTGCCTGCGGCAAAAAAAGCCCTTTCAGAAAGAAGTAACCACCCTGAGAAGGTGCTATACAGAAATGCAGGGAGCAAGTCTCAGATTAACTCTTGGGTAAGTGGACCTGTGTACTGGGTTAGGCTGGGATGGAGTTAATTCACAGCAGTCTGCATGGTGCTGTGGTCTAGATTTTTGACCAAAACAGTGTTGACTAACACAACAGTGTTTTACCTGTTGCTGATCAGTGCTTGCAGAGGGTCAAAGCCACCTATTTCTCACTCTGCCACGCCAGCAGAGCAGGCTGAGGTTGGGCAAGAGGGTGTGATGGCACATAGCCAGGACAACTGACCTGAACAGACTGAAGAAATATTCCATACCATACAATGCCATACTCAGCAATAAAGCTGGGGTGTGTGTGTGTGTGTGTGTGTGTGTGGTTCCAAAGTAGCTGTTGCTTGGGCATGGTCTGCTGGTGGGAGGCGGTGAGTGACTGCCTTTGCATCACTTAGGATTCTTTTCTTTGAACTATCTAGACACTTTTTGTCCTTCCAATACTCTCTCCCGTCCTGCCGGGGTATTGAGCAAGCAACAGAGCAGGGGCTTATCTGCCACCCAGGGTCAACCCACTACAGTGTGTAACTGGGATTTTAAGTTCTCCCTTCTGTCTGGGACATGCTTTCCTAATGGAGAAAGTCCTTGGGTTACTATGCCAAGCTAAGGCCACATGTAAAAACCCATCCTGTTTTTGGCAGCTAGGAGTGTGAACATAAGCTACAGAAAAGCTGAATAAGCAATTCTAAGGTGACCATACCGTATGTTTAAATCTAGAGCAGCACTGAAACTGTAAAAGTGATGAGATGCACTCCTAATGACAGCAAGCACAGTGATGGAGTGATAACATACAAAACAAAAACCCACCTCAGAACTTCAGGTCAGCACCTACTACCCCTCCCAAATCAGTCCTGAATCACCCTGAATCATTGCCTCAGGAAGGTGAGAAGGCATGTGCTAAGGTCAGTGGAACAAAGTGGCTGAAACTTGGCCACTTGGAACTCGTTGCTGGAAGAGCAGTACAGAAATAAGACCTAAAAGAACATAGTTCCCTAGGGCTGGAAGAGCAATAAAGATGACACTGTTGCTCAACTTCCAAATAAGAGAGTAAAATAATGCAGAAAATATGTAAACGATTTAAAGAATGGTATGCTTTTTTCTTTTAAAACCTAGTTATCAAAGGCTACAAAGCAGACCATTTGGAGGAACCAAATACTGGGAACCAGCAATCCCATTGGCTTAATTTTTAAACCCAAATTGGCCATACTGAATCTCCAGTCCTCAAGAACTAAGTCCACAAGTTCAGTGGACTTCCCAAGGAGATGATTTCTCTGTCTCAGCTGTCTTACCTGCTTCTCCTGCAGTCTTATTCCCAGGGCAGCATCACTGTCTAGTTAGCCTAGACTGCTTCCCACAAAACAGTCCATATACTGGCTTTAATAACCAGCTGGCAAAAAACAGTATTTAATCCATCACAACTGGCAGACCCCAGCACCTCTACGGCCAACTAGCGATTTACGTGTCAAGTGTTCTCCCACTCCACTATCCCTACTAGGGAAGGAAAGCAGAGTCTAAACTTGTCCTGAAAAGTTGTCTCTTCAGATGTCAGTCTTCTGCTTGCACAAGACAGATATGGAAGAGGGCAGTTTGTAGTCTGTTTGCAAACGAACCTCAAAGGATATTCAAAAAGCTTAAAGGGCCACTGGAAAGCCTGCATGTGGATGGAATGCCTTTTTGGCATCACTGAAAAGCTCTGCATGCTGGATATACACTCAAGAATGGTGCACACAATTTTATTAAGAACTTGGTAACGATATAGATTTGCCACTTAAACATTACAACTACCCATAGAAAAGTGTTGCCTGTATCTTTTAAACACCATGTAAATAAAACAAATTTATTTTTAAAACAGGATAAACTGCTATAAAAATGGTGCACAGTCAAGTAATACAAAAATACAAAATTTGTTTCCAACTGCAGTTCTAGTTGCAATTACAGAGGAAAACACCCACCCAGGACTTCCAGCGAGCAGAGAACACAAACTTGTGGAACTGGTCATAGCAGAAATTTGTCGTCAAAATGAGCAAAATTCAAGGCTTCAATCAAAGCACCTTCAATAATTTCCAAACAAGATGGAAATTAGTTTCTCTGGAAGCAACTGGGTATATGAAAAATCTCTTGGCCTTGGAATTCAGTTTCTAAGGTTCATCTAAGCCAGCTTGTAAATTTCTGTTGCTAACCCCCATTGATACACACAAATATCGGTGCTCAGTGCCACTGCTGTCTTACACATTGGTACAGCAAGAATGTCTCCTCTCCACAAACTTAAGGCTGCTGAAGTGCTTCTTCTAGATAGCCTGATCTCTAAGTTGAAGTGAGAGGCCTCTCCCGTGTTCCAGTCTGAATCCCTAGGTTGAAGCTCTAGGCCAGTAAGCAGTTACATGGATGAGTAACTTAAACAACTTTCTCCTGACATCAGTGGAGCTACCGATTTGGTTTACTTAACTAAGTGTCTAAGAGCTTGCAGGATTGGATAATTCTGTCTCCCTGCCTCCCCAGCAGCTATCATTTGCAAATGTAGTTTTACTTTCGCATAGTTTGGGTTCTGGGATATGAAAAGAGTAAATCCTTTTAATTGGGTTACTGAAAGAAAGCTACACAAATTTATCAAATGATTTATAGAAGCAGGAGTGAAATATTTCACTGTTGCCAAAAGGTAAAGAGCACTGGTTAGCTACATGGTACCATGTATTTTTTAAACCTTCGGCAGCAATTTAAAAGTCTGATCCTCTGAAAGGAAGCACAGATAACTGCTTACTTATTAAACCTTTGTAAGACGAGTTGTGCATGTCTCTAGCTAGACATACCACTCCACTCCATTGCAAACCTTCTGTAGAAGGGCTTTTCTCTTCCAAAAGATTTTCTTGAATGGAGTGATCGAACCATCGAGGCATTATTCATTTGTACAGAGCTCGTATTTAGTGCAATAAGTTTAAAAATTCTGCTCTGAAATATTAATTTTACATTAACAAAAATAGTTTTCTTAAAAAAATTGTAACAAAAGGAGTTTATAGCATAGACACAATCATGAATTCTTAGCAAATACACTTCTAAGCATTTACCATTACAGTATGCCAAACAATTTAATATAGCATTTGTATCTGGTGAGCTTCCAGACTGAAAAGAAATATAAGTATCTAATAATAATAAAAAAGCATGTTCTTTTCTTATTATTTGATAACTTTAGATAACTATCCTGGCAGTTACACTTCTAAATAAATGTTTGTCTGCCCTTTCCTGTTTTAGCCACCCGCTACAGTACACACAAATATGGATGAAATGACAGGTAAGGAGCAGTCCCTTCCTCCTCCCAGAGCTCTCCAGCATTGAATGAAATGAAGCATACAGTACTTTTTTGTACAGGTGTACAGTCCATTTCTCTTTCCATCCTCAGCACCTTTATCTCTAGTCATGAATTAATGATGAGTATGACTAAGACTGAGCTTTAACAATGTTATTTCAGTTGTTTCATATGGAGAATTCATACCCTTCAAAGGAGCACTGCTGAAGTGTGAAGAAGGCTACTGAACTCAAGGGGAGGATAGACGGCAATGGGTATGAGGAGTAAGTAGGGTAAAACAGGAAGTTAATTGCATATAAAAATTATCTGTCCCCATTTTGTAGTTTCTGTTTAATAGGAGATGCAAGGGCTCCCACACACCTGAATACCTGAGGAGTTGGTTATTGTGATATCTGATGCTGATAAAACAAAACTATGCCCAACCAGGGCTGAAAAGTAAAATGACTGCTTTCAAACCTGTTCAATTTTAATGAACTCTCACTGAAACCACCTTCTGAAAAACAAAATTTGAGACTTTTCTTGATTTGAAGGTTTTCCTTGCATATAACTGTCCTGACTTTAATGCAGATTTAAACAAATTAAGCACGTAAAACTCTCACCACATTAGCAGTGTCATGGGAAATCTCTCTCTACACCAGTCATCATTTCAGATTATCTTTACAATGATACCTCCTCCAGATTGTAAAATATCAGGCAGATAAGAATCAACATTTCCATGACCACAATGAATAATTAAAAAAAATGGAACAATGATAAAACTGCTTGTAAAAGCCACCCGTATGAAAAGAGTACATGTTTCACAAAAATAATTGTTAAAAAAAGTATTAAATCCCTGTTCCTTTTCTCTGCTTTTGGCTGTTTATTTATATATATATATATATATATATATGCATGTATATATGTATATATATACTGTTTTGGAATGTCAATGGGTTCCAATATGGCTGGCTAGTTTCAAGATGAACTTGCTCCAGAGGCCTAGAAAACAAAGTCATACAGTACAGTCTTAGACAAATGCCAAAGGACAAGGAGAAATTGAGTCAAAGGGGTCACTGGAAATCACAAAGAAAGAAAAGTGAAAAGTTGTTTTTTTTTTCTTGTGCCTTGATACAAGAACAGAAGGTCCCAGCATTTAGGGCATTTCAGTTTTAGAACTAATTGTCATGTCTAATAAATACCTGCATTTCAAGGAGACTGAAGCAAAACAGAAAAGACTATTTCTAAAAAAAGAAGGGAAAAAAAAAAAGAAGAAAAATTAATCTGATTTTCAGATACCAAATTTGGGGACTATAGGTACCATTAGTACAGAACAGAATTATGAGTGACCCTATCCCAGATGTAACTGAGGCCTTTACCAATGACTTGGGGAAAGGTATAAGAAATTTTATGGCGATAACTGCTGTGCCCTGTCCTTGTCAGAAAGTGAGATCCTAGTATTCCAGAAACTGATCAGCTGGAGCTGAATGCCCCAAAATGGAAGACCATTTGATAGAACACGGTGCAATCAGTTCCGAACAAGACAATCACATGAGCAGCAAAACTGGGAGTAATTCAGCAGGTGACACTCAGGGTGAGCCCCAAGGGCTCAGCATCTTCGCCAGCAGTCCTAGGATGACTTTGGGACAGTGCCAGGCTCAAGCACCTAGAGTCATGTTCATAAAAGAACAGGACTACCTTTGACTTGCAAGTACTTGGTTTGCTCTTTTACAAGCAGGGACACAGTGAACAGGCGTTAACATCCAAGTTCAGGCAGTCAAGTAAAAAAGGCTAAGTTGCAGTCTGTGCTAGCACTGATGACAGCATAAGTGTAAAACCACTTAAGGTAAATCAGTTGTTTGAATTAGAGCTCAACGTAACAAAATTTTGGACTGGGATATTTTCTGCCTGTGACTAGAGGGTCTGCACACCAAAGTCTCAATAATTTTAATGGTGTCTTTATATCTACAACATTTAGATCACTCTGAAAACCCCAACATTAGTGTCTGTTTGAACAGCTAGAATTACTCCCAGAAAAAAACAGTAAATGAGCATAGAATTAGGTTTTTTTAGATGTATAAACACAGCAGCAATTAGGCATAAGCAAATCTAGAAATTGGTATAATGAAATAGCAACACAAGCAAAGCTACACATCTATCCACTTTGCACCAGGAACCCATTCCAACTTGGTCGAAAAGTGCTCATGCAACATGGCTTCATGTACATCATTGAAAAAAAATCCACTGTTAGCATACACTTATTTAGATTCCCTTAGGTAAAAAAATTGTCCCATGGTAAGGAACTGAGCCAGGTCCCAAATACTCTGAGAAAGTATGATGGAACAAAATTTTATTTCACAAAGTAATATTGCACGATGACAACTCATACCTTACCCAGCCTGGCTCTCCATCATATGTTCTCACTTCTCCAACTTCCAAACTCATCCTCCTATCTGTTATCTGTACCATGTATAGCTGTTCCTTAGTCCAGGCTACTCAGACATGCAATGCCTTCCTAACAGGCACACCGTAAGTAAAACAGGCTGCAGAAGCATAAATGATGCACTGTTCACTGTCTGTGTATCTGACAGTGTGAGATGGAAAAAGCACACAAGAGACAAGCAACGTAAGTAGTTGGCAATAAAAACAAACAACTGGGAGAAATGTCATTTCAGCAGGTTGAAAGGAATCACTGTATCCAATTCCATGGCACTGTATAATACATAAAATAATTTGGTGAGAGCTTTAAATGCCTGGTCCTACTTCGCAACAATGGATGCACGCAGTAGTGTTCTTCAGGCTTTTATGGTGAACATAAGATGAACAAAAATTGTTCAGCTCATGGCTGAAAAGATGATTAAATTCAGAATAGCCCAATGAATTCCAGAACCAACTTATTTTGAGAGTGTTTAGCAATTGGGACTGCGTGTGCATGCCACAGAGCATGTACTACTAATCCTAATGAAATGATGCATTTGTTTCAGAAGACACAGTTCCTTTCATCTTACTTTTACAGGAGATGGTCTCAGCTGTGACAAAAACCCTGCCATCCAGGTGATAGGCAAGCTCACAAACAGAAAAAGCAGAACATCTTGAGTGATACAGAGAACAAAAACTTCTCCTGAAGAAGTGCAGTCAGTAAAGACAAAGAGGGAGAAGAAGTAAAAGTGAAACTCTTGGAGGATCGCCACCTCCTCATCTGCACCTACCATTGGTTTTAGCTCTCTGCCCTCAGCTCCACCTCCCCGACCAGCTTCTTTCATTGATTTCCTACTATTCTCCACAAACTCCTGAAAAACAGTAATGAAGTGAAAAGAGCTTTCTTACAGCAGACTCCAAACATCAAATATCAAGACAAAACTCAAAATGTCAACAAAACTTGTTCCTCCCATTTCTCTTGTTCAGACATAGTCCACAAAATATCAAAAAAGCCTGCCAAATAACCACAAAGGTCTCCCTCACTTAATTCTGGAAGCCAGAGAGGTATATGCCTTGTGTGCTGATAGAACTTTCACATTTACCACACAACGCTGTTCTTCATGGTGAAGGAAGATAAAGGGTGGTTGTCACAAAGAAATCTAAAAAAAAATCTAAAACCTATAGCAAAAAAAAAAAAAAAAAAAACAAACCTAAAAAGAAAAATCCCACAGAAAAACCCAAATAGCCCACTTACTACATCCCATCCTGTTTACTGTGTGTAATGTTAAAACTCCATTAACAGAGGCACTTGGAGACAATTACTTGCAAAGTTCTGTTGATTTCCGCAACTTCCCTCAATTCAAACACTTAAATTTTTCACTGGATCAAAATCACCTATTCATGAAGATTAGCAAAGATTATAATCCAATTTTAAGTCTTCTTTTTTTTTTTTCTCTCTTAAAGGCAAGCATTCTGTCACAAATTTCAGCAAACATTAGCCGCTGGTGTTTTGTGATATCAACTGCTGACTAAAGAAACCCACAATGCTTTCATAAGTTACCTGTGTTATCTTCCAGGACAGCATGCTGCATTTTACTCTTATTCTGTGCTAAAAAGCAACTCATTAGCTACCATATACACTAGATTCTGTAGTGTTTTACCAAAAATTTAATATTAAATTCTTGGCATGGTTTTCTAACAAGTAAACAGAAAAACAAATTATGCCTAGAATTCAAGAGGATCTTCCTTTGGCCAACACGAGTGTACATTTTACAGTGACATATTCTACGGTTGACACAAAATACTGGTAGGAAAATTACCTACTCAACAACAAACTGAAAAGCTTGAGAGGCAGGATTTTTATATCTTGGTCTCTAGCTAGAATGAACAAAGGATAAGATGGAATAAACAAATCAGAACTGAATTGTGCAAAAGGCCTTAATGTAGCAACTAGGCTTCAGGACAGATCATAAAACCTGTTTTTTCTGTGCGTGACAGACAGTCAAATTCTGATTGCTGTCTATCTGAAGAAGAAAAACTCCAGTGTGGTCACTATACATGTGTGGGGTAGAAGTCTCTGATATTTTTTCTTTTTCATGTCCCAAGAGAGGTCCTTCTTAGGAAAGCAAGCCTTTACCCCTTGTTTTGCTGCTTTCGATTCTGCACTGTATCATTTAACAAGAAATGATACCCAAGAGTGAGATTCTGTAAGATGACTACTCATCTCACAGCCAGCAAATAGAAGCCAATACCAGTGATGCCAAGGGAAGGAAGCATTATTACTTACTTATTATTAATTACTTATTATCACACTGATTGCTGATCAAGTCAAGAACAAGACAGCAATGTAACCAGATTAAAAAAAAAAAAACAACAAACCAAACATATTAAAGCCAGCTAGTGAGTTCACTTCCCTGTCAAAATACCTATTTTATGGAACCATATCTGTAGATTTAGAGAACAAGGCAAAACTTACCATAAGAACTTTATCCATGTAGAATTCCCTCCCAGGGCTCCCATCATTGTATTTTGTATCGATGGCAAAACATAAGAAAAGGACATCAACAACCATTTCATAAATGGAAAGGAAGCAGTGGGCAACCAGGAATGCAAAGAGGCAGACAATGATGAGTGGCAGCACCCAGACGGTGTAATCTCGTTGGTAATTCAGCAACATGATCCCAGCCAAACCTGTACTGCAGACAATCAGGACCTGAAAAGGAAAACAGTAGACAAACCTAATGGTAGAAGACTTCTGACATTTTTAGTTTGGTCTGATACTGTTTTGTTTTTTTTTTAACCTGTGTGCTTATTGCTTTGCAAATGATTGATTTTGCTTTATTTTCTCTGCCTCATCTGCATACAGGGAAAAGCAGATCAGAACTCACACAAAGCACTTCATGTAACAGTCTCCACAGAACTATATTGTGTATGAGACCCCAACAGACAGATATTTCACTGGGTACCAGCTTGGTCTTTGGGAATAATAAAAGGACTAATACAATTGTTGTGGTAACTCAACATTTTGAACATTTCAAAACCTAATATTATGAATTGTAGAACAGGTGAGCTTTACTGTATTATGAAAATATCAAGTTGAACTGGTAGAGAAGGAACATGATAGAAAAGGCAGGCTGTCAGCCTAGCACTGTTTTAGCTGACACTAATTTTTATATGCTGCACTGTTCATTTTAACATTTCTGTCACCTGTGCATTTCTCTAATAATTTGAAAGACATCTTTTCAGGGAGATGTTTTCTAACACCTTTCAGACCCCTCCCTAAAACCACGTTATGTAATTTCATTACCTCTCAAGCACCTATGCCTTCATTATGTGTTTATTACTTCTCACATTTTATTGGCTTAATTACTAGATTAAAAGATCAGACTACTGTACTCTGACTTAAAAAAAGTAGAGAAACATAATAAGGAAGACAGCTGAGGCAACCAGTGTCCAAATACTTATGCATTTGAGTGGATTGGTATTAATTTTTTTAGTAAATGAAGACACAGCATCATTCAAAGGATAGAAATAATTCACTGGATCAAGTTCCATGAAGTATATCTCCAACAGCTGGAAACTCAAAAATGTGACTGACCAGAGCA
Organism: Neopsephotus bourkii; assembly: GCF_033783945.1. Lineage (NCBI taxonomy): Eukaryota > Metazoa > Chordata > Aves > Psittaciformes > Psittacidae > Neopsephotus > Neopsephotus bourkii. Next base: position 181,872 of record NW_026901743.1, read on the forward strand.
ATTATTCTAGTCTCCTTTTAATTCTCTGAGCGCATGCCAAGATATAGGAATTTTAATGCATGTTGTATTTGAGGTGCAAGCCGTTGCTAAGGAAAGCTTGCTAACATTTAGGTCTGTAAAAACTGTATACAGCAGACATACATACCTTTCCTAGAAACAGCATAAAATCCCCAACTGTGTTTATGGCAGCCACTCGCAAAGCATTTTCCACTAGAATAACAAAGGCATCCTTTGCTGAGGTGCAGAAATTGGTGCTGTTGATAGCTGTGGCTGTATATGCATTCTGGGAAAAGGAGATTGAAGATTTACTCATGAAATGATCAGATATTTCAGATGGGAAGGTGGGGGGGGAAGATACGGCTTCTGAATAAATCACATAAGTTGTAAGAGGTTAATGAACAAAGATTCCCTTGAGAGTTGTTGAACCAAACAGTATGTACCAGCTGACAGAAGACTATACGAGGTAGAGGATTACTATTCTTCTCCTCCCTTGATCATCATTTACGCATTAACAAGTTTATTCCAAAAAATTAATTAAATAGAATTTGCAATTTCTCTGCAGGAGGAGGTGAACAGTGGCTTAACTACAGCAATTAAGTAGTTAGAAAAATATTTGGAAATGCAAGAGTTTGGGAGTTATACAAGTCCACCAAGACAATTTCTGGATACTTCACTCGACTGCGTTCAAGGTTAGCGAGGACAATTTTCAAGGATTACACTGGGGTTTTTTAAATACTTTCTTCTGATTTTATTTTTTATATTTCCACGAGCAAAAAAGCGAACACTGGGAGAAGATATTAGATATCACAGAGGTGGAACCACAGGCCAGTAAAACCTCTTTTACAAAGGAGTCTGACCAGCCAGTGTGTTGCAACTTGCAACTCTTTCCACTTTGTAAATTATAATGACAACTTGATACTACATACAGGTTTTCAATTCTGTGAGCCTTAAATATTACACCTAGAAAAGCTTACCTCCCTTTCACAGCAAACGTATTTTCTGAAACTCTTATGTAGCTTGACAGGGCTGACATGAGGGGGAGCATCTCCAACCACTAAACAAATTGTTACAAGGTTGAGATCCCGCATTCACAAAGACGAATACTGCCTATTTTTCACCTTTGCAATGTAAACAAAGACTAATGGAGTGATTTGAAGTGTAATTTCAGTAATGGAGACAAGACTGAGCTACCATAAATCAAGTTCAGTTCCATGGTACGGTACATTATGTTTTAACCTCAAGACAGCATTCTGGGAATGTATCTGTATATTAGCAGCCCTCAGATAAACTTTTAATATTGAAAAGCTTACCTGATTTAAGTAGGTCAGGCACTTTTCTAGACACCAAAGGCAGCAGATGCAGGCTTTAAGCATACAGCGAGCACAAGCATTTTCCTAGAAAGCACAGAATGTGGGAAAAAAAGATAAGGAAGAAAACCAACAGATCTTAAACAAACAATAATCCTTTGTGTTTCAGTAACTGATAGGTTGGCAATTTAAGCAGTCCCTCTCAGTTCCAGAGTCCTTTAAAGACCACATATTCATGGAATCATAGAATGGTTTGGGTTGGAAGGAACCTTAAAAGCTCATCTAGTTCTAACCCATCTGCCATGGGCCAGGTTGCTCCAAGCCCTGTCCAAGCCTGGCCTTGAACGCTACCAGGGATGGGGCAGCCACAGCTCCTCTAGGCAGCCTGTTCCACTGCCTCACCACACTCATAGTGAAAAATTTCTTACTTGTTTTTAATCTATACCAAATAAGGCTTCCATCCTCCCACAGAGATTAAATAAATGTGCAAAAAACATCAGGCTTTGAGTTTCCATAAGAAAATGTAATCTATTTCTCTTACTTTTCCTTTGAGTTGTGTATGAATATACATAAGGATCATTCGTGGTATCTTCACTAGCGTGATAATGAAAGACCCCTTTGCTACTGTTCCTAGGTGGTAACAAACAAGGCGATTAACAGATGCCAGAATAGGAGTAAAGGGCAGATTCCTTTTCTCCCTGTTGAGAAAACGAATAAAGTAGAATGATCAGTATGTATGCAACATCATCCAGAAGTGCTAAAGTGCTACAAATTCTCAATAAATAACACGTAAAACAAATATGTTGTCCTTTTATTTTCAGGATATATTGTTCACTCCACACTGTCAGTCCATGTTAAGTCACAGTTTTGCAGTAACAGGAATAGGAAAAGGAATCAGTATGTCCCAAGGGCAGGCTTCCTAGCAGCTGGCTGCACTACTGCTACCGCCAACCAGCAGTTCCTATAGAACTACATCTGATGGTGCGCAATTCAAAACCTTCCAAAACCAGCGAGAAACAATGCTAATATTTTCTTCAGTGGGACTACTGATAAACTTGTCTTCCCCTTCTGTTCTGTTGGAGATCTCTGTGGAGACTTTGGAGAGGATATTACTATTTTTATTTATTAGGTAAATACTTCTCTCTGATGTTCTGCATTTCTGATTTAGCTATTATATTCTCAAGGACCCAAGTATTAAGCCTTAAAACAAGCTATTTTACCGCAATGTGGCTAGAATATTTTTAAGCTGTCAGATGAATACTCACATTCACAGGTTTGAAGCAACGCTCTCTTAAAGTTTTTATTTATATTTCCTACCAAGGAAGCCACTTCTATTTCTTTCAAAGAGCAGCTCTATTCAACATTTAAATAATGGCTTTTCCTTATTAGAAATATAAACATAATTACAAACATATTAAAGGAACAAGTGCTAACAATTCTGTGTTTTCTTCCAATTAACTTTTAAAGCTTAGGTGGGAGAAGCCAAATTCTATTTCCCCTTGGGCAAAATCACATAAATGGTCTGAGTCTTACTCCCAGACAACCCAACTACTTCCTCCTTTTGAGGCAAATATAACTGAGGAAAGAGTCTGTAATGCAGAACATCTTGATGTTTGTTACTGTCTGAGTTGAGAGGAATCATCTAGCGAAGGTGAATGAAGAGATGATGTGTGAATTTTATATCACATTTTGTGAATTAACATCACATTTTGTATGTGAATGACACATATAAAACATTTCTCCACGGATAACTTCATCTCATACGCTGTGGAAAGGTGTTAATATGCAAAATAATGGGGAGGTCCGAATTAATGTCCTTTCTTTTCTTACTAAGTCACTTTTCAGATCAGAATTATATCTTAAAAAGCACCAAAGGATAACAGTAGGGAGAAATGGGTATTTACTAACTTAAAATAAAATTCCTGTTCTGGAATGACAGGATACAGTTAAAAAGAATTCAAACTCAGGTGACAGAAAATATATAAACTTATTAAAGAAGTATATACACTGCTAAGCAATCTATTTCAGAATGAAACTATCCTCTCTTTTCTGTATTTTCCTAGTTCTTCACTCAATCTAGTTTAATTATTCACAAGATGACATCCCTGTAACATCTTGTAATAACTTCATAGATGTATTTCATTGGTATACTGGAGGACTTCATCATTAATAAAATAACAGAATTTCTGTCAGCACAAAAAATGAATTCCTTGCCTTTGATATTGTTGTGAAGACTAGGGCAGATAAGAAGTCAAATGTAATTCATATAACAGCCACAATTAAAAAGACAAACCAATTAAACATTTGTGATAGGACTCATGCATTTGAAAAATATCTGTATGCATTATTTAAAACCCTGTTATTTTAAATACCAGACACTTAAAAGCAAATGGCATGAATAAGAGGGTGGTTGCTGGATATCATTAGAATTTTTTGCATACAATATTCTTCATATGAAAAGCTAAAAACATATATGAAGAACCACTAGCTAAACTACATGTGTATTTGGGCTACTAACGCATTCTTCTTGGGGATAACATCTTGGTTTTCCTTAAGTAAACCACCATTGCTAAAAATTTTGTCAACATACTCTACTCATGCTGCTCTTTATTAAGAGGATTTCTATTTATACTGATTGGAAAAGACTTTGAGAATATCCAAAATAAAATAACGTATATAGTTCCTCAACATGGGGGGGGGGGGGGTGTGGGGTAGTGGTGGTTTGGATACCACTTTTTTTTTTTTTTTCCCTGAAAGATTTCAGTCCTAAATGACCCAAATAAGATCTTTTAGTTTCTTTACTAGGGACTAAAACCCCAAAGCTAAATTTGCTATTCTAAAACCAGTTTTTTACCTCTGTGTGGAAAAATTCTTGTGCATGAAGTTTGGTAAAACAAGTGCTTAATAATTAGTATTGCCTTCTGAAACAACTAGCAAATATATACAGAACGGCCAGCATAAAGTATGCCTTGCTATACAATTTAATACTCAAATACAGCAATAAAATATAGAACTTTAATGCACTTTATTTTGTATCACTTTTTATTTATACATGATCTTGTCAGAATCTACATGTAAATGATGAGTATAATAAGAACGTAAGTAACCTTCTGTACGAAAGATTAATGAGGTACTGTAAATTTAAAAGGGCAGTGGTTTGCAATTCAAATAATAATCAATTGCTTTCAATGTTTTCTTAAATCTTTACTGAGCTTATCAGCAATAATTATTAGCATCACAGATGACCTTCCAGGTGCATGCTGCTTTGTAAAGGACCATCAATGTCCATACCATGTGCACGTTACAAGGCAAACAAGACTTCAAGTCCTAAATACCAAAAATACAATCTATAACCAACAAACCAAATTATTATACAACTTGATATGATTTAAAAGAGTCAATAAAATTCAACTGCTCCCCACCTTTCAGGATGGAAACAAGTATTCTCCCCAAAAGCTTTATCCCTCATTCTTCCTGCTAAATCAATTTCCAGGCTACTCACAGTAGACTTAAGTTGTCCTTACCTTGTAAAGTAGTATGTTACAACAGCTCCTGCTACCGTCATCTGCTGACACGCTAGGATAAACTCGCTGATCCAGATGAGTCCCACTAAATGGTACCACCACATGTATTTCAAAGGACCTACCATTCTAAATTCAACAAATCCTTCTTCATTTGGGACAGGACTACCTAGAAATAAACGAGGGTAAAAAACAAAACGGTGCTTACATCAACAAAGAAGGAAGCATATTGCATTAGCAATTCGTAACTGGCTACAGCAGAACCCATTTAGCTTCTACTGTTAGCTGTCAACGTCATGTTTAAGAGGACTGTTCATTAGAAAGATACAGCTTTTGAGACAATCAATATAATGGCATTTGAAAAAGGCACTACAAAAAAATATTCTGAGCGTACTCAAAATCCCCCACTTTTTTAAATTTTTAGCCACATGGTAAAAATTTCCAAAACTAAGCACCATTAAGTAGCAAAAAATTCTCTATAAACATAGTAAAAGCCTGCTTCAGTCATTCCTAATTTCAGTCTGCTGCTCTGCTGGTATTGTTCATACAGTAAGAATAAAAATTAGACTTCATAGCTCCTTACATCTAGGTGTCAAAATTAACAATCACTTTTTGTTTCCCTTATGGTCTTTGTTCATGTATTTCAACAATACCTGTAGCTTTAAAGGCATTCACAGACATGAGGAGCAGCTTTAGAAAGTCTAAACATATGATTTCATACACTGACTGAGAGCAGCACTGAGGAGAAAGACAATGTTGGTTGGTGAGAAGTTCAATATGACCTGGCAGTGTGCGCTTCCAAGCCCAACCAACTGTATTCCAGGCTGCACCAAAAGAAGCATGACCAGCAGGTTAAAGGAGGTGATTCCCTCCCTTTACTCCACTCTCATGAGACCCTCCTCTGCAGTACTGCATTAGCTCTGGGGGCCCCAAGGTAAGAAGGATGTGCACCTGTTGGAGTGAGTCGAGAGGAGGCCATGAAGATGCTTAGACAAGCACTTCTCCTATGGAGACAGGCTGAGAGAGCTGGGGTTGCTCAGCCTGGACTCTGCCTAACCTGAATAGCAGTATGATGCACTAGACTGATAGCACATATTAGAACCCTCCTAGGATAAGCTCTAGTTTAGTATGCTAACCCACATTGAGATGTTTCATCTTATACAACAGTTACGTGAACAGCTCATGAGGTTCAGAAAAATACTGGAAGTAACATCATGTTACATCAAGTGTAAACACCTTGAACACCATTGTTTTGACTTAGCATTGATAGCACCTTCTCCACCTTCTTAGCTATGCTTTTGTGCTTATATAAAAAACTTAGAATTTTCTTATGAATAAACTGAACTATTGAAATAATTTTGTTTTTAATGAACAAGTTCTTCCTAAGTGTAGGCTTCTTTTTAAGTTTTCCTGGTTTGGATTGAAAAGATCTGTACCTACTTGCACAAAGATTTTGTTCAACTGGTGTCAGTGAAGATACTGAGTGCACATAAAGCTAAAGGCATACATTAGTCTTTGCAGAATCAAGGCGAATGAAAGAGTTCTGTCAGTAAAATACAGTTTCAGCCTATATTCTGCTACAAATTCAGTCCCTGTGCAGTGGTCTTTTAACTCACAGAGTAAAGCATGGAACTAAGACTTAACTCACTTTCAGAGGCAAACATTTTCTGCACACAGCACAGCATGTAATGAAAATTAAAAATTTCAACAGTAATGAGAATAAGAACAAGAATGGCTCCTATGACTGGAGTGTTGGAATGGAAGGTTACAGGCTTTTTAGAAAGGACAGGCTCGGTAGGCAGGGAGGGGGAGTTGCCCTTTATGTTAGGGATGGGCTGGAGAGTATCGAGCTCTGTCTGGGGACAGGTGATCAGTTAACAGAGAGTTTGTGGGTCAGGGTTAAAGGGAAAATAGCTATGGGAGACATTACTGTGGGACCTGTTATAGACTGCCTGATCAAGGAGAACCTGCGGATGAAGCAGGTTCAAATGATAAGAATGATAAGAAAAGCCTCACGCTCACAGGCCCTCGTTCTCATGGGTGACTTCAACCACCCTGACATCTGTTGGAATGATGGTACGGCCTGGCACAAGCAATCCAGGAGGTTCCTCGATTGTGTGGAAGACAACTTCCTTCTGCAAGTAATAGAGGAACTGACATGGAGAGGTGCCATGCTTGACCTCGCGCTCACCAACAGGGAAGGGCTCTTTGGAAATGTGGTACTCCAGGGCAGCCTTGGATGCAGCGATCAAGAGATGATTGAATTTGAGATCCTTAGGACAGTGAGAAGAGCGTGCAGCAACCTCACTGCCCTGGACTTCAAAAGAGAGACTTTGGCCTCTTCCGGAACCTGCTTAGTAAGGTTCCATGGGATAAAGCCCTAGAGGGCAGGGGTGGGCCAAAACTCTTGGTTAATTTTAAGGATCACCTGCTACAAGCTCAGGAGTGTTGTATCCCAACCAGGAGGAAGTGCAGCAGGAGGGCCAGGAGACCTCCTTGGATGGATAAGGAGCTCCTGAGGAAAATTCAAATGAAAAAAAGGCACTTACAGAAGGTGGAAGCAAGGACAGGCAGCCTGGGAAGAATACAGGGATGTTGTCGGGGAAGCTAAGGACCAGGTTAGGAAAGCTAAGGCCCAGTTAGAATTAAACGTGCCTAGGGATGTTAAGGATAACAGGAAGAGATTCTACAGGTACGTAGCAAATAAAAAACAGACAAGGGACAACGTAGGCCCCCTCTGGAAGCTCTCGGGAGAACTAGCTACACAGGATTTGGAGAAGGCTGAGGTTCTGAATGACTTCTTTGCCTCGGTCTTCACTGGCAAAGGCTCTGACCGCACCACCCAAGTCTTGGAAGGCAGACGGAGGGACTGTAGAATGGAGACCTTGGGCCCACCATAGGAGAGGCTCTGGTTTGAGACACCTTAAGAACCTGAATGTGCACAAGTCCATGGGACCTGATGAAATCCATCCACAGGTCCTGAAGGAGCTGGCAAATGAAGTTGCTAAGCCACTGGCCATCATATTTGAAAAATCATGGCAGTCAGGTGAAGTTCCCAAGGACTGAGAAAAGGGAAATATAACCCCCATTTTCAAGAAGGGGAAAATGGATGACCCAGGGAATTACAGACCAGTCAGTCTCACCTCTGTGCCTGGCAAAATCTTGGAGCAGATTCTCCTGGAAGGCATGCTAAGGCACGTGAAAAACAACAATGTGCTTGGTGACAGCCAGCATGGCTTCACTAAGGGGAAATCCTGCCTGACCAATCTGGTGGCCTTTTATGATGGGGCTATGGAACTGATGGACATGTGTAGAGCAGTTGATGTCATCTACCTGGATTTGTGTAAAGCGTTCGACACTGTCCCACAAGACATCCTTGTCTCTAAATTGGAGAGACATCAATTTGATGGATGGACCACTTGGTGGATAAAGAACTGGCTGGATGGCCTCAGGCAAAGAGTTGTGGTCAATGGCTCAATGTCCGGCTGGAGACCAGTAACGAGTGGTGTCCCTCAGGGATCGGTGTTGGGACTGGTCTTGTTTAACATCTTTGTTGGTGACGTGGACGGTGGGATTGAGTGCGCCCTCAGCAAGTTTGCCGATGACACGAAGCTGTGTGGTTCAGTTGATACGCTGGAGGGAAGGAATGCCATCCAGAGGGACCTTGACAGGCTTGTGAGGTGGGCTGATGCCAACCTCATGAAGTTTAACAAGTGCACGGTCCTACACCTGGGTCGGAGCAATCCCAGGCACAGCGACAGGTTGGGCAGAGAAGAGATTCAGAGCAGCCCTGTGGAGAAGGACTTGCTGGTGTTGGCCGATAAGAAAATGAACATGAGCCAGCTTCAGTGTGCGCTCGCAGCCCAGAAAGCCAACTGTATCCTGGGCTGCATCAAAAGGAGTGTGACCAGCAGGTCGAAGGAGGTGATCCTGCCCCTCTACTCTGCTCTCGTGAGACCTCACTTGGAGTATTGTGTGCAGTTCTGGTGTCCTCAATATGAAAAGGACACGGAACTGTTGGAACAAATCCAGAGAAGGCCCACGAGGATGATCGGGGGATTGGAGCACCTCCTGTATGAAGATCAGCTGACAAAGTTGGGGCTGTTCAGCCTGGAGAAGAGAAGGCTGCGTGGAGACCTCATAGCAGCCTTCCAGTATCTGAAGGGGGCCTGTAGGGATGCTGGGGATTCTTCATTAGGGACTGTAGTGACAGGAGAAGGGGTAATGGGTTAAAACCTAAACAGAGGACATTTAGATTGGATATAAGGAGGAAATTCTTTCCTGTTAGGGTGGTGAGGCACTGGAATGGGTTGCCCAGGGAAGCTGTGAATGCTCCATCACTGGCAGTGTTCAAGACCAGGCTGGACAAAGCCTTGGGTGATATGGTTTAGAGCGAGGTGTCCCTGCCCATGGCAGGGGGGTTGGAACTTGATGATCTTAAGGTCCTTTCTAACCCTAACTATTCTATGATTCTATGATTCTAACACATGAATTCTATTACAAGTGGCTATGACATACAATAATACTTACCTTGTATTACCCTGAAATAGCTCTGTGACTTGAAACACTGCTACTATTGGATTGGAAGTAAACAAGAAATTTAAAAATTTTAAGTTTTTAGTAATGAATGATGGTATCTACTGCCTACAACTTATTGTAAAATAACAGTTATCTCCCATTTTAAAAAGCAGTTGCTAGGTTTCTGTGCTGAAGTAACTAAGATTAGGACCTATAGAATCAAGTAATTTTAGAAGTTTGTCAGTCCCTGAACACAAAGCTCTCATGTTCTATGCTCCACAGAGCAGGCAGAAATTGAGAGTAGAGTGGCTGCTCTCAGAATACAGACAGCAGAAAATCCCCCTAATAATCCTGGAAAATGCAGGAATAATACTGGACATGTAAGTTATGAACAACTGAAAGCTACTTCTAGTATATTTACATTTTGGGAGACTGTAATTGTTTGCAACAGCCCTTTCATTACTATGTCTTCATGTGTATGAGTATCGACTACAGTACAATAGCTTAAGAAATCAGCCGTTAGATTAGGCTGGTTTTAACCTGCTTTTGTGAAATTAGAGGGAATTATTTAAAAAAAAGTGTTATACCCTTCTTATTAATGTAGTTTTTTGGTTTGCAACATGCCAGCTTGCGTCAAATCAAAAAGCCATCCTAAGGCACAAAGTGACATACTGGGAATGCAAACTCACACAACTTTCTCAAAATAAGTGTTTTGAAGCCATCGAAGCAGATAAGAACAGAAGCACAGTGTGTGTTTTGGGGTTTTTTTTCCTAGAGGTTCACACGTGCTTTTTAACCAACTCTGCCTGAAACCATACAAAAATGGAGTGGAGTTGATTTAAAATAAGTCTGGTAGATGCTTACCTGTAGTACCAAGGAAAAGCAGGACTGTGATCCAGTATGTCCAGAAGAGGATAAGCACAAAGAATGTCCAAAACGGCTGGAAGACTAGCAGCGGCAGGTGGATGAAGACCTTGCCAGCCACATGGAACAAGGCAATGGTGAGAGCTACTCGTTTACGCATAACTAACATTATCAATAACAAGATAACCTGGAGGGAGAAGTTTCAAAATCACATTTTAGAGAACTGAAAAATAAGTAAGCTATCATTTTGCACAGCTAGGATATTCAAATGCAGCAAATTAACACATGTTCTATCTATAGAATCACAAGATCAAAATGTAAGATCTGTATCAGCTTCTTCTGGTGAGAAATTATTTTCCAACTTACACTTTTGCAGAATACCAATCTCATAATTATGTATTTGGAATCATCATCAGGCTCAGACTGATTAGATTAGACCAGATTCTATCAGTTGCTCTATAACCAGTGAACTCAGCAAGATGTAATGAAGTATACAATTTAACATCTATATTTGAGCATGGTGTGGTGGTCTTGTCATATACGTTAGTTAAATATTGTCAACTTTTAGTAGTACAAGTTAGTGATTCTTGAATCAAAAAGCAAGGCCTAAAGAAGATAAATTGGTTCTATAACCAGTGTTAGTATTTCAGCTCACAATGATGTCTCTGTTAATGAAAAAAGTTTGGGAACAACCAATTTCAGAAATAGGAATGGTTAAAGGACTTTAAAATAAACTGAAATGACTAAGTACCCCTGAATGGGGAACCTAAGAAAAATCTTGTAAGTGAAACTGGATTGTGAGTCCAATATCATAGCTATTCTTGGAAGTCCCTGTGGACATTTTGTGGTAGAGGAAAGTAGCTGCAGGGTTAAGAAATCTCTCCTGACTCAAAACCAGGTATTAAAGAACAATGCCTGGAAGTAAAAAGCACACAAACAAACCAACCCACTGCAACAGAGCTTGGAGTAGAAATAAGCTCTTAAAAAATGTGTGCAACATAAGCCTTTCACCTGAATAAAAAAACAAGAGACCACCAGAACAATAAAATAATACAGTCATTAGCAAAGTATACCGTGAAGACTGTAGCTGCAATGGCATAAATCAGGAGAGCCTGAAGATTGTCTTTGGCTATTTGAGTCTCAACAGCACTGGCAGATATTCGTTCCTTAGCATACAGCCACCACAGGACTCCTGTACCACCTATATTTTAGAGAAAAAAAATGACAGGTAAATGAAAGATGCTCCTTCTGTGTGACACTGTCAAACTACCTAGCAGCAAAGGAACTAAACATTTTCTTCTTTTTAAGTCTAGTCTGGTAAAGAATAGGCTGAGGCACTGATGCTTAACCCAACAGGAACTTTGAAGGAAGGAGAACTGCTTAGTCTTCCTCTGTTGCCCTCTTCTCAAGTGGATATACTCCTTTCCCAGTCTCACCCCACTATGACCACTTAAGAGACTTGCAGCTCTTCGTGTTTCGGGGTGAAGTGCATGAAAGAACTACTTCATGGGGAACCCTAACAATGAAGATCACACCTTCCATCACACAGGCAATAGAGGGACAAAAATAAAAACAAAGAGTTATATGGTAGGATATATGTTTATATGTGTATAATAAGGTAGGTAGTAAGAATTTAGGAAGGGAAACACAGGGGCCTTTGGGTTAGGGTGAAAAATAATAGAAGGAACAAAAGGAGTCTACAACTCCTGGAAAGACTAATCAAGAAAAGAAGGAACAGCCCTGATGCTGAAAATGGCACCTTGGACTACTGACACACAGCTACCTCTTCATTGGACAGTGCCTTTTGGGCACTGGAACAAACATCAGTGAAAGGCACAGGAAGCCAGTATGAATTTCTCCTAACCCTGTTACAAAATCCTGAATCTTGTGGCCAGAATACCATTCTCCTATTCTAGCTACCTGTCCGAGGTAGAATATTTCTTAAACAGAGGACTCCAGCCCCCTCCAGAGATAAGCTCTCCCCTCTGAGATATATATATATATATATATATCAGACTTATCTAGACATCACAAGTCATTGCTGAAGGTACTCTGCTCAGGTCTGAAATGGAGGATGCCCTTTTGGCATCTCCTAAGCAAACAGCGAATACAAAACAAGCAGCATGTCTCACAATTGGCATGTTCTTTTTTGGTTTGTGTAATGGGTGTGATTTTTTTTAGAACAGAACAACAGATGGCAATAAGTTATTCAAATCTTTCGCTCAAAGTTTCTAAAGAGTGAAAAAAAAATTAATTTTTTTTTTTTTTTTTAAGCTTTTCTGGGGTCACAGATCCTAAGACCACTAAGCAGAAAAAAACAAGTGATCCCGAAAAAACATAGATGGTCTGATTTTTTTTTTCTATTCCTTGCAGTCGTAATTGCAAAAATTAAATTGCTACTGCTTCCTAATATGATTATTCTATTTTCATTCCTTCCCTACAATTATCTCCCCATACATTTTGGCATAGCTACTGAGTATCAAGAATAGAAAGCTCTAGTTTTACAAATGCAAAAGTTAATGTGATAAAGCAAGGCTATTTTCATGCAAGCTATATAACTTTGGATGAGGCAACGTGTAGCCATTCCGAAGACAGCACAGCTGGTTGCATTTCATACATGACTTACATGATGCAGAACTTTCCAAGTCAAATGGAACTACAAGATTTCTATTAGAAATGCTAGAAAAGCATTTTTGCTTCCTCTCCTGAGGAACGCTCTTAGATACACCTACAGAGCTATTCAGATGACCGAAGGGACTGATCAATATGACACGGTTGTGTGGACACATCTACATCCCAAGATTCCCTGAGGCTTAATAAATAATAAGTTGCCCTTTGATTCATGCATGCTTAAGTATGCCCAGAGGGTGGGTATGCCGTCACACACCCAGACTAGCTGCATTTCTGACATGTTCAGAAGGCAGGTTAAGATGTAGGAAATGCTTAGGTCTGTGCTATAAGTGCTGTGAGGAATATCCCATATTGCTTATGTAGGCTATAATGAGCTAGGCTGACAGGAAGCTTGCCAGCCAAGCACCATGCGCAGCAAACCTCTAAGGAGCAGTGTGCTCTCTGGGCCAGAACTGCAATTACAAAGGTGGCTTTTTTGCAAGACATATGCAAGTGACTCAATGGAAAGCTGAAGGTAAATGAAGATCTTTGCAGGATTGCAGCTGGCCTGAGGACATGGAGCACAAAGATTAGAACTGGGCACTCAGAAAATGGGAGGCAAACAAGACTTACCAAGTGATCCCAGAATGACAAGAATTGTTAAAATCCAGACAAGTACTCTTGAAATGTACCTGATTATAACCATCAAAATCATGGACAACACTGCAAAAGAAGACAAACAAAATAAGCAGAGTAATTATGTCAAGTAGAAATTCCTAATTCTCCCACTGCACTAAGATAACTGCCTTCCAGCAGGATTTTTAGAAAGATTTCTGAGCCTTACAAACTCACTGCACAGACAGTTAAGTATTTTAGGCACCTCTACAACTTCTGCTTTTATACTGTTGATTAAAACAAACAAAGCAGAAATACATTTACAGGGTACATTAAATACAAGACAGAATGCATACATACAAACAGAGATGTATTTAGACAATGACAAAACAGACAGAAAGATATGACAGTACTCTAAGTCTAGTAATGTAAACACATCCCCTGAGGACCAGAGCAGAATTTGCACTCAGGTACACTTGTTAAACAAGTGCAGATAATGTGATGCTGTGTATTTCAAAATGTCATGCCAGTAAAATGTAAAAAAAATTACAACTTTATTTTCAACATTCAAAATAAGCTCATTAACAAGCTTCGTTCATATAGTTCCACTGCCATTCAGAAATGCATGTTAAAAAGCCCTCTACAATCTCAGCCAGCTAAGATTTAGTGAGTGGTGAATGTAAATGCACACACACATACATATTTGTGTACAGCTGTTACACTGGAACCTGGCTTTGTGAATCACACAATCTTACCCACTGTTTAAAAAAAATAAATTCTGTAACCATGAAAGTATGAAAAATATTTTTTAAATTAACTGTATCTAAAAGTCTGTACTAATTTCTGACTCTACCCGAACAGTAGCATTGCTAATCAGCTGCTAGCTTTCAGATGCAGAACAGTCTTTCTACCATTACTATCAATTACTGCTGCTGTCAGAATATAAGAATAAACAACTTTCCAATCATAGCTGACAAGATACTCAATGGTCTTTTGTGTTTCTGGGGTGGTTTTACACACTGCTCATATACATGGCTAGTATCTGAAGCTTCCCATTTTAGGATTTCAAATTTTATACTTATTAGGAGTATAGAATCATTAATAATTTATGTGGGTGAGCAGCATTCCACCTTAATTCACAAGACTTAAAACAGCACTTTGGTGTAGTACAATGTGTCATTCTATAGGTCAGAGGCACCTCACAACTGTAGAAATGAGTCAGCACCTCTATACTGAGATTTTCAAATGCCTGAAGCTTTTAATTTTGGAAGAAGGGGAAGAAGGAGGTAACATACAATAAAACAAATGAGCACTTAAGTTTTTTGTTTATCCCCAAAAAGTTCTCATGTCCCTGCATAAGTATGTTAAATGAAACAAACTAAAACCCCTACATTCTAGAAAATAGTGCTGTTGTGCATTTCTTACCCTGTCCTTTTTATTTGGAGTTGGGTTGGCAGAAAATGAGTATGAGAAATGGGAAAGGGGAATACTATAGTAAAAATTAGGATAATGGGGATGCTCTGTTAACTGTACCGCAACTAATGTTGGCTAACCAATAGCCACACATCGTCTATCTCATAATCAGCGCAAGCGGAGAAAAAACAGGAGTGCATACATAGACTGCTTCTGAGTAAGTTACACAGCTATCAAATAATATTTTTTAAAAGCAATCTAAACAATTTTTTAAAAGGGCTTATTGCAATAATTCATGTTGCTTTCTCGTATTGTGGGTAGAGGGTGTTAACAATCTCCTAATGCAGTACTAAGAAATAGCTAGTAATGAGAAAAACAATTACCTAGTGACAACAAGCAAAGTCCCATTATAATCTCTTTGCTGGTCATAACTCCACTAATCAGCCTGTGTAAGACACTACTGTCACTGACAAAGGTGATCAGGGCCTCTGCAAACTTGGCATAGCAGGAAATGTTCACAGGAGCACAGCGATGGAAGAATGGAATAGGTGCACTGGTGACACAAGAAAAAAAAAATCAGAAAAAAAAATTACTCCTACTTAATATAAATGCCACATCAACACACAAATGAAAGGTGAATAGATGCAACCACTCCACCCTCATAACATCATAACCAGAAACCATGTGTTGAAAGCACAAGTGCTGCTGGAATGAGGATGATCATAATGAGAAGTGATGCAGTTCTTACAAGTGACCCTGAGAGGCTGGCGTGCACAGTCTAATAGGAAATTATTACCCTCCCACCCTTAAATGGCAAGGCTCAGAAAATACATGTTCCTATTTGCACTTAAACATCTCTCAATCAAGTGTCAGGTGGTGAACCAGCAGCTGAAACAATGCCTTTCACTCATGTTAGAATAGAACACTAACCCGTATTTGCAGCAAAAGAAATCCCAGAATGACAATACTCTTCTTTCAAGCATACATTCTATGCTAAAATATATCAGCACTTCCAACTGCTGCCAAACAAAACTTACCTATTTATTCTTAGTTTTTCCCATTCTGAACTTGCTCTTGTATTGAAAATTACAATCACAGAGTTTACTTTCATTAGCTTTGTAAAAATTATGCACTACATTCTTTGCTAAGACGCCTATACTGTTTCATTATTCCTTAAGTGTTTCGGAAGCATCCTCCCCAAAAATACCGATGCTGTGTGTTAAACTGTGCAGAATGCTCAGCAGAACCTGCTATCACCTCTCCATCAAGGAGGAAGATACAAGAGAGCAAAAACTTCCCTTGAAAAGTGGGTGATTTTGTTTTCCAAATGTTTCCCATTAAGTAACTGCCTTTCTTGCTCATAAACTATGTCAGATCTCAAAGTGGCCTATTATATCTTTTGATCAAGCTTCCCGATTACACTTCAAACACAGTCCATGAAATACATGTTCCTTGCTGTAATCGGACCCAGTGAAAGAAATACCTTTTGTATTAAGTCAGACTTTTCTTCTAACCTCTGCATTTGTTTCACCTTACCCAATTATCCTAACTTAAAAGATTTCAGTGGACTGTAGCAGCAATACACATAATCTTTTGCAGTTTCCCCATTCAGCAATGACCTATAAACCAGCAATTCTCTGTACTCAGTAGCTATTCGTTAAGCCCATGCTTCTGTCATTCTAAGCACATAGTAAGTAAAACAGCTGCCTTAGATGCACCCTTTTTATGCATTGTTTTTTGTGGGGAAGTTTCACTGTACATTTTAAATTACCTATTTCCACATGCAGTAATTAATTTCTAACGTTGCTACAATTAGTTAAAAAAATGAGGTTAGTCATTTCTACAATTTTCCTGTATAAATGGGACTGCTGAGAATCCACTTTTTGAGATCTGCTGCTATTTCAGTGGTTCTGACTGAGTAGGTGAGGTAAGGTGTCTTGTTTAATAAAAAATATAATAATAGACCTGCAGTATTTTATATGGCCTTTTGATTATAACTTGGTATATTACATACTGAAATGGAATGGCAAGTTTCTGAGAATAACAACATGATGCTTGATCGTGGACAACAGTTAGTAAAGTTGAAGCCAGGAGATGACGGTGTTAAAAACTGCATTTTATGATGGTGTTAAAAATTGTATTTTTAAAGCAATATTCAAGTGATGTTGAGAGACCCATCTGATTGTTCAAGTACTAGATTTCAGAGGAGAGCTCTTTCCTCTCACTACTACACCTGGGCATCTACAGCAACCTGTGTGTGGGGACTGTGTTAGAATGCCACTGGTAGCTATTCTTTGTAATTTCTTTATACAGGGCAGCCTCTTGGCATAGCTGGCTGACTGAAAAATGCTGCAGGTAAAAGCTGGACACATTTTCTTTTAGGGTCTTCTAAAGAATCATGCTCTACTGAGGCTGAGATGTAGTAGGCACAGTTCCTGTAACAATCATGTATGGCTGCCTGCTTTGCTAGACTGTGCTGCTGTGTTGAAGTTGGACATGATGCTTGAACCTGGAGGGTCAGAGTCCACTGAAAGGTGGAGTCCCAAATGAAGGGTGTGAAGCCTGGTCATGAAACAGAAATCATCAAGGAACAGTGGTCATGAAATACCCTACCTCCACCCCATGGCCTGAATGGGAATCAGATGGCTCGTACCTCTGACAGATCAAATCTGAGAATAGGAGTGTTAGGCAAGTTCTTCCTGAATGCCTCAGCCTACAGAGAGTTGGGTTTTTGTTTGACTCCATAAGACTCAGTTTGCCTTCCAAATCACATTAATTTAATCAAATAATTTAACTATAAAAATCTGAAAAACAGAGTGGTTTATAGATACAACATTGGCCTTTTTTGTCTGAAGGCATTAAGCGCAGACTTTTCAATCTCAAAAATATTAAAACATACTGTACATTTTATTTATACCAGATTACAAAAAATGGAAATATTCCACCTACACAGTGGCTTTTAAAAAATAACTCCTGAGGTAGCTTTTTTAAGGAATTTCCATAGTGTCATTAGGGCTCCAACACTCTGTTCTATCCTGTTTTCTTATTAAGCTATATTTATTCAGAATGAATAACATGGGAACACACAGTGAGAAAAGTTACTATAATTCTGGCAAAAATTAAGACTGACAAGCCTTTTCAGTATGCAAGCTGGCACTGAAGTTTTCATTTGGTTTTGTATTACAGCTCTAACAGCTGGTTAGCTGCATGGAATATTAATCTGCTGTGGAGAAAAGTAAAAAAAAGAAAAAAAAAAGTAATATTCCAGCTGCTACTTATTGTCACTACAATATAAAAACATTATTCAATACAGAGGCTAGAATGAATACAAGAGAGACTTAAAATCACAGGTTTTAGAACTGACATAATTATAACATTTATTAAAAATGTAACAGAAAACTACTAAGGAAAAGACTATGCGGTTACAACCCACTACGGAATGTGTCTGAGAAGCTAAACTTTGAGAAAATACAATATGGTTGCTCTTGGGTGAGTAGAATTACTGTCAGAAGGATATGCACAACAGCAAACGGATCACTCCTTTTCTCATCAATGGTCACCTCTACAGTTCAGGCTGCACAGCTAGCAGAGTTTCTGGGCCTACAAATTTTTCTATCCTACTTCACAAACAATATAATATTTTAAACAATAAAATTCAAATCAATCTGTTTATAAAATACCATCGTCTTTTTTGGTATTTGGTCATCCTCATTTTAGTCATTTGGGGACTGAAAGAATTCAAAATGAAGAAATTTGCTAAATTTGATTGGCTGAGGTGAGGTATAAGAAATTAACACTACAGAGGGCTGCATGTCAACATATCGCTTTTCCTCCCAAAGATCCAAAGTGCACCATAACTGTCTCTGATCTATATTGCTGACATTGCTTGCTATAGGGTGAAAGGCAGTAAACCAGCACAGTAACTCTGTTTCATGAGATAAAAGAAAACTTGAAGATACCAGCTGAATACTCTCAGTAACAAATGAATGGCTACTTTGGGTTCTCCTTTAAGAGTTGCCTTCATAACCTTTTAAAAACATATGGCAATAATACACTAAAATACCCACCTGTCAGACGGATTAAATCTGTGCTGCGTATTTTTGGAAGAACTATCACAAACAAAACAAATCTCTGTTCCCTCCACCCCCAATCAGACAAGATGTTAACATTACCTCTCTGGAACAGGGTATTTAGGACATAACTTGGCAGCCGCTGGGTCTGTAGTGTATTCTGATGGCTGTAGTTCATAGCTACACAGATTGGATCCTGTTGAAAGGAAAAAAGAAATAAAACATGTAGATGGGAAAAAAATCAAACATTCCTATTTTTTTGCAAATTGTATTACAACTGATACAGGTCCTGATTCTGCAGCTCTTTGTGTTACTACCACAGAGTTATGCTACAGTTCTTTCTGTAATGGGACAGTGAATCAAACTCAACACAGGCTTCACTTTAACAGAATGACACTCTCCATCTAGCTCTGGTCTTCCAACCTTTGTGTATTGAAGTAGAAAAGGCTAATTAACAAAGTAGTGTAAAAGAGAAGGGCATAAAGCACTTAGAAGTCACCCTTCTCTGCTACTCCATCACACTTTTTTCTTGATAATTTTTAGTGTATGAATATTGCACAAGACAATATTCATTACAGATGGAACATTCAAGGGGGTTGAAGTTCTTTTGGGGGGCTGGCTTTTTCTTTTATGTCTGTTTTCAAAATACAACTGCTCTACAGATTTCAGGGAGAAGAACGAAGGAACCAAACTGCTGAAATTAGGAAGCTGACTGAAAAATAATATAAGCTCTGCAGTAGATGTCCAGACCTTTTAATGAAGCTGAGTTTGTTCCATCGAACAAATTGATACAGCACAATAAAGATCAAGTTGCCTACAACAAAATTCAAACATAATTTAACTCTTCCTTAGTACCTTACACTTGCCTAATGGAAGTACATTATCTAGACAGATCTCTTTTCATTTGTCTATGATCAAGATACTGAATATCTGAGACAATGCTTCCAGCAATATAGCAACCATCAAACCAGACTGGAGCAACGGTCTCTCAGAAATTGCAGAGGGAAGAAAGGTTCCAATGGTATAAGCTGCCTATCCAAGAGTGTCTTCCCAGCTTGTTTGATAACAGACAGTCTACTCCCCAGTGCAAGGGGTCTGGATACACAGCCTTTAGTGTCTTGTTTTGTTTTCCTATGCATGAAACTAAGGGCATCTTGATAATCCCTATAAATATTTAATTATTTCCATTGTGAAAGTCTATTTTGTAGAAATGCTTTGTAGCAGTTCTACAAACTGGCTCTGGATAATACATACACACTTTTACCCAAATCAAACCAAGACTTTTGACACACAGCTTTATCGTGGCCTCTGTGTCACCAAAAGAAGTACTATGTGTAGCAACTGTAGAGTATTATTTGCAGAAATCTTGTTTACCATTGCCACACTGCTATCTCTATGAAGAGTTATCTTCTATTTACAGACTGAAAGAGAAGACACAGAGCAGCTGAGCAGGCTGTCCCATGCAAGCTATCCCATACAGTTTCTGGAACATTACTTAAATACTACTTCTATGAGTTAGTTTTCTGGGGGCAGGTCAAAACCACCAAATACTCCCTTGAAGAAAATTAAAACTTCCTGCAAAGAAGGTATCAGGTAAAACATGTTAACTCCAATTTTTATTATACTTTTTATAGAAGCCCTTATGCTTACGGAAAAACAGGGCATCCGACAAACATCAGACAAAACTACCTGCCTTACAATGTAATTGTAAATGTAGTATCTAAAAGTATTATTCTTTTTGGACTACGGGCTCTATGCCGCTGTAAAAATTTTTAATCTATTTTTTTGATATGGAAAAGTTCTGGATCAAGTGCATTTGCAAACAACTCCAACAGTGATGAAGGGGCAGCAGCAGAGTCACATGTTTATCTCTAAAACAGAAGGAAAGAGAATATTGCAGATATTTGAATTTATTTTGCTTTGAATACAGGACAAAAGCTAAGCTACAAGGATCATCAACAGTCAACTAACATGAGCCAGCTTGTGCCCAGGAGTGTAGTGACAGGACAAGGGGTAATAGGTTTAAACTTAAACAGAGGAAGTTCAGGTTAGATAGAAGGAAGAAGTTCTTCACTGTGAAGGTGGAGAGGCACTGTAACAGGTTGCCCGACGAACTGGTAAATGATCCATCCCTGGCAGTTTTCAAGGCCAGGTTGGATGGAACTTTGGGTGACATGGTTTAGTGTGAGCCATCCCTGCCCATGGCAGGAGGTTGGAACTAGAGATCTTAAGGTCCTTTCCAACCCTAACTATTCTATGATTCTAAGACAAAAAACGTAGAATTTGCTATCACTACGGAAGAAGTTTCAGGCTCTTTGCAAGAATGTGTATCTTAAGACCTTCTGTTTGGATCTTAAATCTACTCCAAGCAAAACCAAATGCCAGATCTTGATCTGCACACAAGCTATTCAAGTAGGACTTACAAACAGGGGTAACCCAACAAGCCCCTGGCTGTGGGTGAAACTAGAGACACATTTCCAGGTTCCTCTGGAACAAAATGGCGTGTTCCGTCCTGTCATGAAATGGAACATAAGATGACTCTGGCTGTTGCTATCATCTCTTGTCTTGAGAACTACTTTTGGGGCTCCTCTGGATCTTTTCCCTTCAGATGCCTACTCTACACAGTGCGCTTCTTCAGACTCCCAACCAAGCAGAAAAATACTTTCATGGGGCTTGTCAGACAAGGAACATTATTTACTCTGCATCTATACAAACTATCAGCCCAATAGCTAAAATAATGCCCATGAGATTCAACTGTCCTTTTGTCCTACGTAATTAGGTAAGATAATTTTTTTACTATTCTTATAAATATTTATTTCTTTATATTATGAAAAACCTTCCAACATCTCTAATACTGTGTAGTAGTTTTATAAGCCAAAAGAGTGCTTGAGTAATGTATCACTTTACATCACACTTAAACTGATTTCTTAGCAAAAGTGTCCCTGTGCATCAATAAATGTTTGAATTTTGTAAGGTGAGAGTGGGAAGAATGGACTGCTTTGCTAAACCTTCCACCCCATACTAGTTATTCTGGGTTAGTACAGACTGTGTTAGCATAGCCAGTCTTATTCTTGCTGTCTGAGTTCACAAGGCCTCCAAAAGCTTAAAGAATTTGAATAATCTACCTTCCTGAGATAACTGCTTTACCAAAGACACGACTATTATTTCCAAATTATTACAGCTCGTAAATGTTTCAAAACCATTATGGGTAGAATTCAGAGAATAAACTAAAAAATCATTAAAGTAATATATCCTTTGCTTCTTACATCAATGCACATATTTCTTCTGGAGAAATCATTAGGCAAATGGCATCAAACTGTCCTACACGGATTAGATTTAAGACCTCGACATATTGTAATCTTAAAGAAAATACTTCTGAAGTACACAAAGCAACAGTTGGCAGGCTAGTGGTGAGCACACAGAGTTTACAGGTCCCTCAGTGCTGTATTTGGAGCTTTCACCTCCAAAGCAGTTATCTTGGAAACACAACACAGCTTCTGTCCCATGGTCTCTTTTCTATTAATAGCGTTGCTTTAGCCATTAGAACATACAACTAGAGCAAAGTATCTCTCAAGAGATAAATTTTCCTTTCAACCTTAGCTTAGTCATAGTAAAATACTGCAACCATTTTCTTTAAAAGCCTTCTTTCTGTTTTGGCTAGGCTTGGATTAGTAAGGAGCTGAGCATACACTGTCTCTGGCATTCCTAAAACCAGCTACATATAGCACAAATTAAGTAAGATACTGTAGAAAGTCAGGACAAATGGGGTCCAAACACTTAATTCACGGACTGTTTCTAACCAATACAGCAATTAAAATTCATGTGGGCTTAGAGGACTTTCCATAGTAGTACAGCAAATAGGAAGATACACACTAACCTAAGTTGTTTAGATAAAACTACTCTTAGAGACCACAGCTCCAGTACAGCTTTCCTTCCTGTATTTGCTGTGTTGTACACAAACACACAAAAACCTTGCTACATCAGCATCACTATCAGTATCAAAGTTTACAGCTTCAAAAATGGTTAAGACTTCGTAAGTCACCCACTAAACGGACCAGCCCATAGAGGAAACCACTGACATTCATACTGTCTGAATGATAGTGGGTGGAAAGCACACCAGTGGCTTTGGATCCCTTTCTGAGCTGCTCGGTAGTGCCTACCCACCTATTGGCACTCTTGGCAGAAACTAAACCCAGGACTTTCAGATCTAGAAACATGGTCTCATATTCAAAGTCAAGGATTTAAGCAGAAAAATGCAGAACTATGAAGAGATACCTGGGATAGCTTCAGAACCAGCAGCATGTTCTGCTTAAGTTAGGCATAGCTCTAAGCAGCTTCACATACCCCTTTTCAGAGGCATGTGGCAAAGGACAGCCTGAGAGACTAGAAACCACAGTTTGCTACAGAAACTGATATGATTTTCCATTTTTGGCTTCACCATTCTGAGTCTGACTGACAGAATGTATGTACTGTACATGTATGTGACATAACTGACTTCTAGAAGACCATATGATGAAGCAGAGATTATGGTTAAAAAAAAATAATAAAAATCAGCATCTCAATTTTAAGCATTCTCTTTCCTTCTCAATCAACACCCTACTAGTCCATCAGTAACATAAATCCTCTGACACAGGAATCGAACTCCGGGTAATCACTGATGCAGAAATGCGCAGAAATGCTAGCAGGAGTGAGCCTGTTTAAATCACAGCTACTGGCCTCTGTATTTTCACAGCCCAGTAGTAATTCCTCTTGGGTTCTAGGCGTTGTAGAAGTAAGTTTCACCAATTAAAACATAGCTAACATTGTGAATGCATGACTCACAGGTGATTATATGCTTGACCAACCCACACAATACAAGCCAGAGGTACTGACTGCAGAACATTGACAGAGGTGGGGTTCACTGGCATTCAGGAAGGACAAGGCTCTCAGACTCTCACAAGGATGAAATTCTTTACATTTTTCTACCTTTCTCACTCCAGAGTGAGACTAGGGGGCACAAAATCACAAAATGGAATATATAAAAACCTTTAGAATCAGTTTTAAGTAATATTAAGTTTGATGGCTTTGTAACAGTAGCAATGGAAAATTATTGAGGTGCATGATACATAGAGAAAAAAAACAGAGTACAGCTAGAGAACATACTGAGAATTCTCACAAGATAAATCATTATAGTTGGCCTAGTTTTAAGAAAAACAGTCTAGAAGAACAGGACACAGGGATAAGGGGTATCTGGGAACTGCAGGTGTCCAGGATGGGCTACAGTTAAACCAACTGGTAAGTAGGAGGACAGGAGGATTATTATGTCTCTGGTGCTAACGAACCAGTTAAACTGGTATGAGCATCTACTGGGCGTGCTTCAAAGGCTGCCAGAAGCGATGAAGATTGTTGGAAGAAGTAAACGACCCTCAGAGACCACCACCACAATTCTGTACGCATGCGGGGAACTCTCTGGAAAATGATGTAATCCGTATGTAGCCTCATGGATATGTATGTATGCACAGGGACTATATAAGGATGGCTTGTGTAGCAATACGGGGACACACGTTAGGAGGAGCTATCCCCTGTGTCTCCCGGTGCCGCAATAAAGAATACCTGCTTGTCAGCTTTGTTGGCAAGTTTGGTCCTGGAGTTTTCTCCAAATCAAGAGCTTGCCTCAAATCTACCTGTCAAACTTTATCAGCTCAAAAAGTTTCATACAATGAGACAACTTGGTACACTACTAATAATTGCATATTATATTAACACATTATGGACTAGCAATGTGACATAGAAAAGTGGAAACTCAACACACTGGTTCATGTATCTATAGGGAATTATGCTGCAAATTCCAGAGCCAAAAACACTGAAGAGGTACGATGCCAAGCACTATTTCCACAGAATGACTTTGCAGCCAGGATTTCTCAGATTAGTATGATTGATTTGGTGTCATTGAAGAAAATAAGCGTCATTTTCTAGATATATCCACTGGTGCCTTCAGGAAGCACAGTGTGTATTTTAAAGGAAAGTAAGGATTGCATATATCTAAACTTATAACTGTTGCAGAGAGACAGACCATCACTTCTTTTAAAGAGCAAACAGCACAAGGCAGGAGAAATTACAACTTGCATTTATAAATAAAAATGAGACTGAAGTAAAAGTAAGTATTCTCCAGAGCCTGAAAGAATGTTCCAAGAAAGATCCAGCACAAAACCTCACTACTTAGATCTTTAATTGACTCCAGAATTCAAGACCACAAAGAGAACCACTGAGACAGCTACGCTGTGACAACTGACCATATGTAAAAAAGTCCTAGAGTCAGAATTCATATATATGCATGTTGAGTTGTAATTAAAAAGACCAGACTATCCTCTCTCTATCCCCCAATCTTACAAACAGTACAGAAAGCTGAAAACAAATACTAATTTACCCATAACTCCACTCATCTCTCTTCCTGTGCTAAATAAAATCAGCTATTCTGGAGTCAAATTAAAACTCCATCGTGCCCAGTAGCAGATGCTTCCCCTGTTGTATCTTTAACTCCCCACCACTACAGATCAAGGATATCCTTGAGTACTAACCTCCTACTAAACAGCCAAACACTACTATCAGTTTATCTTTCAGTATCTAAAATATCCTCATGCAAATAAGTTTCATAAATTAACCATAACCTGTGTGGAAAAGAAAAATCTAGCTTTTGAAGCCTAGTAGTTTCGTTTTTTATGTCTGGTTTCACATTACTCAGATTATGAGATCTAGGAATAGTATTTTTTTAAATTTCTCTAGGCTGTTCCTGCTTTTAATGACCTTACTCTTCCCCAGAAGAAGAATCTTGTCTTGTGATCATTCTTGTTTCCCCTCTCAGTATGTGTACACATACTGGGAATATACAATGTATGTGTGTGCATGTGTATAAGTTTAAAAACTTTAAGAAAACACTTTGCCAAGGAAGGACCACAACACTGCCTTTGTGATGCCAACAAAGTATAAGTTTACACAAAAATAAAGTCCCTATTTTTTTATCTTCACAAGTCATAAACATCATGCTTTCAGACAATGCTGTGCTTCTACTCAATCCTCTTGCTGTATCCTCAGTAGCGCCACAATCTGTTTCCCAAGCAGCAGTAAGCATTTTTAAGTAAAATGCTAAATGCATAATAATACTTGTTTCCCATACCTTCATTCTGGGGGCATTCCCTGCCATTTGACATTTTATTCCCCTGCAATCAATAACAGATTTTTTTCATGTAATTCTAAATAATTTAGAAGCTTGAGCAAGATTTATTACTTCACTGTTCCTCCCCTTTACAAATGGCTTATTAATGTGATCAATAATACAACACAATATTACTGGAGGACTCCACATGCAGCCAATTTCAGTTGTAAAAACAACTTAATTCTGACTACAGGATCCATTTCCAGCACAAGACCCTGACAGGCAATTCTGGTAACAAGGCAGAGTAGCAGTGGATGACTGTATCTCAAAATCAGTTATAGTGTACTTCTACTCCAGCTATTCAAAAATTGACGCTCAAAATTAACATACCCAGGTGCCCAAAGAACTAGCAGCACAAAATCTCATTAACTGTAAGGAAAGTCACAAGCAAAGGTGAAAGTTTTAACCAGCACACCTTCACTAAACACAAAGTACACCTGGGGAATGACAGCATAAGAAAAACAACAGAAGCTGGGAGCAACTGAGGCAACTGCTGTTTCTAAGGCGAGTACCAACAGTAACTGCAAAGACATACTCTAATTACTACACATGAAGAAGTCATTATCTTCAGGCAAAAGAAAAATCCTTTTTGTTTTCCCATGGTTCCTCCCCATAGCTCCCAGAGATGACCTGCTCTGACTTAGCCAGACTGATTTCCTTTATTGATTTCTTTCAGGTCAGACTCTGTAGCAGACTTAATGTAGCTTTACCTCTGGCTCTAAATCCACCTGGACCTCAAATAGCCTGGCCCAGCTACAGAATTCTAACAACTGAGATGCCTGTCAACATGTTGTAAAATAGAAAATTCATTTTAGGTTCCTAAATCTGTATCCAGTCATTTACACAACAGATAGGAATATTAGTTCCCACAATGACCACTCACTATAATTATCACTGAATTAAACACAGCAGAAGTTATGGCCACATATTTAGTGTTTCTTTTTAATAATGACATTTCATTATTCATTTGGCACAGTCATATACAAATTGTATCTTCCTACACCTGGGTTGGAGCAATCCCAGACACAGCTACAGGTTGGGCAGAGAAGAGATTCAGAGCAGCCCTGCAGAGAAGGACTTGGGGGTGCTGGTCGATGAGAAAATGAACATGACCCAGCAGTGTGCACTCACAGCCCAGAAAGCCAACCGTATCCTGGGCTGCATCAAAAGGAGCATGACCAGCAGGTCGAAGGAGGTGATCCTGCCCCTTTATTCTGCTCTCGTGAGACCTCACCTGGAGTACTGTGTGCAGTTCTGGTGTCCTCAACATAAAAAGGACATGGATCTGTTGGAACAAGTCCAGAGGAGGGCCACGAGAATGATCAGGGGACTGGAGCACCTCCCATATGAAGACAAGCTGAGAAAGTTGGGACTGTTCAGCCTGGAGGAGAGAAGGCTGCGTCGAGACCTCATAGCAGCCTTCCAGTATCTGAAGGGGGCCTATAGGGATGAGGGGGAGGGACTCTTCATTAGGGACTGTAGTGACAGGACAAGGGGTAATGGGTTAAAACTTAAACAGGGGAAGTTTAGATTGGATATAAGGAGGAAATTCTTTCCCATTAGGGTAGTGAGGCACTGGAATAGGTTGCCCAAGGAGGTTGTGAATGCCTCATCCCTGGCAGTGTTCAAGGCTAGGTGGGACAAGGCCTTGGGTAATATGGTTTAGAGCAAGGTGTCCCTGCCCATGGCAGGGGGGCTGGAACTTGATAATCTTAAGGTCCTTTCCAACCCTAACTATTCTATGATTCTATGATATTTCAAAATGCTTTTGCAAGTCCTTGAAAATAGCAGCACAATATGTCATGGACACTAAATTTTGAAGCATCAGTCTGATTTCTGGAAAAAAGCAGTTTTCAGTTCATGTTACTCAAATTACACATTTTTTACGTGCTAAGACCAACAAAAACACTGAATCCCAAGTACTTCCTGCTTTAGGTGTTCTGCTGCATGAGAAAATCCTGGGGAGACCAGGTACAGCCAGTTCACAATGTACGACATACTCAATTGTGTCTAATCCGTAATTCTACAAACTTAAGTATCAGCATGGCTGTGTGAGAACAGCATTAGAACATGATCTCAGCCAACACTACTCCTTTCTGTTCCTTCCTCCAGAACATTCCCTCCACCAGAACATTCCTGTATTTTGGAACTTGCACTTTTGCACAGGCTGAAGATCTGAGTGGTCAACTGCATAACTTTTTTCTTCCCTTTTTTCTTCCTTTTGTAGAAGGTTACAACTTGGTTTCCAGCTTTCTGGGTGCCCATTATTCTGAATAGGTTAAAGTGGCACACTAAAATGCGTTCTTAAAACCAGCCAGGCTTTGTGAGGGATGGACTTCTCCCTCTCTTTAGACAGAAAGGTACCACAAATGCAGGACTTGACTGTGGGAGCGCAAGAGGGGTAGGAGTGGGCGTGAAGTTACTGTCCTGAAATGTCAGCTGTGTTATTCACCAAATCAGCTCCTTTCCCCAGTTTTCAGCAGAATAGCAAGTACATCATTACTGATTCAGGAGGCCAAAATGATGCTTTGTCATGAAATGATCTTCATGCCTCAAGCAAGCATTTTCTCTGCCCTAAATGCTTATTTATAATCTTGCTCACAGAAAAATACAAGCTGTACTGCATAATAAGTAAGAGTTCTGCCATAATTGCTCTGAACCTTAGGGGCCGTCAGTTTCGACATGTTGTGTAGAGGCGATCAAGTGCCTGTCCCACTTTGGAAAATATAAATACTAAGCTAGCTGGAACATCATATCGGCTATTGATAAATTCATTAATCAATATAAGGATATTGTACTATATGTCATTATGTTACATCTTTGTTAAAGATGTTTCGATTAAAAAAAAAACAAACGCCAAAAAACCAAACCAAAACAAACACCAAAGAAACATTTGAACTTACCATACCATCTCTTGACAGAATGAGGCACAACAGATTATTTCTTTGGGATGGAAGGGCTCTTAAGCAGTAACTTACAAAAGAATTCCAAGATGCATGGACAAGTAAGGTAATTATAGATATAACGTGAGCCAGGTGAAAATGGCTGGCTCTTCAAATGCACATGCACAGAGACCAGCTCCAGCACAATTGCTATTTTCAGGCTGCAGGAAGGGTTAAGGTTTTCAGAAAGGCTCAGCAGAGCAAAATTAAGAGTTGACTGCATTCTCTACCCATGTATTTATAACACAAAGATGTTTTTCTTGTTGAGTGTTAGAAACTGCAAGCCTGGGAAAATTCAGCATTATCACAAGAAAACAAATACGTATGTCTTGCCCTCCTCCTTCTTCAGAACTTGACAGCTGATCTCTGAATTCTAGCTAGATATCACCAAAAACATTGAAATTGCAATTAAACTCCGTGCAGTCATGTTCAAAGTCCTAAGATTTCCTCATTATCCTTTTCACAGTGGAGTCTATGGTCGCTTGAAACAGACTGCCAAAGATAATCCTAGTATTAATTAACTTAAACCCATTATCATAGTTACAAAGTGGACCTCAGAAAAACGATGCTGTTTACTGAGTGCTACAGATTCGGTGCTAAAGCACAGTTCTTGCTCTAAGACTGAATCATGTTTAAACTTTTGCTATACATATGCAATATTTAAAATGATCAATACTTAAGCTGTTCATTTGCTGCAGACCATCACTTTTTTGGAACCTGCACAGCAGAAATACAGCCATGATGACAATATTTCTGTGTGATTTCAGTCTTACATACAGTTCATCTATAAAGGCAGAGTTTAATATAGTTTAGAACCTGTTCTTGATAAGCCAAACATCACATAATGAAAATTAGGAATCAAACTCATCAACAATTCTGTTCTGTTGTAACTAACACCTGGCTTTATACTTTTGAACAAACTTCTGTAAACTAAAACAACTCTGATACTAATAAAAAATATAAATATCCTTTATCTTGAAACAAAGGAAGATACAGATAGGACAGATAATCAGGGGGCATGTTTAAAGGGTGGGTATGTTGTATTTTAAAAGATGGCTATAATGAATATATTTCAGGCACAGTTAGAAAGAGACTTGACTTACAAACACAGAAACAATGTTTGTGGCAAAACAAGGCATATGGGGTACTTAAGAAACTCCACTACTAATGACATTGACTTCACACCAACAAATAACTGGTCTCATTAGTTAAGAAAAACACAGCATGCTCAGGTAAGGGGTAAAGAGACAAACTGCAGATACTGGCTAGTTTCACGGGGTGCTTGTATTTGACAACAGCACACAGACCACGTGAGGAAACTCCTGTTCTCAGATCACCCACTGCACTGTGCAGCATAGCTGTTTGTGAAGCTCCACTCATGCTGTGGTGCCACATGATAGTTCAGCTCCATGATTCAGGCTGTCAGGCACCCAGGTGTGAGGGCACAATGAAGTGGGAGAACCAAAGGCATTAACAGTATCATATGTCCACTTAACTCGCGCTGCTTTCAAACAAGAAGTACTCAACGTAACCTGTACCAGAACAGAAATCAACATTTCTTTTCCTTCTGTGTAATCAGTTTCACTGCTTTGAACTTGGGCACCCAGACTGACTCATCATTAGGTAAGTATCTTGCAATGAAATCTTACTGCAGCATTTTAAAAGAATAAGGAGGCAAGCTTAGGACAAAACACTCACTTTAATAGCTGAAACCCCTGAAATTTCCTCAAATTAAGTTATCTTTACTTTCGCTTGGAATGTCCAAATGTTGGTTAACTGTCATGCATTTTACTCCATACAGTGTTAAAATTTAAATTGAGCTAGTAATATCAGTACTATTACCACAGAGAAAAAATACTGGTTTTAAGGAGATAAGATATAATATCTTATTTGTTAGTAACATTAGTTTCCTTTATGTTTTGTTGAAAAAGTGTAAGAAAACAAAACACACTCCAGAAACTGGACTGTAGCACTAAATGAAAACAGGAATATTTTCATATACACAGCCATACTCTGTGCAGCAAGTGCCGTTCAATAGCAGCATTGCTCACTAACTCCATATACATGAGGGCATTTTAACAGCATTACTGTTAAGCAGCAACGTCAGAATATTTCAGTAGGTGTTGAAAATATACTGTATAGTCAGATATCCCATCAAATTCTTGTTACATATTGTACTCCTCTTTTAACAATGAGTTTTCAAGACTGCCCAAGGCTTGACAGAACAGAAGCATATTTATACTGTAAGACTTAAAGTTTTAGCTTAATAAAAATATCACATTATTTCTACTGATATTTCTTAATACATATTTAATTTTTAGTTCAGCTAATGCACAAGTCTTTTTTTAATCCTATGATGGTATCTCGTACATAAACAAAAACAAATACGCTTTTTGCATACCATTCGTTTCTGCAAATTTCTGAATATCAGCCAGAGTTTTTAGTTCTTTCCTTGGACAAGCAGACACACACAAAGCAAGAGACTTGATCTTCTGGTGTACTATATCAATGTTGCATGGATCCAAGAAGAACACATACCTAGAGAAGAAAAAAAACGTAAATTACTTACATTTTAATTAACAGCTACACTGAACAAAATCAATTTCCTTTAAAGTTAAAGGCTTCAGCCAAGACTAATCTTCAGTCTATCCAGAAACACAGGAAATTTGGTGTCATAATTGTGTGGGTCAAAAGAATTCACACACTCTGCATATGCACCTTAAATATATAAACATTTACATGCTTCTGGATCACAAAGAAGGGATGTTTAAGTCTATCAGATTCAAGTCCAATCACGTGGTGCTGCTCATAAAACCAACAGCACCTCCCATGGCTCTTCACAGATACAAGTCCAAACACTCACAAACAAAGCTCCACTCCAACCTTGAACTTCAAGATTTCCAACTTCACCCAGAAAGACTCAACCAACCCCGTAAGGTTATACTCACACTGCAAAAAGAACAAAGTTCATGGCTATTTTATTCTTTCATGGCTATTATATTATTACTATTCACCAGTAATTAAGAACACCTTTTTTGTTTGTATTGATTTTCCACACTACTGGACCATATGGCTGAGCAGGCTACCTTTGACACTTATTTTGAAAGAAAAATTGTTCAGATATTTTAAGTAGAACTATATAATGCTCGTGTGCAGTATTTTAGAGAGATTCTATTTGCTAAATTTTCCTGATGAGGCACTGCCATTTAAAAACCCAGTGTATGAAATAGGTACGATAGCTTCCTAGCTAACATCTTGTGGCTCTACACATTTTATCACAAATGCTAACCTTACAGTACTGTTCATTCATGGTATAAAACAGATGCAGAATGTTCTTCTGAACAAGTTTTTCAAGTTCCTACAAATATGGTGCTGCATTATGCACTGAAATATTTTTTTTCATATTATCTAGCATCATTATAGGAAAAAACACTAAACTACCACATAAAATGCCATTGCTATTCTTGCAGTCCAGATGATGGGAATTCATTCAGTAGTGAGTAAAAATCTCTTCTGTTCCCAGAATGCATTTAGGTCATGCCTGAACACTTTCAGTCTATACACTAATTGCTGTTTAACCTTCCCACACAGAAAGACTCTTCTATTACCCAGTTCCAGTATACAAGAATTATTAGTACATAGTACAGTCTTACTGTACTATGTCCATCAAACTCCATTTCATCTGTATCAAATACAATGTGGCAATAGACTACTTTCCTTCCTAAAACATTTTTTTCCTTGTCCACACCTCTATGAAAACTATTCAGTGCTATTTCTGGGTTTTTTTACTTAATACACACTATACACCTCAGGACTCCACAGAATATAAAAGTCTAAGGAAGCAAACGCAAACATGAGAATTTCTGTCCACAGACACAGCCAAAGTAACTGAATGTGAACAAGAAGCCACTAATTCCACAGTTAGCCTTTATACCCAGGAAAATACTCCTGAGCTAATACCAAGAAATAACAATACTTACGTTAAATAGACACTCCTGTTACAGCTTTTTCTTCATGTGGGCAAGTTCCTGCAGTTGCCATTCCATACCATAAGGGTACATGGAAGGAGAGCATCTGCTCCTTTGAGGGTATCTGGTCAAAGGAGCTACAAATAAGAACCTACAGAATCAAACCTGACTGACATGTAGTAAGGGAGGTTGTGATGGGAATAAAGTTGGTCGGTAGAACTAACTGGCAAGGATATGTGGAGTGTGAGAATTCTCATCTTTGAGTAAGATTATCTGGTTAAGAACCTTGCCAAACCATGCTGATAAAGAGGAGTGACACACCTCTTGAAAACATAAACCTTGACTATTTAGTGCTACTAAAAAGTAATGGGAAACAAACCCAGTCCATCACAACAATTGATGGTCTATCAAGAAACTCCAGGCAAGGACTTTGAAACTGATAAGGATGCAAACCCAACGATGAAGGGAACAAGAGGGGTCAGTGGGACTGTACCAGCTGCTGAGGGAATGTGCATGGGACAGGATTCAGGCAGAAAGAAAGGGGATGGGGCAGACAGAAAGAGGTGTAAAGGGGACAGTTGTGTGTCCGCTGATGTTGCTCTGCCCTGTCTTTTTTAGTAAAACCTTTCTTAACTCTGTGTAATTCCAGTCACTAGCCCAGGTGCACAGGTGCTGCAAGTACTGCAAGGACTAAGTGCCAGCTACTGGGGGAACCAGTGTAACAGATTTGGTGCCAGCAACTGAAGTCAGACCAGTGATTTAGGTGTCCCAGTCCTGTGGTGTCTGCTACCAAAGTGAATAGGGTCTCACTGCCAATGACTGGGGGAAGGGAGCGGTCTTGGCCACCACCCACTGGGGAGCTAGCAGTGTGTGTCCCCAAAAAACAGCTACAGAGGAAAAGGGCTGAGCACAGGTGGCTGGAGCAGGACAACAGGTCACAGCCTGTGTGGTGCTAGCTACTGGCAGGGGCTGAGCACCCACACTTTCCCCAAAGCAGCGTGTTCATGTGTAACCTACCAGCCAACTCCAAGATGCACTACTAGCTGGTGAGCAGAAGGCTCTGGGTCCAGGCAGAGGGGTCAGGTGGGCAGAGGGGCTAGGTGGGCAGAGGGGCTGTACTAGTATATCAGGATGCCTGTGGGATGAGTGTGTGTGTTTGCTAGTAACCACCAAACTGGACCAGCTGCAAGTAAGGGAGCCTGAGATTCAGGCAGGGGTGCAGAGTGAGCAGAGGGGTGGCACTGGTACTTGGAGGATCCATAAATGTAGATGTGCTTGTGAACCTGGAAACTGTCATTTGTGTGACCTTGTCTCTGCCAGCCCACAAGGAGGGGACATGGCTGGCTATGCTTGAAAGTATTGTGGGTGCTGCTGAAGGCAGTGCTTTCTCAGTTGCTGTGGTTAGCAACCAGCCGTGCCAGTGTCCTGTGTGTCTGTCCATCCACATTCCTGCCCAAGCAGAAACCCTGGCTCCCAGAATGGATCAGGCTGGGCTCCAGTGGCTGGTCAGAAGGTTTCTCCAAACGTCCCTTAACACATATTAAGTTAAAAAAACAAGTCAGGAATGTCAGCATGAATAAGCTAGAATCCACCCCATCTCTACTGCGATTCAAACTCAAGGGCCAAGGTATAATTTTATTGCCTAGAAGAACTTAATATTTTGTAAAACAAACACTGCACTTTAAAATCAAAGCTAGAAATTTAGGAATACAATGCAACTACAGTGTGATACAGAGTTTTGTCAGAAACATACTGTGTTGGCATACTCTTAAACAAATACATGTAATTCAAACACTGAATTACATGGTTCAGAGACAGGTCTGGCAAGAGTAAGGCAGCTACAAAGCAAACTCAAGCTACCAAATCCACAGCTTCAATCCATGGCCTAGGAAGACTGAAGTAATTTTTTTTTTTTTTAATTTCTAGCAGCTAAAACAAGAATCAAAATCCTAGGCACCAGTATTACATGGGAAATGTTATTTTGGTTTCGGTTTGTAAAGCTTACTTGCTGAAAGTAAGTGATTTTATTGCAGAAAATTCTATACTGTGTCACCACCAAGCAGATTTTGTTTCCATTAGAAGAATGTACTTCCATGCCTTGTGCTGCAATTTCAGTTATTTAGAATTAACAATAGACTAATTTGTTGACAATAAAGTAACCTGGATGAGAAATGCAAAGACTGAACTAAATAAAGTAATCATATTGTTAGACAAGTTTCCACACTGCAAACAAAAAATTGTTTGCTATAGGAAATTCAGTATATCAGATTTACAACCTAGGAATCATCTTTATGCATGTTTATGATGTATCAAAGAAGATCCTTCTGCAGAGATCTTGGGGGTAGTGATGGATGAAAAGCTGGACATGACCCAGCAGTGTGCTTTCACAGCCCATAAAGCCAACCAGATGCTGGGCTGTATCAAAAGAAGTGTGATCAGGAAATTGAGGGAAGGGAATTCTTCCCCTCTACTCCAATCTAAGCCATCTACTCAATCTAAACCTTCTCATGGCACAACTTGAGGCCATTTCCTCTCACACTATCATTTGTGACCTGGGAGAATAATCTGACACCCACCTCACTACAGCCTCCTTTCAGGAAGTTGGAAAGAGCGATAAGGTCCCCCCTGAGCCTTCTCTTCTCCAAACGAAACAATTCGAGTTCCCTTAGCTGCCCTTAATAGGACCAGTTCTCTAGGAATTTCCTGGTTTCGTTGCCCTTCTCTGGACCCACTTCTGCACCTCAATGTCTTTCTTGTAGTGAGGGGCTCAGAACTGAACACAGGGTTCGAGATGCAGCCTCACCAGCACTGAGTACAGGAGGACGATCACTTTAGAACAGATACAAGGAATAAATTCTTTAC
This sequence comes from Neopsephotus bourkii, assembly GCF_033783945.1. Taxonomy (NCBI): domain Eukaryota; kingdom Metazoa; phylum Chordata; class Aves; order Psittaciformes; family Psittacidae; genus Neopsephotus; species Neopsephotus bourkii. The sequence goes on from NW_026901743.1 coordinate 217,754, forward strand.
TATGAAGGTGGTGAAATGCTGGACCAGGCTGCCCAGGGAATCTGGATGCCCCATCCCTGGCAGGTTCAAAGCCAGCTAGGACAGGGCCTTAAGCAACAAGGTCCAACTGAAGATGTTCCTGTCCATGGCAGGGTGGCTGGGCTAGATAATCTTTAAAGGTGCCTTTGAATCTGAAACTTTCTACAGTTCTGTAACTCTTTGATATTAAAAATTCACTTTTTGGAAAAATCAGGGTTTGTTAAAAGAATCTCTGCAATAAAGGAACAGTAATTTCAAAATTAGCAAAGTCTGGGGCTTTTTTTTTTTTAATAAATAAATAAATAGACAAATAAATAAACAAATATAACAAATTTGCTTCTGCCTGGTAGCTTACTAGACAAACATCCTATTCCCTGCTCATGCTCATGAGAAATACAGCAGTCTCCTTTTTCCTTGCAAAAACAGGAAGACAAAGCATTATCATTTTGTACACTACCCCTTGATTCTTGAAGCAGGATGGCAAATCAAACGAACAAGCCTATCTCACCTTCAAGTACTTTGTTCACTTACATTTGCCAGTGTCACTGATTTTCTGGCAGCCTTTGAGGCATCTCTTTATAGGCAAATGAGTGCTTTACAGAATAAGCTTTGCTGTGATCTACAAGCATCTTAATAATAGAGAAGTAAATTAAGTGATCACACCCACTTTAGAGAAATTATGGGTAGGGCAAATAGTTTCATTCGAATTCTTCGTATGCATGCTGCAAACGCTTCCTGGATTTTGCCACTACCTAAACCCCACAAATCCTTCTGAGTCAAACACATTTATTAAGACAGAATTCCACCTTAATGATTCCCTATAGCAGCACATACACATCTTCTCACACTTGAGTGAACAGCACAAACTGAATTCTGTCCAAGCAGAAATGTATTGCTAATCAAAAACTCAGTTTGAACTTGCATTTCACGGATTTATACTTGGCTGCTACAGTCATCATCTATTTGCAAATAAAAGGTCATTTTTAACCCCTGTATTACTGCCAGAATTTGAAAAGCAAGAAGCTTATTTGAAGCAAACAGGCTTAATGAGAATTCACTGCCAGAGTTAGACTATAATCCTGTGTCTCACTCTAGAGCACAGCCTACTAAAGCTGTACTGTGTTTTCTTTGTAAAAATAAAAAGATGCCTGAGACCAGGCTGTAAAATCCTCCTTTGCAACATTTCTTCTCATTGGTTTCAGCGTAACTGATGCACACAGATCAAATGAAATCCGTGTGAGGACTCTGCTCTTCACCCTTATCACCCAAGATTTCCATATCCACACAGACCACATCCATTTCACTTCCTCATTACAGTGCCTATGGGTTGCTGTCGTTTACAAGGAAGAAAATGTTATTTTTACGGATGATTTAGCTTTTCCGCCTTGGAAATGAAGACAAAATTACCTTGCAAGCAGAATGAAATGAGAATAACTTCATGTTTCCAGAACATGTACAGCTTAAAGCCCTTTCTCTACACAAACTGAAATGCAGAGGCAAGAAGAAGAGTTTATTTTTACAGTGTGCCTCAAAAATACTTCAACAGAATAGCATTAAATACTCCCATGAACTGGACCTCAGACACTGCAGGAACTCCATCTGCTAGAGACAGATGCAAAGCAAATAGTTTTTACTGAGAAATTGCTGAGAAAGCAAAAGAAACCTACAGGGTGTGAGAGTGGGAAGGATCCCTTGCTTACATAAGAACTGGCCTATTCCAAAGCAGGTATTCTGGACTGTACCAGGCACTTCACTGTGAACAGTTACATAATAATCTGCCTTGGTAGAAAGTTTTCTCTCTCAACCAAATAGAGATGATTAAATCCCACATGGGTATATTTATTTATTTGCTTAGGTCATGCCTTCAGCCATGATACCTTTATTAGAAAAACATAATCCTTTAGAACCTTATTAAGACTTTGATAAGCAACAGGCTCTCTTAACAGTGCTTAAAATGGTTTCTGTTTTTATTTGCTGTCTTTCAACCTTCTCTTTACAAGAAGAAATCACTTAGCAGTGGGAAATATTTCTCCTCATGATGGCCTGATTTCTGTCACATGTAGGAGACACACTATGAACTATTTCAATAAGGAACCTGAGTTTCTCCACGTTGACACCTCAGACACTGTTTCTTTCTAAGTTTAAAATGTAAATTTTTTAAATTTTTTTTCACTACACAGGAATGACGATTTTGTACTGAATCCACCTAATTTTAGGAAGTGCCATATTTTTTTATATATAAAGGTAGAAAAACTATCCTCTTGGAAGCTGTGATTAGATTAAGAAGTTATTCTTTTGACAGAAGAAATCTCTAAATATTTTCAGGTTATTCTATTTAAATCAAATTCTTCTGGTAACACATCAGTTACCTACCCACATTATACCATAAATCAGATATTCAGAAACCCTTATAGCAACTCAAAATAAACAGATCTTCAGAAAGCATCCTACCAAAATAATTCATGCAAATAATAGATTTTTTGTTAATTTGAAAGTGAAGTGTGAAGCAAAAGGCTATCAAGACTCAGAAATCAAAGTTATTTTAGTTCATAATCACCAATGAGATAAACATCTTATACCTGTGCTGGCTCTGACCTGTAAGTATGCTTAATAAGAGCTCTGTGTTGCTTAAAGTTCTGTGCATTTTCTCCACATGCCACTTATATATATTCTGTTTACAGTTTAAACGCTCATTTTAATGTCTCAGAGTTATCCCATCTCCCCCTAAACTTGATGACAAAAAATGAGTATACAACATCAAAAGCAATCATTTCTACATAGGTATCAAAGGCCTGTTCCCAAATCTGTGAATACTTGTACCTAAAACTCAAACAAGATTCTTCAGTGGCTTGATACAGTCTCCCATATAAAGCAGATGCCAAGAAAGGGAAATTCTGTCAATATCTTAGCTGTACTTATGCTCTCTGTTAACATACGCTCTCAAAGTAGTACTGCTGGTTGTTACAAAAGACAGCTGTTCTCTAGCTGACAGGAGTGGAGAAGGACAAGCAGTAATGAGTTAGCATATCCCTTTTCCCAGTTTATTGAAAACTACTCTCAAAGGAAGACAGGTTTTGCCTTTCTTGGTTTACAGAATGAAGCAACTGGAATCCCATACTCACTTCTTGTGTGTGAGGTCCAGACCACTGTTGACTATTCCCTCCACCTTTACATTTTTCTGCCCACAAATATTTCCATAACTGTCATATCCTGAAAGCAGTCTCGCAGCTGCTCCTGTAGCTATTGAAAAGCCACAGATAAAACCCTGGAAGAGAAAAAAAACCAAAACAACATAGTTTAGTAATACTTGTGACATGTGGGAAAAGTCAGTTTAATCCACTTATTTCTAAGTGAAGGTTCTTCAAAAATTCTTTCAGACTGAAAAAGGAAAGACAAGGACAATCCAGAGAACTGTTGTGCAATTATAAAATTGAACGCAGTTTGAAAGACTGCATATTATCCAAGCATAGTTAAAAATCTTGTAGGTGATTGAGAGTCATACTGTCAGCAAGTGGTGCATGAAGCAGAAGGGAGGAGGCCAAGAGCAGGCTCTGGAGAGCTAGAAGCAGAGCTGGAGTTGTCAAGGATTGGTATGTATCTTGGAGGACTCCAGACAGTCCAGATTTTCTCGCTTTAAGTTTTTCCTATTCTTTTCCTTCAAATTATGTACTTTCAAAGATAACCTAGAATCTAGAAGTCTAGCTGACATAAGTTCTGTTTAAGGAAATCCTCCAAGGCAAGTGACCAGATCAAGGCCACTATGCCTCCAGCCACTGTGCTGGGCTCAAACGCAGGAAAGAAATAGACCCAGAGCAGGTGAATGCAAAACAGCTCAGAGTAATGCTTCAGTATCAGGGAGGCCTTGCTGTGAACTTTCAGATGTATTTCATTAGCAAAATGAAGATGAAGGCAGTGATTACGCAGAGGACTGTCCCAAAAGAATCATTAGCTCTCTAGGAACACTGCTGACACGGAGAAGTGAACCATCCATTCACTCCACTACCATCAATGAACTGTTTTTGTAGATGAGGCAAGCTAAGATTTCAGAAGGGGAAGCAGAGTAAACAGCTGAAACAAATGTGTGGAGCAACAGATGACAGCAACAGGATCAGATGAGATGGTGACAAGAAATAATGAAGTTGGCATGGAACGGTTGAAGTATGGGTGGTTTTTAAAGGTCTGAAGATACAGGAGAGTGGTCTTCTCTGACAGGCATGCTATCACTATAGAGAAATCCGAGACAGCAAGCTGGTCATTATCTTTCTCTTGCCAATGCACTAATGCACTTATAGACTTAATATTCGAAGCGTAAACAAGGACAAAATGAGCAAAAGGCTATCATAAGTAATTAAAGTTATTTCCAGCACTCACTTTCAATTTCTCAGACCCCTTACTACTCTGTAAAGGACATACGAGCATGAATTTTACATACATTATTACTCAGGTTCTTGGCTGGTTCAAAAATTTCTTCCCTATACACAGGGCAAGGGAAATAATGCACCTACCTCCATCTAAGCTAATTTACAACAGCGCAGGAATGCCTGCCTCACCCATTATAGTACCTGACCTTTCCGATGAAGTCTCCTAGAACAGTAACTAGCAGGATATTTGATCCAATATGAAATTGCTCTGTATATCATACTGTTTAGACAGGAAAATCTGGAACACTCAACACACAATGGATTAACAAATAATTGGGGGAACAGGTACGTATAGACTGAGTAACCACAGAACATCAACAAAAGCAGGAAAAAAACAACCACAAAAGAGCTGCTTGTTTCTGGAAGTACTGTGCTTTTTACAGTCTTAAGATGTTCACACTACAGGAAGAATATAATTCATATGATGTAAACAAAACATTATGTTTTTACATTTGAAGCACAGAAAATGACAAACACTTGGGGAATAGAAATTTTACAGTGGAATAATTTCAAAGACCAGACACCAAGGCACAGCAGAAAAGAAAGCTGACAGCACAGAAGTTCCAAACTCCTAAGGGCTACTGCTTGCAACACAGCAGTATAAGACAGTGACAAACATTCCCTCTTTAGGAAGGTCCACGAAACAGAAGAAGATAAAAACAAAATAAAATTGTATTGCTGATTTTGACTCCTCTGCAGTTTTTGAAGGTTGGTCTTTTTAATACAAAGTGCACAGTGTTGTGAGGCTATGTTGAGAAATATAGCAGTTTCATCACACAGGATGAAACTGGGATAACTTGGAAATAAAGATCCTGCCATTAGTAATACAGTTATTAATAGTATAACAGCATCCAAGAAAAAACAAGTCAACTTTTTGATATTCACAATTTGTTTCTCAGAAAAAAGTTTACTGTGATGCACAGAACTGTTTACTAGACTCAAAGCTGGATACACAAGGAACATGAGTCAAGTGATACCTCACCACGTTGAAAATCACAAGTGAAACTGGAGTTTCAGGGGAAGGGAAGCCGGAACAATAACTGACATAAATAATAAACTATGGATTCCTACCAAAGGCCTTTGATACACACATATTACCTGCTTCAGGCGTACATCTGATAGTTCACATGCCCAGTTCAACTTACCCAGTGACTAAGTTACTGAAGAGTTTTAAAACTTCTAATAAATGCACAATCTTTAACTATATAACATTCACAGCATCCTTTGAGTTTTACTCACCATTCCTACACAGAAGAGAATAAATATGAGTAGCCATGGTACATCTGTGCAGCTGTGGTCCTCGAGAGGCTTCCACTCTCGCTTAGAGCTCTTGAGTGAAGAAGAGAGAGTTGAGGTTAACAACATTTTATAAATTGTCTTCTATTCATAGCAGATAAATCCAGAAAACAATTATCCAGAGCATTAACATACAGCAGTAGTTATCTTTAAACTCTGACACAGCTGAAGCAGCTTTGTCAAAAAACTTAAAAAGGCAAGCTCACAAAAGACACTTCAAAAGAAGCACCTCCATGGGAAGCTACATCAACAAAGAATTACTTATACAGAAAACAGATAATTTTCCCAGGAATTTACAGGTATTTATCTACAAGCAAGGTTATTTTCCCTTATTTTTTTATTAACAAAAGCTAATGGCATGGAATCAACAATATCTGCTCCTGCAGTCTTCCACAACTACCTTCCATTAATCTGCTTTCCAAGAAGGGTAAAAGGTTGAAGCTTTCAAAAGCTCTTCAGTTTTGAAACACTATTTACAGGTTTAACAAGTTTTGCACGCAGTGAATGTAGGAATGAGGTCATAAATTGCTGTTAAAGGAACAGTTCTCTGCCTGCCAAGAGGCAGTTGAGCTTAACATTTCAGCAAAAAAATCCCTACTCAGTATAGCCCAGGTGCCAGAAAGGAAAGTTGTGTACTTAAAGGTTGAAATATTCAGTGATGGAAGTTCTATTGCAGAGTATAATGATGGTGGTGTAAGCAATTCAGTTTGCTGCTCCTAAGGTAAAATTTCTCACCTGTGTATACATTGCTAAGATAATTAAAGTCTGTTAAAAACAGTCATTTCGGCATCTAGGGGAAATGGATTTAAGAAAACAATGCTGTTGGTTTGGGGGTTTTGTTGGTTTTGTTTTTTTTCTAAAGGAGCATTGACTCTAGTACACAACTAACCACCACAGGAAAATTTGTTTACTGTAACAACAATATTAATTATAGTTACTTTTAAAGATAGTTACACATACCAGCTTTTTCTATTAGCTCCCAAATACTAACTCTTCCCATACTTCTACTAAGACCTAAAGCCCACACACATTGTTTTCACACTTGAGGAGGAAGAAAAGGAGATTGATATGGGGAGAGTCCAGAATAGCTGTCTTCAGAGACAGAAGAAAAGAGGTAACCTCTTCAAATATTTTAATTCTTTTTTTTTTTTTCTCTTAGGACTCTGAAGCATATCCAAAGCTTTGCTGACAAGGTAGCAAATGTCAGAATTGAATTAAAACAGAACGGCTGGGTAAAATGTCAACAGTTTTTATCTCCAGTATGTATTTTCTCAGATTTTTCTCCAAAAAAGCAATATCGTATAATTCATGTGATATTAGCAGGGTGGGATTTTTTGTATTTATACTTTAGTTTTTGCTAAATCACAGGCACAAAGCAACCTCTTTAAATACTACCATTAAAAAACTTCAAACTGGGTATAATATAAATGAAATCCTGCATACACCATACTTCAAAACACACAGTTTTCTAAATAGTCTGGCTTTGCATTAGGAATTCAATGTTACTTTTGCAATATTTTATTAAATAGCTTCCACCTGAAGATATTATGTTTGTATTTTTTAACTTAAACTGTGCAAATTCACTCTAAGTTCTGAATAGTCAAACTTCTTTATTCAATAATCAGTAGTGAGAGGTGCTAAAAGATCACACTATAAATTCTACTACATTCATTCAACAAAACTGTCTTCTGATCCTGGTAGTTCACGCTTAAAACTAACACTATTTAAACTTAACATTTACAAGAAGATTGTGACATTTATATTGTTATAATTAGCATAATCATAATTGCGTAAAATATGTAAAGCTTGATGCTTCTTATTCTTAAATCCACTCCAACTCTGGATTCTTTAGAGATCTACTTTCATGTACAAACAGCAAAGGCTAATTTCAGCTATAGCTGCACCTTACGAGCAAACTGCCCTTGACAAACAGGGGAGCAGTAAGATGCACTGCATAGTGTGGTTTGTTTGTTTTGTAAGGTTTTCATCCTCTGTACCATCTGCAAACAAAATCTTTTAATAGGATTTTTAAAAGCCACTGAGCGTCCTCTGAAATAGCTCTTGCAAAGACTTAGGTTGTCTGACTAGTAACACCGTAAGTAATCCACTTTATTTACCAAGTGGACTGCAATTTGTACATCAAAAAGAAACTTGAGATGCCACAGTGTAGCACATTATTAGAAGGTTATGCAGAAGAATTCATTCTGTGTCCATAGGCTTTACTCTGATCCAAAACATAAGGAGGTGGGGGAAATTATTTTAAACAAAAAGCACTCTTGGAGGCAACTCACAGAGTACCCAGCATACTAACACCGTATGAAATTATTACCTCCTTAGAAAAACACTCTTCTCCAATATCCTGTCCGATCTTTCTTCTCTCCAGACCTTGCTACAACCCAAGCTGGCTGCCATTATCTATCTACTGTTTTCTTGCCAGTTGCTTCCTTGTATTCTGGATTTCCACTGAATTTTCTTCTACATCTTCACACCTTTCATCTTCATCTTTCCTGCTGGTGTATGTTACCTCTGCAGTGATTATTCCCTGTCCACTTTATACCCTTACATGTTTACTTAGACCATGATATTCATGCTTAGGCAAGACAAATCGCTAATCTATGGTCAACATAAGGTCTAACAGATGTTGTTTGCTTTGCAGCCTAGAAACTTGTTTTGCCTCCATTGTAAATGAACTACCATAAAATTTTAGCAGGTATGCCTTGCCTGCAATCCTAAATCAGCACTTCTACCCATTTCAGCCTTTCCTCTAAAAGCATTCAGTATTTGCTGATGCAAGAAAGCTAAAGAACCTAGAGGAAAACTTTTTAAATTATTTTATTAATTTCAAGTTTTCTCTTTAAACAGAGATTTCATAATTTATGCTATGCTCTCAATGGATATTTTTGTCATTAATAAAGCACAGGACTATCTGTGCACTGTTAATGACAGCCCAGATTAACAGGAGCACTATCACTCAAGAGTGGAAGGCAGGCAAAGGAGCCTGTTTCTCCACATTTCCAAGCCTGCAAGTTTCCAAACTTGCAGGTTGGAAACACTTTTCCTGCCCGTAATAGCTCCTCTGTGCTTATTTTAAGAGTTATTTACTCAAGAACCCAAATTACTGTGTTCAGAAGCTTATATATATCCATTTTACAGAAGACTTAGCAAACTCAATGCTTCGCAAAATCAAATAAGAACTGTTGGGTGTGGCACGATTTTACAATGTCTTAATACCACACCTAAAAAGTTGGGTGTCTAAAGTTAGGCTTTCGCCTGCAGAAAAGAAGCGCGAAGAATGCCAGCACATTGGCTTTTCTAGTTGAACTCACAGGTACACGGTCTTAAGACAGCAAGTGCTTGTATGGAAACATAAAAAGGGGCTGTTTTCTTGGTAGTCTTTGTATCCAACCACTTCAAAACACAGAACCAGCCCTCTCCAGATTTCATTCTCCCTGTCACTTCCAAAAATATACCTCTGCAGCACCAAACAGCAGGTCTGAATTTCCATCTCTTCTGCATACTGTAGTATGTTTCTTTACAGGTATCAGCATAGCACAAAACCAATGGTTACTACTTTCACTGTTACTGGTAAGATCTGTACTGGATAGCACCATATAAGCATCTGCCCCAGCCAGAGTGCAATACATACATAAGAGCACAAAAAAGTGAAAAAATATGGCATATGAGCAGGAGACTACAGATACAAAGAGATACAGCAAATTGGTTTTTAAACACAAAATGTCTCATGCAATGTAAAATTTGGGAGTGATGTGACTGAAGGAGCCAAGTAAAAAACATCTGCAGTACTATATATATAAATAATCAAGCTGTGGGTAAGTAGCAAAGATGTGAGCAAGATCAGGATAAGATGGAATTTGCCATCAACAGAGGATGTTGCAACATAGAATCATAGAATAGTTAGGGTTGGAAAGGACCTTAAGATCATCAATTTCCAACCCCCCTGTCATGGGCAGGGACACCTCGCTCTAAACCGTATCACCCAAGGCTTTGTCCAGCCTGGACTTCAACACTGCCAGGGATGGAGCATTCACAACCTCCTTGGGCAACCTATTCCAGTGCTTCACTACCCTAAGAGGAAAGAATTTCCTCCTTATATCCAATCTAAACTTCCCCTGTTTATGTTTTAACTCATTACCCGTTGTCCTATCACTACAGTCCCTGATGAAGAGTCCATCCCCAGCATCCCTAGATGACCCTTCAGATACTGGAAGGCTGCTCTCAGGTCTCCATGCAGCCTTCTCTTCTCCAGGCTGAACAGCCCCAACTTTCTCAGCCCATCTTCATATGGGAGGTGCTCCAGTCCCCTGATCATTCTCGTGGCCCTCCTCTGGACTTGCTCCAACAGATCCATGTCCTTTTTATGTTGAGGACACCAGAACTGTACACAATACTCCAGGTGAGGTCTCACGAGAGCAGAATAAAGGGGCAGGATCACCTCCTTCAACCTGCTGGTCACGCTCCTTTTGATGCAGCCCAGGATACGGTTGGCTTTCTGGGCTGCAAGCACACCCTGCTGGCTCATGTTCATTTTCTCACTGACCAGCACCCCCAAGTCCTTCTCTGCAGGGTTGCTCTGAATCTCTTCTCTGCCCAGCCTGTGGCTGCGTCTGGGATTGCTCCGACCCAGGTGTAGGACCTTGCACTTGGCAAGGTTAAACTTCATGACGTTGGCATCAGCCCACCTCACAAGCGTGTCAAGGTCCCTCTGCATGGCATTCCTTCCCTCCAGCGTATCAACCGAAAGATCATGAGAAAGGCAGCAGACAGAAATCCTAAAATCTTGTGGTGATCATATGGTTTAGGAAGAAGAAAACAAAGCTGCTACTGAGACAGATGGGCTGAATTAAGGACAGCCCAGTGAACAAATGGTCTCAGTAACATCCACTGTAGGAAAAGGAGAGGCAGGGAGCAGTTAGATGCTAGGCTTTACTTCATCTAGTGAGTATAAGCTAGCAATTGGAGAGTATGGGACTATTACAATTTGCATATGAACACAGAGGTCATAAGAATACAGTCATAGCTTCATTCAGGTAGTTAAGGACAAAAAAATAAAAACAAACCAGAACAGACAAATACAACCCTCACATTCTTTCAGCCCAAAAGAAGTCTCAGAAGAGACCCAGGATGAAGGGTGTTCCATCAAAATCCTATAATGAGTCATGAGGAAGAGCAGTCCTGCAAACTGCTAATCTAACTCCAGGACTACCAAACATACTGTTAAGAAAGCCCAGAGAAGACACTTTGAAAAACGTTCATGGCCACGAAAGCTAAAGAGAGTTAAACTCCATGAGATACCAGTCATGTGAGCAACGCTGTTCTGGCTCAGGAGAAGGCTTCCAAGTGCAGGTGCTCCTAAATCCTTAAAGATACACATACAGGACAAGTTGTTCACTACCCCTACCTGTAAGTAACACTAGATAAAATCTTACATACATATGAAAGAAACCTAGTGACCCAATATTCTTCTACTTCAGCATTTTATTTAAATTCATGCCATGTCAAGTAAAAATAACAGAGTATGGCAGGAAAGCTGAAACGCACACCTTTTGACATTCCCTCTTGAAAAGCAGTAAGTTCTTTTGGTTTAGTTTTCTTTTTCTTTCAACCTGGTTCTAATGCAAGACAAAGATGATGCAAAACATCCAGTTTTCCATTTGCAGGCACTGAGAATATGCTTTTGTACTTCCTGCCCTTAGAAATAGCCACCTTTTTGTTACTGAATACAAGACACGGCTTTGTTACTCACCCATCTAAACAATCGGGCCTAGATTTACAAAGCTTTCTCAGATCTTAGTGTACTTGGGCACTTCAGCGTTTGACCCATTCCCCCCTTAGCAGCTCATACCGTGCTTTAAGGATGTGACTTTTCAGATCATTTACAAATTCTGAAGCTTCTGTTGGCTCAGCTGGTGGGTTACAGTACTGCCAGACACAGATCTAGTGTACAGAATCGTCACCACTGCCTTCACCATTTACACTGGCTCATTATTTGACCTCTCCTTAAAGACTGGATAAATTCACAAAACAAATCTAGTCATTACTCTCCCCTCACCAAGGCACACCAAATTTTTAACCACTTCCAGCCCTTAGCCTCCCTTCTATATTACATCCACCTTCCAAGTTTTTAATATCTCAAACACAACAGCAATTTGCCCTCTACAAAATCTGCCCCCTAAGATCATCTACAAAATGTAAAAGATTGTAAGTTGTATCTTCCTTTCACAGAACTATTGTGTTAGGCTGTCAGTTAAACACTGTTATGCATGAGTATCTGAGCTCCTATTTATTCCTCAAAATGGTGTCTGTGACTAATGTTTTCAGTGGGATACAGGGTTTTTTTTTTTGTTTTTTTAATCACAGAACCCAGCTAGAAAACAAATCAATAGTTCTAAATGCCACAGAACTAGTTAAGATTGATTTCCTTTGGTCTTTCTGCACAGTACAACCAGATTCCTCCAATCTAACAAAGAGAAAGTTCTGATCATAGTCCTTCATGCAGCAGAAACAATTCCTGATTTTTAATTTTTTTTTTCACTTCTTATTTAGTTTTTCTGATATTTAAGAGTAACTCAGCTTTGTTACAGCCCCTTTCTCTGCGGCAACAATCTTTCACTAAGCTCACAGGAACACAATTGAATCTTTCAATCAGCTGTCACTACTGAATTAGCTATCACTGCCAAGTTACCTAAGTTGGATCAATGTTCTTTAAAAGTTATTGGGAGAGGGAAACAAGTAATTTCCTGAAGGAGCAAAAAATAGACCCTTTTTTTTAAAAAAAAAAAAAAAACCAAAACAAAACCAAAGTAAATTACCACCAGTTTAAATTAACTACAAAAGGATTATGTAAGTTAACTTTTTAAATAGCTTTAATTAATTTAGGTGGGGTTCTTGTCTGCAGAGTCATGGTAGAAAAGCTTGGAATATTGCTCCTTCTAATTTCAAACCAGTTTTGATAATTATAAGAAGATGCTGAAAATCTGGGTTACAAGAATTTCAGAGTTTTATTCTTTTTAAAAGATAGTTTTTATTGTTGTTTTAGAAATCCTCAAGGATATTATTATTGATGTGGCACTTTAAGATAATTTTTTTATAAAAACCCATCCTAAGAACCATATTCATCTAACTATATTCCCTTTCAATTTGTTTCCCTTTGTTTTATCACCTTCATGTAACATCTAGATTCAGAGTATATGTGACAGCAGCTCAATACTGCAGAGTAAACAGAAATGACTGCTGTTTGCATATGTAAATCAAGGAATTCAGAAATGACTGTGTAGCTACCTACCTACATAGGAGCTACAGTATGCACAAAGCATTAATAAACTGTCCTTAGAGACAAAAACGGATACTCATCCTAACTGGATCTTTTGTGGGAAACTGTCACCGATTCTTGCAGAACCTACTTTTCCTAAAAGGAAGGCTGGTTCTAAAAAAGTGACAGAGATTCGACTGACTGCATAAACAGCATTTAGTTTATCCTAATAGCATAGTGAGTACATAATGCAGTCATTTTACACCTACAATGCAAGTTCAGTGCTTCAGAGTTGGTGGATCCATTTGTCATGCCGTGCACAACACAAAATGACACATAAGGCATGATCCACTCTTGAGTTCTCCCTGGGAAACAGGAAAGCCAGGTTAAAGAGGATGTCACCAAGAAGTCATCCAGTCTAGAAGTTGTCCTTTACTCATTTTACATATCCTTACAAGCTAAAGAACACTCTCAGTCATGTACTAGACTTTAGCATGAAGTATACCACCTATAAAAATGAGGAACCATAATTTACTAGTTTACCAAAATGCTTCCATTGTAAGAACATAATTCTACAGTTTATCAGACAGCATGGCATTTTTCTGTCCAAGACATGGCACACCTTTCCATACCACTCAGCTGTTTAAGAGAAGCACTAGCATAAACTGTATACTGTCCTAATGAAAGTTCTTCCTTTCCAGAGCCTAAAGAGCAAAAGGAAATTAATCTCGACCCTAAGCACTAATAGTTCAAGATATTTTTGGATCACTCCAACCCAAAGCAAGACATAAAAACAAGACCTAAGTCCCCTATTCATAAGCAGCTGCAACTATACTGACACCAAATGAAGCTACTAGACATTCTTTTTGCTATGGATGTCAGACATCAGTAAAATGACTAATATATTGCATCCAAAATAAATTTTGACCACAGAGTGGTTAAAACATACATGATACCCATTATAGGTACAGTTCAAGTGTGTCTCACTATAAACGTGAATCAGTAACTTACTTCATGAGAAACAGCATTTATCTGCATACTCTGCCAACTTAGTAGGTAATAACTGAACAGTGCGTAAACCATCAGAATCTACAATTAAAATCTAGCAAGTTGTTTCACATTTTCAAACAAAAGCAGTAGGGAACTTCTAACATGTTAAATGCACTGCAGAAAAATATTCATACTGAGACGGAGGGAAAATATACGGACAATTTCTAATACCTTCACAAATAAACAGCCCTAGAGTCCCTGACAGTGCCTATGTGAACATCTCTGTAATTACCTCTAGGGAGAATGAAGTCTGTAATAATTCTAGGATTTTCTATTACTCTGAAGATTAGATGACACTGTTGCTAAAAAAAAAACACCCCAAAACTCAAACATCCCTCAAAACCACACTCCCTTCCCCACACAAGTACACTTCTGAGAGCAAAAGTTGCAACGCAAACTAGCTCTCCATATAAAATCTTCACAAGTTGAGTGCACTCTAAGGGCACAAAGAAATGTCTTCAAGTGTTAAAAGTACATTAAGCTAATTATTGCATCTGCTATCTTGCAATTCTTTATGGAAAACCCTTAGTCTGCAGCACTGTGAAGCCCAAGAGCACTGTTTGAAGCTGCCCTAGTGAAAACGCTCATCATTACCTACACATTTCCTGTGCATGACATACAGGTGTTCAGACACAGCACCAAGCAGTAGCTTACTACAGTTTAGCATGAATTCAGATGATTTTCTCAGATTCACAATAAAACTGATTGTTATACAGCAAATTATTGGTATACCTTCATTAGTAGAGGAGGAACACACACCAGCAAACGCAGATTTTTACTTCACTCACCTATACCAGTTCCCTGAAAGGAGGAACTACACCATATCATTAAACTATCTCCACAAACACATAAAAAAAAAATTCTTAGAGTAGACTTACCCTGGATCTACCCCTAGGGAAGAGCAGTATTTCTCCTGCTCCATGCAGCTTGCCAATTATAGCATTTTCCTGGGAGGCAGATGTTTGAATGCCCCCAGACTTACAGAACCAAAGCTATGTCACCCACCTCCAGGGGCAAATGAACTTGTCACTTTAATACTATTAGAGCTAAAAGTGGCAGTCTAGAAAGAGAGGAAAACACCACACACTGTTCCCTGCAAGTACTCTCCATGATGACACTATCCTCTAGTTAACAAGCCCAGACAATGGGGCAATTCCAAGTGTACTGCCTTACAGAACATGCAAATCACAGTGGTGTCTAACACCCATTTTTGTGGAATTTCTGCTTCAATCTCATTCAAAACCACTTTATTTTTCAATTTACTGCAAAGCAGACATTAGTCACGCTTTTGGATTTTACTAAAAGCCACATGCCAGCACTTTACATCTAGGCACCCACATGCTTATTTGCCTAATAGCTCCACATCACCATTTCTCCAACCCCTTGTCCACTGAAAGGATGCAGCTATTCCTTGTAAGTATGAAACTCAGAGCTCCTGCTAGGAAAAAAGTTTTCTGATGGTGCAATGCTGCTTTAAAGTTGTCCACCAAAGCGTAGTGGGTCTATATTTTGCTTCTCAGAGACTAGGCATACGGCCAGTACATGTCCACACCTGCTACTTCAGTAATGTTCTCATACTCCACACACAGTATTTATGAGTTTTCAACATAATGTAAACAAACTTGAAAGCACACAAGACAGCGCTTAAAACATTACTGATGGTGTAATAGAAAGATGTTTACCCTGAAAACTCATACGTGGAGACTTCACTCATGAATCTGACATGTGTTGTGCATCATCTTCCACTCATCTTTTCAGTCAACTCCAATATTGCTTTTAAAACTCCTTTATTACATGCTTCCACCTCAGTCTACAACTTAAATATTTATCTTGAAACATAACACAGCTGATTAAATAAAGAGCTGACATGATCAGCACACCTGCTGATGTTTAGAAGTTTAGAAATAAAGCCATCTGCACACAAAAGCCCAGGTTTTAACCCTCAAAGTATTTAGCTACTGTTTCTTTTCCTCATTACCCTTTGTTAAGTATGTATCTGAAAGCAGCAATAAATAAGGGCACTTTACAAACAGCACAGTAATATTATTCAGAGGACTAAAATATCCATTTCAGTGTATGTTTGGAACTTCCATGGTTCTTAATCATTAGTAAAAAGCAGTCATGGGGGGGTAAGGAAAAAAACCCCGGGGGAAGGGGGACACAAAACAAACAAACAAACAAACAAACAAAAACCCAAACCATTTCCCTTCTAAAGATATTTTGCACCTACCAAGTTACTTTATCACATTGTATTTTCTAATTGTGTATCAACCTGTTTAACAGATTCTCAGATTTTAGTCTTACTAACAGACTGCAAGTTCCACATTACAAAACATTTCAAAGCTCTGGACTGGTAAAATATTGTCCAAGTACAATACACACTTTGCTTCCAAATGCATTAGCTTTTATCACAATATAACATTATCAGAAGAAAAAAAAAAATAATCCATTGATGGTCTCCACAAAAGACATTGATGGTCCTCACAAAAGATAAGGGACATTGCATAGGAAACACTGCCCCTGTTCTTTGTACTCTCTTCATGTGAGATGAGCAATTTTCCCTGAAAGAACTCTTCACCCTTTTACAATGTCTAAAGCCACAATGCAAGAACCAAAACATCACAGCTCTCCAAGAGCTTGTGGCCTGCACAGTACTGCTGTGAAAAATAACACTAGAGATATTCATAGCAGCTTGCTAAATATTCTTTCACAATGCATCCTACATTCAACTGAAAATCTTAAAATCATGTCTTTTTCTATTGCATTTACAATCCTGAAGAAGTTCCTACCTTTTAAAGGCAAAAGAAGGCTTACTTGGTGGAGGGTTCTGCAAGGTCTGAGGCTTGCATTTGCACATGTCAACACAAACATGGTCCTTATGGCACTACACTAAACGCTATGAACTAACTGCTGCATAGACTGGCTGTGTACATTCTTCTGTATTGCTGTGTACAAAAGCCAAAGACCTGTGATAGAAATTGAAAAGCCAATAGCCATATTCAGTTATATCTAAAAGGATGTAAAGAGCCCAACCAAAATTTCTCAGAACCCTTTCTCCTCGACTTGCTCTAACAATTATGAAAAATTTCAGCATAGATTCCGGGGGAAGGTTACATCACTTCTTGCATATAAAATCCCAATTTACAGGTCAAAAAATCTGGCATAACAAGAAAAGAAAATCACTCAGGATTACAAAAAGAGGGCAGTGCTTGAGGACCCTGAAAGCGTATTAGATTAAGAGGAACTAAAGCTAAGAAGGTTTTGTCTGATTTATGAAAGAAAGGGTGGGAGGAGAATGTAAAGGGAAATGATGTGTCCAGCCCTTAGGTTATTACATAAGCGTACTTTCTTACATGGAGGCAATTGGACATTAAGATTACCTAGCTCCACCCATGGCAGGGGTTGGAACTAGACAAACTTACGGTTCTTTCCAACCCTAACTGTTCTACGATTTTGCAGTTTTTCATAGCAAGCTATGGGGAGTCTGACAAAGCATTCCCAGGAGATGCCTATCATGACCTTAAACATAATACGTTAATGGATTTCCTGTTTTGTTTCTACAGATCTGTAGATGATATTCAGAGGTATCTTCCCTAGTCAAATAATGTATCTGGGGACACATTAGGCCAGAGTTCATTCCTGCTGTAAACAGCTGCTTAACTACATTGTATTTATTATTACACGACATCCGGGCACAAGTCCTCGTGTTCCGCTTGCCATAACCCTCCATCATATTCTAGCATCACTGATTCAAATAGCGACAGCTAGAAACTAGCATGTAAAAATGCAGTTATGGAATCTCAGCTTGCCTATATACTGCAATCATCCCCTATTCTTGCAGTGGATCACGCACTGGGTTTTGAAATCATATTAAAGCAGAATCACAGTTTCTGTGAAGTTGGTTTGTAAATTTTGATTTTCACAAAAGAAACCACTGAAATTCAAAAGAACAAAAATTACAGTCAGCCCAAACGAGAAAAAGGCATACACAATTAGCAAAAGCTTGTCTTTAGAGGAAACAGCATAAAGACAGTTGACAACTTCACCGCATAACAACTATTTTAATTTCTTCAAAATGAAAAATAAAACCAGTCAGTTCAATGATACTGAATATACCCTCACAATTACTAACCTAAGAGTCTGATGGCTGACAGCATTCTAGCTCCTAATAGTCACAGAAATATAACATACAATAATATAGTAACAATGGCATAAGTTTCAGATTTAGTATTCACTATTAACAATGAAAGATAATCTTTTCCAAAACTGTCCACACTTTATCAAAACCAAGTCTTGTAAGGATGCAATGTCCCATGTTGGTTCTTAATCCAAACTACCACTTCTGGAAGTGCTTAAGAAAAAAATTAAGAAAAAAAAAAGTCGATCTTTGAGTTACCTGACAAAGTAAAGGAAATAATGTGCTAGTTAAAACCTTTTAAGATGTGCCACAACTGAAAAACAGCCTGAACTTCAGAATGAACTAGCCCTCAGTGGGAAAAGCTCAAAGTGTTTGAGAGTACTTACAAGCATCTATGTAGTTGAAACATTTCTTTCTACATTAAGATCAAAAGGAATTATTTGCACAGGTTGTGCAGTTGCTTGTGACAGCATTTGTAAAAGGACACCTCATGCTTCACATGAAATGAACAGAGCTCACAGACCAGAAATACAAAAAGTACTCAACAACTTCATTAACACTGTTCTTGGATCCTGCTTTTATACTCTTCATCCTCCATACTCTATCTGCTTGCCAGAGGCTAGAAAGGAAGCTTCATCTACTGTCAGTGTGCTGAAACGGAAATCAAGCTTCCTGGCTCCTGGAAGTAGAATTCACAGCTCATTCTGTTTCTGCCCATCAACACTGTTACTCAGCTGGTCTTTATACATGATATACCCACACCCACAATGAAACAGGCATACTTTGATACCCCCTATATTAATTTGGCTGCAGGAACCTCTGACAGCTGAAGGTACACGGATGAAGTACAATTAATGGTCTTCACTGTCCGTAGCAGTTCAGAAGTGACATATAATCACAATCATGAACTTATTTTTAAGTTAGGAATTCTAGATTTATTCTGTGTTGCTTTGACAGCAGACACTCAAGGGAAAGTTAATGGATGATCTGCCTTCATCTCCTCTTATAGCGGGAAGTCCTTTTAGTTTTGTAAAAACCAAGGCCACCTGTAAAACCACCAAGAACATGTGCTTTGTTTATCCCAGTCACGCCTCCAATTTTCATCAAGATTTTAAGCTTTTCATACATATCTCAGATTAAGCCACTAACATACAAAGCTGTAAAGATAAAACAAACATGCACAGTATTTCCCTGTCCCAACACAAAGATGTCACAAAGTCTTGCTTCCTGTAACATCTTGATAAAGCAAATGCCTTTTAACTAGAATCAGCCGCTTCAACTGGGTAAGAGCAGAAAGGAAGGATGGATTCTGTTTAACAATTACTTCAAGAGAAAGCAATTTAAGGTCCACTTCTCCCCCTAGTTTGTTCCCCTTCATGAACTATGAAATTCTGCCCCCTTACATAAAGTAATGTGAAATTTATGGAGTGGTGCTATAAACTCAATCAGTGGAGCAATCTGAGTTACACTGAAAGGTAAGTTTGCTTGCTTAACAAACAAACAAACCAAACCCAACAAACTCCCCAAACCCTACATGAATTACTTCAATCCAACAGATTTATAGCATAGTCTGATACTTACGCTGACATGGGAGTGTTTAACTCCAACAGTTATCTCCCGCAAAACCAGTTTTATAATGGACTAACGCTATGATATCAGAAAATACCACTGATGAAGAAGAATGAAAAGAAATGGAAGAGTACTGCTGCTCAAGTACAGATTCCATTTTTCTTCTTTAATGAAACTAAAGATGTGAGAGCAATTTGATTATTCTATCATTCTGGAGCTACAGCACCACGCACTCAAAAGACACCAACACTCAGGAAGAGAAGCGCATTTCCAAAACAGCACAACAAAAAAACCCACCTGTATCAAAACTGGGTAGAAATTTTTTAAGCTTTGTTGCATAGCAGATCCATGATGAACAATTTGAACCTAGACAGAAGCACCCATCTTGAGATGCTCATGATAAAGACACGGCAAGGGAGGACACCTGACTGAAACCACATGAAGGTATTGATAACCAACAGCACTGCAAGACAGGAGATGCAGAGAGTTGTCTGGGGTTTGGTTTTTGGTTGGTTTGGGTTTGTTTTTTTCTCCTGTCCTTTACAAGGTTTTAATCTCATATAGGTCAGCATGCTTTGGCCTAACTACCGTTCAAAGAAGTTTTAGGAAGACCTGCCCAAGGTAATTAATGAAGAGTATATACACTGCTCTAAGACAACAACTGCAATATGAAGCCAACATTGCACACCATTTCTCCAGCCAGCTCAAGGTTCAAGATAGTGAGAGTCAAGAGACACAAAAAGATACAGCTAAGTCCACCTAAGTAAGCAGAGAACCACAAAAGCCCCTAAAGAAACACAGTTGTCAACATCAAAAAGTAACAACAGGTAAACAAGAATTCTAGTTGTGACAACCAAGAACAAGTGCAAATCCCAGAAGGTACACCAGGAAAAGTGAAAGTACTCCACGTGAATGTGGAATAAGCCTGAAATGGAAAAAAAGAAATACACTGGAAAGAAGTATTCTAGACTGAAACACCTGAACGAGTAAAAAAGCAGTAGAATAACAGGAAAGAATATGCACATCTGGGAGAAAGTCCATTATGGTTGTATTAAGTTAACACCACTCTTACCAGTTCAAGTTGAATAATCTGGTAATAAAAGGATTTAAGTTAACAAAAGGGGGGGGAAAGTGAAAGTAGAAGCACAGACAGCAGTAGAAGAAAAGAAATAGTAATCTGAGAGCAGAAGGCAGTGAAAAACAAGAGGACAGTATTACAGAAGTCCAGGAGGAATAAGACATCAAGTGTCTGAGAATTAGATTGAATTGAAAGTAGTACAGATCAAGGAGTGTAAGAAAGGAAGGGAATCTCTGTAACTTGGCCAGAAGGAGCCTGTATGGATCTTAATGAAGACAATTTCAGCAGCGCATGGAACCTGCCTGGAACAGTACAAAGAAGAGAGAATGTATGACCATAGATGTAAATTCTTCTGTTTGAAGTTTGGAAAAGAAGGGAAGCAGACTATAGCTCACAGTCAGCTTTAAGGATGGAGGATAGTAACTCAGAAGAAAACTATGAAGGGAGCAAGATGGCAACCAAGAGGTAAAACCCAGAAATTTGGAATTAAAATAGAAAAACTGAATGAATGTGGCTTTGGGGTCAGACTAAACTGCTAAAGGAAATAAAAGCAGAGAGCAAACATGAGGATCCATCACTGTAAGTTGCAGGCAGGAGTGCTGAGCAAAGGTAAACATGCTGATTCTAATCGGTTTTTCTCTGGAAACCTTTAGATTTTTCAGGGGAAGAAGAAATATAGGAAAAAGCTTAAGGGAGATTTCTAGGCAGCCTGCAAAGCAAAGGAACCGGGAAATGCATGCAGGGAGAAAGGAAAAAAAAAAAAAAAAAAGATAATTGAGTATGAAATACAAGTTAGGAATAAGAGGTCAAAGAAATCTGCCATGTTCAACAACCAGTCATAGTTACTGCATTATTACAAATGCGATGAGGAGGTGGCAGTCATGAGAAAAGGATATGGAGATGCAGCAATCAGATAAGATGGCTGGCAAAGTCAAAACAGAAGTAATAATTTCTCTCAGAAACAGAAATGGGTATTAGCAGATGAAGCTCAAATAGGCTAGAGAGTCAAAGAATAAACTTAATGAGAAATCAACATGAACAAAGAGTTATAAGGAATGAGGGTGAGGTGTCCATGATAAGAGGAGAGACAGTATGGCAAAGACAAAAATGAAGGTATGCAAGGACAAGCAAGAAGTGAGGCAGCATGAAGGCACATCTCATGGCACCCTGCTCAACGAAAGCTTAAGAGGAGGCAACAGAGGGGAAGGTATAAAGCCAATGGTAGATGAAGAACACATTTATTCTTAACAATAAAAGGAAGGATAAGACAGACATTAGGCTCTAACATAATGATGTACTCTTGGTAGCAAGGTTTCTGCAATCAATATACCTGACAAAACTGTTGCTGATAAAATATTCAGCAACTAGCCTTTGATTTGAATTTCCTGAGAAGACACGCAATTGCTTATGGCTAGGGGATTAAATAAACATCCATTCTTTATACTCCAGTTACATATATGGGATACAAAGCTCATGGTACCATACCTTGCCACACACAAGGAAGACAAATGAAAGATATTCAGTAGCGTACTATTAACATCACATGCCCTGACAGGGAAACACAAAATTTCACTAAACAAAATCTATGAAGAAGAAGAAACGTATGAACAAGCCAGATATTTAAACCATCCAATCCCCTATTTCTTCTGCTTTTGATCTAATATTACCCACAAATGTGCCTGAATTTTCATTTAAGAAAAAGAATGTAACAGTGAACAGCAATTTAAATTCATAAAGGAGAGCTAGAAAGGACCTGCTAAACAGTTATGAAAAGCAATGTGGATAGGAATCACAGAAAATAAGGTTGGAAAAGACTTCAAAACATCAACTTCACTCAGTGCTCCAAGTCTGTCTCAGCTTTCCTTAAGCCACTCCTGCAGATACCTAACATTTATATATATATATTATATGTATATTTGGCAAGCCTCAAGCAATAGACTCCACAATCTCCCCAACAGTGTACTGCAGTGACCGAACAATTTTTACATCTTTCCCTAACATCTGGTATATATGTCCTTTCTAAAATGCAAACCATTTCTTCATGCACCATAAAGCTGATTGCTTTCCTCTTTGCAGCAGATTTGCTGTAAAGGATGTTCTCTATTGCAAGTGGACACCTCTGCAGTGTTTTGCATGGGAAGGACAGAGCCCTTATATAAAAAATAAAAAATAAATTAAAAAATGGTCTGCCTGAACAGATGAGCTACAAAACCTCATCTCTGTGATGAGTCATCTGGGACAGCAGAGACGGACTTTCCCACATAAGTAGTCTGCTGGAAGCTGGATACAGCCACCGCAAGTGACACAGCCAAAAGAAACTAACATTTACAAGCAAGCAAAGCATAGCCACAGCGTTAGTCACGATCGTTCATCCTACAGCCTTCAGAAAGGAGCCAAAACACAACAGCCCTGGTGGTGTCGTTCAAAGGGAAAGTTAAAATAGGAAGCAGAGTCGCAAACTGGAGCGTTGGGTGGAGCTCCCAATTGTGCCTTGCTTGGCAGCACCGCTCTGGGGGAAAAAAGAGGAGTCAGTAAGGGCAAAGCAGTGCAGTGGGGGAGGGGGAAGACAGAAAACCCGAGCTCGGAAATAAGAGATGCGCACGGGGCAGGTCATACACAGGGAAAAGGTCGCACGGAGGGAGGTACCCGAGCCCTTGGCCATGGAATGGGGAAGGGGGCTGGGATGAGAACTGTCTGTTTCTAGAGGCAACGTACTGGGGAGGCCCTGGATGTGCCAAGTTTCCTCCCATGAGATGGCCCCTCTCTCAAGGGGCCCCAAAGGAAAAGCTGCAAGGAAGGGAGGGGGAAGGAGAGAAACTGCAGAGATATACAGGGGGTGCATAGAGGCCTTTGCTCCCTGCAGTAGAGAGGAGGGAGTGGGGAGCATAGGACAGGGTAGTACGGCAGTATGGGGATAGCAGGGGAGAACTAGAGGTTTGCAGCTGCTGCAGCTATGGCAGGGACTGGAGCAGGGTATGTCAAAGATTGCAAAGCCATAGCAAGGCTGAGGGAAGAAGGGACAAAATGATGCAGATCCACAGAGGAAGCAGACCACAGAGCAGTATGCAGAGCAATGCAGAGGGTGTTAAGTGCGTAGCATGGTGGGAGCAAGGCTATATGAGCTGAACCTGGGGGTGCACAGCCGTAAGAGGGAAGCGCAGAGCTTTAGAATGGAGCAAAACGCTGCAGAGTTACATGCACCAAGGCTTGAGGATGCGGTGTAAAGGGGCTCACAGCCAACCATGAGAAGCCAGACTACAGGAGAAGAGAGCAACGGGTCCACAGCCACGGGAGAGCACGGCTGTCGGCGGGGCGTTGGGGGGGGGGGGAAGGGAAAGCAAAGGGTTCAGAGTATGGTTACAGAGGATGCATACGAGCGCGCAGCCATAGGAGAGCGGTGCTACAGGTGTAGCAAGGGGATGCGCAGCTATAGGAGAGATACGGTAGGAGGTACGGTAGTAGGAGAGAGCAAACTGGTGCACAGCCGTGGGAGAGCGGGGCTACGAGGGGTAAAGGGGCTGCACGGCCATCAGAGAGCACCGCTATAGAGGCAGGAGGGGGTGCAGAGCAGTGGGACAGGCAGTTCCGGGGACGGGGGACGAGTGGATAGCCGTGGGGGACAGCAGGCCTGCGGGTGTAACAGGGCCCAGCAGCGGGGAACAGCAGAGCCAGGAGACGGAAGAGGAAGGGACGGGAGAGGGGCAGCTAAGGTCCGGCGGCGGGCGCGGGCCGCTCACCTGCGCGGCGGAGCTGCAGCAGCCCATGGCGTCCGCGGGGTCTCTGCCCTGGCGGTGGCCACTAGGCGCCAGGCAGCGGCGGCGGCAGGCAGGCGCTGGGCATCCACTCCAAGCGGCGGCCCGCCCCGGGGCGGCGGCGCGGCGCGTACAGCCAAGGGGAACGGCCGGGAATGCTCAGGCGAGGAGAGCGGCTGCGGCACCAGCCCAGCCACGGCGCCCCCTCATCCTCCCCCCGCGGCGGCGGCGGCGGCCGCGGCTGAGGGGAAGGGGCGGGGCCAGGGGGAGGGGCCAGGGTACTGCAGCGCGGGGGGTACCTGCCCGGGCGGGCGGCCACGCCCGCCACATCGCACCGCCCCGGCCCGCGAGCCTTGGGGCGCTTCCGGGGCCGGAAACACTCTTGCGTGGTCGTCAGTCCCGTGCCGTCGGAGCCCAGCTGTGGGGTCCTGGCTCCCGCCTTTCCAGAGCCAGAAGCTGTCGGGCGCTCGTCCTACTTGTTTCTATGGAACCCCCGCAGAAGGAGCACTGCCCAGTGTGCGGGACAGCTGTGTGGGAAACCGTCCTCCCGTCAGGGTAGCTTCCGAGCGGGTGATGCTTTCTGCGAGGGAGAAGAGCGCCGCTTGTGTGGCCCTTTTGTAGTACCTGTACTTGCAGGTACAAAATGTGCCTCTGCTTACTGGTGGGAGATGCTTGAGAAAGCCACGGTCCAGCAGGCCTGTGTCTTATGCGTGCTCAGCCATTGGAACAGGCTTAGCAGGGAGGTGATGGAATCTCTGTCCCTCAAGCGTTCAAAATTCATGTAGGTGAGGCTCTTAGGGGGAATAGTTTAGTGGTGATCTTGGCAGTCCTGTGATTTGATGTTCTTAAAGGTCAAATCCTGGTTGGATTTGACAGTCTTAAAGGTCTTTTCCAACCTAGTTGATTCCATGATTCTATTATGTTGCCTTTATTGTGGTTTATCCTATTTTCTAGTCGAACTCTTACCATTGATGCAATGTGCAGAGTATCCAATCATCTGAAGTGGTATTCTGGTGAAATGAACAATGAAATTAAATCTGTCCCTTGAATTCAAGCTGATTGCCATATTTTTGCATCTGGTTTCGTCAAGCTTTTAGAGACAAAAATGCAGGTATCATTCTTTTGAGGTGTATGCCTCAGTAACTGCTAAAACCTGGTTTCATGAACTACATCAGGATGATGCTTGCTGCATAGTTAACTGGTGCAAGTCAGTCTCAGAACTGTAGGCTGGACCATGTTCCTAAGCCATGCAGGTAGCAACAGATGCCTCAGAGCTTTCTGAACCAGCTAGGTCGCTGCATGGCTGCATCTTACAGCCATTCATTGCAACAAATGATTTTGCAACAGCTTTTCTCAGAATGAGAAAGTTCTCTGGAAACTGGCAGTTCCTCTTAAGGTAAGTTTACTGGCCCAGCAGTTGTGTTTGGACGTGGCCTGAACTTATTAGGCAATACTCTAAGTTAAAATACTGGTTTTGCTGAATCTTAACTCTGTAGGTTTAATTCTGTCAATATAGTAGAATATATATGATTAGAAATAACTTTACAATGACTTAAGTTTAAAATGATCTTTTGAGAGGTAAAATGAGGCAAAGAGGCCTTGTGACTAGAGAAGCAGTCTTGTTAGTCTTCCAAAATAGAACAAAAACTGGCATGTGGGTGAACTGTGAATCTTTTTTTTTTTTTAGCTCTTCTCAGTTTAAGGGCAAGTAACATCACTTCTCACAATTTTTCATATTTTCTAACACCTCATCAAAATAACCTTTTACTGCTTACATGTACATTGCCATTATTTCTCATTGTTCCACCTTGTTCTATCCAAATATTTCTGTTGTATTCAAAGGTGTGACCATCACAGGACTGTTTTGTGGGAACACTCTCTAGGAGGCATGTTTCTTTTATGATTGACACAAGAATAGATAACTAGAAATCCATAGTCAATTCTTGTGTAACTTTCCGCATGTCACGTCTTTCAATTTTTCTGTTTCTCAGTTTTGCCATTTATAAAATTGACTTTTGACCCAGTGTTTGTCTTTTTCACTTGCTTGCGTAACAAAAGCATGATGTCTGTGCCATAGATGTGATTTACTCAGTTTGTTGAATAGACCAGATTTTTTTTTAATTTTATTTTTAATTTAGGACTTTTAATAGTTTCATTTAGGATTTCAAACTGTTGTCATGGCAATTAAATACTGCCTTCTATTTTTCACATGTGACGAAGCACGTTCAGTATGATTATAAGAAGTAATGGAATAAATGTAATGGAATAAATGCAAGTCCTTCATTGGCTGGGGGAGCCTTTATAGAAAAGTTTGTAAAGACATACCAGCATAGGTAACTGGGTGTAAGTATGTGACAACTGTAAAAAGTATTTTGATGAATCTGAGTGTTAGAAATAATCACCAGAGTAATTACCCTTATCTCTGCTTCTGGCCTGAGGAAATGAGTTGAGTTTTTGACAGGGTTGCTGTAATAAAAGCAGAGGTAGATGTCTGGCTTTATTGGTTTATCTGTGCTTTGTTTGGCCAGTCACACAAAGGAGAGGAAAAGTTGACAGGTTCTTGCTTATTCATTATTGTACTTGCTTTTGTATTTATTCATATTAGTGTTTCATGAAGAAACTGAAAGGGATTGAAATGGTAAGTGCTGAATCTTAATTCAGTAATGGA
Source organism: Neopsephotus bourkii (assembly GCF_033783945.1). Lineage (NCBI taxonomy): Eukaryota > Metazoa > Chordata > Aves > Psittaciformes > Psittacidae > Neopsephotus > Neopsephotus bourkii. The sequence goes on from NW_026901743.1 coordinate 245,014, forward strand.
GAAGTTGAACATTAAGCATATGCCTAAGTGCATTTTTTTAATTATGCTTTACAGATTCCTCTCTGAAGCTGATCGTAATGGGTATGGGTACATCACAAGCTGCTCAAGTGCAAATCTGACTGCCCAGATTTAGTGTTGGGTAAGAATCTAGCTTTTTTTCTGTGACAGATTTGAGTGTGCCCTTCTCTCATGAGCTAAGAAGGATGAGCTTTATGTACATTTTCATTTCATTGCAAAGATCACAGTGATGTGTTCAAGTTTTTGAAGTATTATCTGAGCATAAGAAAGGGAGATACGAGCATAAAGAAGGCCCTAAAATGACAAGAACGCCTTCAGTACTTGAGTTGACTAAATTGTAGGTTGTACACAGGCTGCTTCCACTTGGGAAGTGTGGGGAGGGCATAAACAAATAAATAAAAATATAAGGAAACATTCCAGAAAGCATAAATTGTGTGATAATGTTTACCTTTTCCCACCAGGTGTAGGATCCTGACCTGTATTTATGCACCTGTATTTAAATACTGAAGGATTTTTCAACAATCTGTAGCTTTTGTTGCCTATCTATGAGAGAAATACCTTTAAAATATCAGTAGATAAGTGCATGCCATTTGGATATGCTCTTATGTGTAAGGTTTGGGATGGAGTTTTCAAAGAGGCTCAGTACTGGACTAACTGTTCAATCAACAGGCAGTCCAAACCTGGCCTTGATGATAATGAGATGGAAGAGTTGCATCATGCAGACTAAAAATTGAATGTTGCACCAGCAAGGCGTTTTCACAGTCCGTGTGTTTGCCTCCCTCTTCTAATAGACAAGCTCAGCTCATTATCATTCTGCTGACTTTTTCCACCTACCAATAAACCCACACCTATGAATGCTTGGCAACCACTCTGCATTTTTAAAATCCTATCCTGTGTACTTAGACTCAATATTTCTGTTTGGTTTTATTGTTTTGTTGTTGGTTGGTTGGTTGGTTGGTTTGTTTGTTTTAAATCTATTTAAATACAGAATCACACATATTCCCTCCATAATGCGTCCAGTGAACAAAGTGTTAGCTTTCATATATGTGTATCGGTGCAGGATTGGGACTGATTCTGCTGATACCAGCAGAATACTGGTGAAAATACAACATGAAAAGACATTCCAGAAAACATCTGTCAACTAGTATGTCAGCCCATTTCTATTAGCAGTGTGGGGGTAAAGCACACTGACCCACTGAGAGCACTGTGGCCCCATTATCTTGGAGGCCATGTATATCTCAGAACCCACCTGAAACTGATTGTCTTTCTGAGATGTTCAGCCATGCTATTGCACTTTTTACTGGTGGGAAACTACAGCGTGGATGCTTGTATCGAGTCACACAGGACACCAGTCACAAAGCAGAGAACTGACTCTGTATCTTACAAACTCCAGTTTGTACATCAAAGATCCTGTCAGTTATGAAATTTTAGTCAGGCATGACGAAAAGCATCCCAGTGATCTTGCTTTGCAATTAGCATGGCAGGGTTCTTGCAGACTGTCTCATCTCTGACTAAGAAAAGTTGCATATTGTTCAGTAAGTCTGAGCACTTAGAAGTTAAAGCTAAGATTTTCTTCTTGCTGCATGTCTGACCACACAGGAACAGGTCAATTCAGTAAACTTACTAGGAAAGTCAGAAAACCTGCTGTGATTCTACCTTGTACTGCAATACCATATACGGGTCATGTTAGGTCTGTTTCAATTTAAGAACTGCAGACTTCAAGGAAAGAGAAAGCAGCAGAGAGCTTTTTGAATTCATCAGGAGGGTGAAATCTGCTTTCCACAATTCTGAATCAAAGTTTTGGTCCATTGTACTCTTAGAGATGTAACTTTCTGATGAGATGACATAGGTATACAGTGGAAGGCCTGTCCATAGGTAGCTATCATAAATGTTCAAGACTTATTGAAAGAATAATATTTTGTTGTTTTGGCAAAATGGCTTTCTAAGCGTATACTTTGTACCTGTGGTAGTCCATTCGTGCCATATTGAAAGTAAAATAAATATCTTTTCTCTATTTAAATGCGTTGCTTTGCACTATTTTAATACCTGTTGGGCTTCATTCTAATATTGGACACCTATTCATGAAGTGTAAAAATAGATCACTGTCACAGATTTATGTTGTTTTTAGCCTAAGTTTAGCCTAAGTTTTTAAGCCTAATCATGCTAGCATTTTGCATCTGAAACATTCCATATCCAGTATCCAAATCCTAAAAAACTCCACTTTTCAGAAAATGTTCTTTAAAATACCTGGGTCAGTACCATTGTTTGTGGGAGGGGAGAGGTGTCTAACTAGTGTCACAGCAGCAACCACAAAAATGTAATTTGTTTCAGCTTTGTAAGAAACTTCTGCACTGCCCCAAGGAGACACACAAAGCCAAGTACAATCCTTCCAGTATAGTCATAATACATGATTAGCCATTATGATCCCCTGTCATTTTACTTCAGGAGAATTATGGCTGTTGCACTGAGGATGTAAGACTACAGATGGAGGACTGCCTGCTACAGATCTCTTGTAAGGCTGCTGCAGTAAATCTCTTGGAGAGAAGTCATTGCCAAAAATCACTATGCTAAAGGAACCTGGCATTTGTTTTCTTATGGGAGATGGGCTGTGGAGGGAGGTACTGTTCCTTTCTACACTCCTTGATGTTATGCAAGGAAGCATTCATCAAGGAAGATTCACCTTTTTCTCAGAGTAAGATGAGACAATGGCAATATTCAGTATGTCAAGTTGCTCTGGCTTTGTGTATAGGATTTTGTATGCAAGAGAAGAAGAGTAGAGACATCACTCTCCAGAGACTGACTTAGGCTGTTTTGTATTTTATAGCTTAGTTACAATAATGGCCAACTAGAGATTGCTAGATTGACACAGGTCTGGGCCACTGGCTGTGGAGAACATCTGCAGTGAGCTCAGAATTGGCATTCAACTCAGGTGCAGGCTTAAGACAAATAGTGCTTTATCATTAACACAACCCCTAAGTCATATGCTCAGTGTAGCTGAATAGTCACAAGTGGAACTCCAAATATTGATGGGTATCCTGTGCAAGAGTTCTTAAAAGTACTCTTTTGAAACTTTGAGGGTGAATTAAACCAGCAATGTGGATAGAGAGATGCCACTGTCCCCGGGCCCAGCATGATTCAGCTTCATACTGCAGCTGGCAGTACACATACAACCAATGCAGCCAGCAGTGAGGTCTAACAGAAGATATGAGTGACTTCACATTGAGTTTCACTGGATGTGGTGGGCTTTAAAGGTCCCAGCCCCACTGTTTGGTTGTTCTTTGAGTCACTCATGTTCATCTTTAAAAGGAGGTATTAAAACTTTGAAAAGCAGTTTCATTCTATGCAATGCCTACCACTCCACTTACAAAAATAAGTGCACATACACATATATATATATAAACGGGCCTCAAGATTTATTTGAAATTGAGGATCTCAGTTTGCATGTTTCTCATATATATAGTCATGCTTAACTTCAAACTTATAGTAAGTGCTTTGTTCAGTGAAAGCCTGTCAGCGATAGCAAGAATGTTTGAGAATCTGGTGCTGTGTTAATTTTACTGGCTTGCAGAAAAGATGGAGACTTTCAGAAGTTCTGTGCATTCATCAGCTCCTGCTGGATGGTGCTGTGAGCAACGCATGTGCTCCAGTAGATGCAGATTGCATCTGCTCAGCAGTACCAGATACAAGGATGCCTGTGACTCTTGAACCAGGCTTCTGCTGGCTAGCACAGACTCAGACTAACAACTGTGGGGTCTAAGGCCACAAAAAGCTTGGGTGGAGAAAAAAGTAACCCTTGCACATCTGCAACATTCACTGTGGTATGAGCATCAAAGGAAAAACACTGGCTGACAGTACTCTTGAGAAGAGCAAGTCATACTGATTTCTTCAAGCATTTTTTCTTGTTGGCACTCTGTCTTTGATTACCAGGTCTTTGACTACCTAGAGGCTATGGCTCACTTGCAGAATTTGCAGAGATAAAGTTGTTCCTGATTTTTCATCCAAACTCAGAAGTATTTGCACTAACAGTAAAATGTAAAACAGTGGGGTTTTTTAGGTTTGTTTTGTTCTGGCTACATCTATTTCATTCAGCAAAGTACTCCCCTAAATACTAGAATAATATTCACCTAGTGAGTTGTTTTAAAATGTGTAGAAAGCCAGGATTTGTCTGTGGGAATTTTGTTTCTCTGCTTTTCCCATAACCATTAATTTAACAGTACTGTAGAATGTTCTGGTTGCTCTTTGCTCCTTCCTGTCACCATTCTAACTCCAGCCTCTAATCACTTGCATCAGTTTTTCCTCCTATTAATGCTTCTGTCAACAGTTCCCAGGTAGGAGAATACTTTCAAAATAAAAGCAGAAACAGTTTGCCTGCAGATAGTAGGCTGACATGCCAAGCATGTTGCTTCACTGGAAGATACCTCACCGCTAAGCAGGTGTCACTGAGGAAAAACCCTTTTGCTGTGATATCTTCACAGTTGTGGCAGACAAGCAGAAGTGTTTAACTTCTGTTGCAGGACTAATGAGTGTACATGAATAATGAGCACGTGATTAATGACGCAAAACTGTGATATTGGGGTGAAGATATTCTGGCAGCAGACCAAGGCCAAGGGGGAAGGTGGGATGAGTAGTAATAACTGACTGAAGAGATTTTCTTTACTCCACTACTGTCCCTGTTACCTTGCTGATTAGATTCCAGAAACATGACCAAGGCAGGCAGCTAGACATTGGCCACAGATCCTCCAACAGATCCTAGGTACAATCAGTGCAGCTTTATTGCCTTCCATAGCACAATGGAAGAACCCCAGGGCAGGATGTATAGTCTGGTAGGGATTCTCTTGTAGCAATTTCTGGTAGGAGGGATTGGGGAAGAGTGAAAAGTATGTCACTTTGGAATTTAAAAGTCTTGGTGAGACAGTTTTCTGTCTGAAAGATGGAAAAAAATTAAGGAAGAAGAGGTGAGGAGTTAACAGTGCTGTGGAAATGTATACTTTTAAGAGGTGAAGTCTATCCACCAAGCCTATCCAAGGTTGATGTTTGCGATAGCTCATTACCAGTAAGCCTCTTGCAAGTTTTACAAGTAGGTGAGGAAACTTCTCCCTTCTTGCTTCAGATCATTATGTAGGGCCCAGAGCACATCCATCTTCTAGGAGTTTAGCTGGCTAAGTTTAGGAGTCTGAGCTCCTTCACCAGTAACAGCTGTTGTAGAGAAGAGGACCTGCCCTTTCCCTCCCTTGGGAGCTGATCTTATCTTGGGGTTTTACTGCTGTGCCATGTCACAGCTGTGTAAGCAGATGTGTCTTCACCTAAATGCAGACCCACTGGCTGGGCTGCCTGGCTTGACATCAGACCGCTTTGCCTCTGGTCTGTCTGACACACATCACTGTCTCTGTCCCTGATTCTGACCCACACTTGCCATTCTGCATTTCAGCTCCTTGTTGCTGAGGTCATGGCTCACAGAAGCCATAACAGCACCCTCAGCTACAAGCTCACATCCCAGTGGAGCAGCTGCCCGTCTCCCTGCTTCCTGATGCCCTGTGCATTTGAGATACTGAGAGTGTGGCAAGTCTGTGTTTGCAAAATAGGAGCAATTAATGAATGAAAGCAGTGAAAGACTGTGAGTAGATAGAGAAAACATAGGTTCTTCGACTCTCAGTCAAGTTGCGTTAGACATTGGACTTTACACATCAAAACTTCCATATCAGTGGTAAATGGTGACCATCCCACAAAACCAGATTTCAGTAGGTGTTTGTTCTGCAGTATGAAAAAAAGGATTCAACACCACATTTTTTCTTTTTTAAAAATAAAAAAGCTGCTTTTTTTGAGTTGATGAGCTAATTACACAGATACTGGAGAGGCTGTTCTAAGTATTGTGCTGCTATTCTCTCATTTTTCAAATTAATGGCTCACTCCTTGAACAGTTGATTGTGTTTGGGTTAATGACCAAGGGCAGACTCTTAGTGTAGATCAGACATTGTACTTCAGGTATAAAAATTAATTTCTGACAGATTTAGGGCAAGATATATGCATTGCTACAAGATGTTTCAGTTTCAAATAATTTGCAGTTTTCACTGATAAACTGCTTAGTCAAAATATTTCTTAAAATAACAAGAGAACTGAATTTTAATAAAAGTGGTGGTAAAGTAAAAGTATCAAAGACTCAAAGTTATGATCAAGAGACCTGCCCTCCATTTCCACTTTTATTCATCATGTTTGCCAAACAGCTTAACCTCAGAGACTTTCCTAGAATAAATGTCATCCTACTGCGAAGCTTTTCTCTGATCAGAGCCACCTATTCTACACTATCTCCAAAGTATTCTGCTGCTTAGCACTGGTGGCTGGGTATGGGAAGTAAGGACTTCTTCCACCCCTCTGAGTGGATCTACCTTTTTCAATGGGGGAGGCTACTCTATGAAGGAGTTGGAAGAGCTGGCTGCATTTGGTCCTTCTTCAGAACAAGTCTTCTGTGGTAATGGATTGCCCATGGAGTATTTTCTGTTACATTTCTACAACTCCTCAGGCTTGGAGAAATAAATAACCTCCAACTGAGCTACTGAGTTTGCAGGAGGGACCAAGTTTATTTTATAGTGCTGATTCATTCTGTTGTGAGGGTTGGTTCTGTGAGTCATCATGGAAGTTGCTAAGCTGCTGTCAAACTGTGTGTGATAGGCAGTGAGCTACCTTCACTCTAAGTAGTGAGGATGGTGGCTTCTACTGTTCCCTTCACTCTAAGTAGTGAGGATTGTGGCTTCTACTGTTCTTAGGGTTTTTTTATTGTTTTTTTTCCTGCGTCTGTCTGAAAGCCCCTTGCAACAGTTGTTCCTCTCTCTAAGTTTCTAAGGGCATGAAATATTAGTCACTTGTTTGTTAGGGTAATACTTGTTTTGTATTGTCACCTTTTCAGTGATATGTTCCGCAAAGCTGTCTATGACACCTGCAAAGGAGTATTTTGGCCCCTTTCTGTCTGCCTAAAAAGAAAAAAAAAAAAAAGGATTCTGGGAGGAAATGATTTTTTTGCTCCATGTCTGTGTCAGTCTGTGCTAACATGCCTCACTGCTATGGAGTAAGAAAGTTGTACCCAGTCCTGAGCTGTGGCCCAGTGATTCTTCTGACATGTGAAGAACTACAGAAGCTTTAACTGTGGTACTGATGCACTGTGACTATCAAGCTATCTATGTACAAGACTTTTCACTGCATTCTTTCTAGAGGTGCCTGTGCTTTGGGTCACATCTGTTTAAAATGATCAATGACCACCACCACCACCACCATGCACACACATGCAAGATCTAGTTTCAGCTCTGAAAATCAGATCTCTTAATGGCATCTCAGGATGGAGAATCAAACTCATGAGTCATTTAGGGATCAACTGAAGTATAGATGTAGGAATATTCATCCAGTCTAACTGTAGAATTTTTGATCCTTCAATTGGACATGTAGGGAAGTATGGTTCTAAAAACCAAAGCTGTGTACACTAGCCATGCAGCTAGCTTTACTTCCAGTAGCCAGTTTTTATAGCAGCATTACTAAGGATGTAAAACAGATGCACAACTACCTATGGACAAAGGATTTTCAAATCATCACAGCAAGGAAGTTGGAGATGGCAGGCCTGGATTCTGTTTGCAGCTCTGGCCTTGCCAGGTTTTTAATCATCAATTGCAGACTTTATTAATTAATAATACAGGCCTGTAAGCAGCTCAGCTTTTCGCATCTTTAGTCTTTCAACTGTAATTTTCTATCACTTGGCCGTCCCCTTTGCAAAAGTTTGAAGAGTGTTTTGCTATAGGTAACCACTGAGAAATGCATCAGGTAGCAACAAGTTTAGACCTGTATAGCCTAGGAATGCTTCCAAGGCAGATGTGTAGAAGGCAGATGTTTTAACACACATGATTTTGTTCTGAAAACATCATGTTTTCTGAACATCATGTTGTTTCCCTCCAAAACAGCAGGCATAGAAACCTTTCCACCTAAATGCTTTATCTCCTCTTAGAACCCGTGCAAATGGCACAGGACAATGAAAATAAGGTCATAGGTTCCTGGGCAGAAAAGAGCACATACATTTCCACTGAATGCAGGTGATGTCTTCTTCATGCATAGCTAAGGTTAGAGGGCTTCATCTGTCGTTTAGGAAATTGCATTGAAACACTCATTGAATGCTGGAGATTTGGGGTCCAAATCAGGCTCACTGTCCAGTAAGACAAAGGACTGGGAAAGAACCTTAGTGTCTGCTGCCTTCACCTCTCCCAGTGTTGTGCTTCTGTGCAGACAATAGCTGAACCTACTTACTGAGCTCCCTAAAGACAAGTTCTAGTGTCGTCAGCAGTTCCAGTGTGTGCTGATTAACTTGGAGACAGGGGTCCTGCATAATGGCTTGGTCATCCGTTTCATGCAGTGTTAAGCAGCAGACACTCACAGCATTTTACGCTGTGAGCATGGAGTCAAACTGCCTGGGCACCCATGGTGTTACAGCAGTGCCCATCCGCTAGCTTATGGCACCGTCACAGCTGTCAGTGCCGATTCGCCTTGCCCCTTTCATAAACTGTAGGTTAGTTTTTCTTGGTCACTAGGTGGCAGAATTGGCGTTATTAAACCGTGCACGATTTCTTTCTTCAATGCTTGCAAACCTCTCAGCTCTGTCCCTGTAATTGAATTGCTAAATCCTGGTAGAGGGAGCTGTGTGAAAGGAATAAGCAGGACTCCGTCTCAAGAATATGATCTGTCCTGCAACTGATGGGCCTGTTGCACTGTGCTGGATTCAAGACATGGGCAAATATGTCAAATTCTACTGTTAATGCAATCTTTCAGGCTTTGATTTGATGGTCTGGTGTCAACAGAGGTTCAACCCTGATTCTGAGAAGACTTTTCTATTTGCTTAACAATATTTGCACTTCTCATCTAGAGGAATCTGTCTCTGAGAGACATCGTGTAGTGCTTTTGGCTAACAGTAGTGGAAATCTAAGCTCACATTACATCACAAGGGATTATGGGGGCTATATTTTTTGCACTAAGTTAAAGCACTTAGAAAATTCAGGTTTGGAAAGCTCTTTTATTTTAACCTCTTTCTGCCAAAGTGTTTTAGGTTGGTTTGAATCTTTGGGCCACACAAAATAGAAAGGACATTTAAATAATGTTTTTAATTCCAAGCACCTTTCTCATAATTGAATGTTCAGGAAACACGTATAACAGGAATGGGATTTTACAGAAAGATCTTAAACTTACAAAATCTAGATATGCTGCAGAAAAATGTAAACATAATACATGGAAAAGCTCCAAATCAAATCAGTTTCTAGTTTGATAAATTAATCTTGAAGTTTCTGTGTCTTCTGTGCTTGGCCATAACAAGTCTTTATTCAAAAGCAGCAGCAAATGGGGAGAACAAGATCTTCCAAGAATATGACTGTTGTTTCCTATCCTAGTAGGTTTGGCAGTACCTAGATGGCTGAAGAATGGCATGTTGAATTGCTCTGCACCAGGGCTATCATGCAGCATAAAGAAACACTCTTGTCATCTTCCTTAATCCTGTAATTAGCATATTTTGCTGTCCATACTTTGGAGAGAATGACTCTTCAGTAACTCACCCAGAAAAATGGAGGAGGAAGGAGTACAACTTGCCCATTCAATTAAGTTTCTGACTGTCCACAAGGAAGCATGATATTTCAGTATATGAATTGATGAAGGAATATCTGTCTCTCCTTGCATTTCATCCCAAATATGCAGTTGTCAAACTAGTTGCAGCATTTGAGGAGAGCTTGCTAGTATGACAACTCCTTTCAAGTGTTCACGAAGGTTGAGTGAGATTTCAAGATTTTGAACCAAAATCTTTGGACCTTGCAGGAAATTCAATTTCAATAAAAAGTTATGGCCTTACCTAGCTCCCGTTTTGCATTTCACAGACTTCATAATCTTCTGAACTGTGTTCCCAGATCTCAGTGTCTTCAGGCATGAAACCCAATTCCAACTCTATGCCTTGAGCCCACTGGGAATTATTCTGCATGCACAATTCAATACTCTTAACCTTCACCAGCAGTATTCCCTCTGGCTAGAAGTATTGAAGGCTCTGAAGGAAATTGTTTTGCTGTGGTGATTCAACTAATTTTATGTTTTCTTTTTGCTCCCTTTGGGTCTTGATACTCAAATGTGTTGTTGGTATTCTACTCTAGTGAGGTTTTTTTCCTCATTTTTCTTAAGAAAAAGAAAAGAGATTTTTTATACATGAAAGTAGAATACCTAGGTACTTAATGCCTTTGTTGCTTCAGTTGTTAACAGTAAGACTAGTTGTTGTTAGGGTACCCAGCCTTCTGAGCTGGAAGACAGAAATGGGGAGCAGAATGAAGCCTCTGTAATCCAAGGGGAAATTATCAATGACCTGCTACTCAGACACCCAAGTGTCTATGGGCTGGATGGGATCCACTCAAGGGTACTGAGGGAGCTGGTAGGATTGCTTACCAAGCCACTTCCCACCATTTATCAGCAGTCCTGGCTACCACAAAGGTCCCAGTAACTAGAGGTTAGCAAATGTGACATCTGTCTACAAGAAGGGCCAGAAGGAGTATCGGGGGAACTGCAGGCCTGTCAGTCTGACCTTGGTGCTAAGGCAGGTTATAGAGCACATAATCTTGAGTGCATCACACAGCATGTACAGGACAACCAGGTGATCAGCCCAGTCAGCATGGGTTTATGAAATGCAGGTTTGCTTGACCAACCTGATCTGCTTCTATGACAGGGTGACCTGTTTAGTGGATGAGCAAAAGGCTGTGGATATTATTTACCTAGTCTTTTCTTAAAGCCTCTGACACCATGCTGAACATGAGCAGCTTGTGCCCAGGCAGCCAAGAAGGCCAGTGGCATCCTGGCCTGTATCAGAAATAGTGTGGCCAGGAGGGCCAAAGCAGTGATCATCCCCTTGTACTCAGCACTGGTGAGGCCGTGCCTTGAATCCTGTGTTCAGTTTTGGGCTCTTTACTACAGAAAGGACATTGAGGTGCTGGAGAGGGTCCAGAGAAAGGTAACAAAGCCAGTGAGGCTCTAGAGAACGTGTCCTGTGACGAGCAGCTGATGGAACTGGGATTGTGGAGAAAAGAAGGCTCAGGAGGGACCTTATTGATCTCTACAACTGCCTGGAAGGAAGTTGTAGAGAGGCAGGTGCCAGTCTCTTCTCCCAGTTGTCAAGTTGTGAATGCTGGTGTTCAAGGCCAGGTTGGACAGAGCCTTGGGTGTCATGGTTTAGTGTGAGGTCTCCCTGCCCATGGCAGGAGGGTTGGAACTAGATGATCTTAAGGTGCTTTCCAACCCTGACTATTCTATGATTCTATAAGGTATTTGTACAGTTTTAAAAAATACTATGTATCTTTATGCAGATTTCACCGTGAGCTGGCCATCTTGCCATTTTATATGTTCAAAGACCTGATTTGCCACATAGCGGCAGTAACTGCTTATTTAATTGAGAATAAAAGAGTTAGCTCACAGTCCTGGATTTCTGCTTCTTTTCAGTGTTTACCCTTAGAAATCAGGCCTGTTGAGTGCTGAAGGAAGACAGCAGCTATTTCTTTATGCATACCAAAGTTCTGCAATAGAATGAAGACAAAGTATTTTTAGCATCCATCTTTTTGATGTCAGCAAAAATGTTGTTACCTACTGTATTAAAAATAGTTTTAAAATGACAAAGTTTTCATATTCCAATAATTTTCTCTTCTTGCAGAGCATGGAGTTTTCCAGTTAGGATTTAGTAATACAAGACTTGGGGTTTTTTTGATTGCTGGCCTTCTGAAAAAATAGGATGCTTCAGAACTTCTGATGACAACTTTTCAGGGATGATCACTGCCAAAAAACAATGCCCACAGGCTTCTGTTGTGTTTTTTGGTTTAGTTGTTCATTGTTTTGGGTTCTTATATGCAATGTTTTTTTTTCTTTTGTGTGTGTGTGTATGGGTTTTTGTTTTGTTTGGCTTGGTTTGTTGTTTGGTTTTTTTTCATTTTTTTCTTTCCACAGGTGGTGGAAATACTTTAATATGGAATTAAATAACTTCAGGAGAAAAGCTTCCCACTGTACCTTCCTGCAGGCCTGCCTGGCATCTTAGTAGGAGAACTCAATGTCATATTGTGGTGGATGTAAGGATCTGGTCTACCAAAGCACTTTACACAGGTAGTTGATTTTAATCATGTGCTTAAATGCTCGGCTGAATGATGATGAACTTCAAGCATATGTATAATGCTGTGTGCTTGGTATACGGGAGTCAGGAAGGCTGACCTGGTGCTTCAAGGACCTCAGCTCTCAGCTCAGGCTTCTGGGCCCAATGGGGGTTTTTTTAGGTTGGAGCAACTGGTCAAAGGTTATCTCAGAATGCATGAGTAGACTTGATACCACTCTGGAAAAATGGTATTAACCTTGTAATGACAGTGAAAGAGACAACTCAAGGCTGCCTTCCTTGAGGAGGGAATTTGTGTTTATTTGTGCTTGAAAGGACCCTATGGCAGATGGCCACTGAAATCTGTGTCAGGAATCCTGCTTCCTGCTGGTGGCCATTATTTTATCTGAAGATAATGCTGATTGATTAACATGACAGGAGTGGAAGATGGGCAGTTCAGTAAGAGCAGTCTTACTGCATTATAAGGATCCAGTTGCTACAACTGTTAGCTTTACACATGTGTAACTGTCACAGACAGGACTGGTGGCTTTCCTTCTCTGTCCAGTCAGCAAAAAATATTGTCTTTCCCTTCCTGCATTTTGCAATGCCTTTCATCTCAGCACACAGAAGCCATTAGCATGTGTTTGGTTAAGTGGAGCAGTACTGGAAGGGCAAGGAGCTGGCATGCTGTTATTAACGAAGAGACTTTTCTCTCCAAAGCAGTTTCTTTATCTGCAGTGGTGGCATTGCTGAGCTACTGACCAAACCATGTAAATAGATCACGGTATGCTAAAGGAAGCAAACATGTCTCCAAGGCATTATGAAAGAAGATACCCCTGTATGAATACACAACTATGTGCAAGTGGGCCCAAAAGTAAGTATTATAAACCAGTGACTTGTCTGTCATTTCACAAAGATGGACTGCATCATTTCTTTCCTTCCTGCTCTACTATATAAGACTGTAAGAAGAGACATATTTTGTCAGAACTTAGGTTTATGTTTCCAACATAAGCCAAAACAGAGAGTTTAGGGAGAAGTTTTTATAACAGACCAAGGATGCAGTAATATTTTTAAATACTCCCCCAAATCCTACTGAGGACCCAGCAGAGAGGAGAAAAAGCAGAAGTTTCAAGGAACCTTCTTGCTTTCTTGAAACCTGTGTTTCCAGGAAAGCAAGGAGGCTGCTGCTCTTGTGACTCAGAAACCTCTCTGAACTGGGATGTGGTCCCCGTAAGTGTTGAGAAAATTACTTTTTGGAGTGAATACCTTTGTTTAGAATGTAAAAATACTTCTGGCCTTAATGTGAGAAAAAGAAAATACCTACAAACTTAAAACCACAAAGGAGACTAATAGAACCAACATTTTGGAAGTGTCATGATATCTGAGTCAAGTTCATTTTTGCGTATTTAGAATTTGAAATACTGAATATTTATGAAGTCTTCTATTATAAATACCATAAATATACCTATGCAGAGCATAACGGAGAAACAGTAACCTCCTTGCCTTTAAACATGCAACCCACTTCCATTAGTAAGCTCTATGTTTTTGTCTTGAAGTATAATTTGGCATGGAAATTGTTACATTTGAAAGCAAATGTGAACATGTTCAAGGTTTCTGAAGAATATTCAAGAAGTAAAAGTTGGGGAGATTTAAAAGAAAGGTCATATTTCAAAGGCAAGTCAATCTTTCATGGTACGTTTGCTGAATTTTGCCATTTTTACAGCCATACTTTTGAATTATTTTAGGATACCAGATTATATACTACCCATAAAAAATGGGCCAAATTATTGGCTATATACAGCACACTGTGACAAAGCAGTTTGTCTGTACACAACAGATTCTCATTGTCTTTGTTTTTGAAGTGGTGAGAGTCACTCTGGAAGTGACCTGGCCCAATTGATCTCAGTAGCTAATTGTGTGGAGAGCTTGCAAACATTTTTTAGGCCCAATTCTCCTGTTTCACAGTAGATGTAGCATTTACATTGTTCATAATTGGTGAGAGGTATTGTGGGCAGACTGTGTAAAAAAGGGAAGCACTGAAAACACCTTGGCTTTCCATTATTTCCTTCTGTGGGGGATGCTGTGGGCAGTGTGTAGTCTTCTGAATCTGTCAGTGCTTCTCTGCAGAGCAGAAGTGCGGTCTTGTGGTGCTCCTGTAGGCTATGACCACAGTTCACTGAGACAGACACCTTGGGGGGTATTCCTCTTCTCTCTCCTTTCACTTAGCCACCAGTTGTTCAGATATTTTCTAGTGTGTTCAGCTGATACAGCCCCTATGCCTGTGACAGTGCTTGTGATAACTCCTAGCTCTAACGTATTATTGGAAGGATTCCAAAAGAGGGAAAAGGTTCCCCATCTTTTTGGTTAGCCACTGGCTGTAAGCCTGAGTCTTGCAGCTTCTCAGAGAGCAACTTACAGTCCATCAGTATGTGACTGGTATTTCTCAGTATCAAGGAAATCAGCCAGCAAAACACTGCATTTAGATTCTGATTTGAGGAGTTTGTTTTGTGGATCAGGACGCAGGGATCATTTGCTTAGAATGATCAAACTGAAATTGTCTAAGCTGGCCCAATTATAACAGCTTCCATTGTGTTTTCACTCAGTTTATTAGATGCCATTATTTCTGGCAGGCTGTGTCAGATATTATTTCATCAGAGAAAGCTGAGGACTGGGGATGTGATTCTCCTTTCAGGCAACACTGTGGCTTTTCGTGTAGTGTTATTTTGGACTGAAGATGACCTGTTACCAGATTTTCTGTCTTCTGATAAATCTTGTTGCAATCACACAACAATCTACAAAGAAGACAGTACTGCCTAGTGGCTGTGAAAAAGATTGGGAGTTTGGAAATGTACTTCTCCTCTCTTCGTTCCCAGTCTTTTCCGTGGTTTTGAATGTTAACTCTACGGTAAAGGAAACGTTTCTAAGTAATGGTTGGCACAGAGGGGCTCAGACAGGGTCTCCAGAGGCAGTTGCAGCAGATATATATTTCAGCAGCTCTGACTTTGAGATTTTTTGCATACTTTAATCTCTTGTTTCCACTGTTGACAGCTAAGGTTAAACTCAGTGGGTCAGGTTTGACATTGTTATTACTACACTGATTTCAAAAACTTGTAATTCAGTTTGACTCACTAAAGAGGTGACTGTGTGGAGTTAGGAGAGAGCTTCACACTTAGTTGTTTTCTTACCAGTAATGTGGTATTTCAGTTCATGATAGATGTTTTCTCTTTCTCTGAACAACTTTCCTTGACAGCTTTGCTTAATATTTTATGCTGCTTGTTTCAGATGAGTAAGCATTATTATTAAATAATCCATGTTTATTTCCCCTGTTTTTGTAGCCCCTTCATATTCTTCTGTCCACATGCACCCAAACTCATTTGTACAGTGAGGATAAAGATCTCATCAGCTTGCCTTCCTGTCACTGAAATGATGCTTACATAATATTCACCTGAGATTAAATCTGTTATTCCGTAAAGATTTGCTCAGTACCAGACAATGGCTTTAGCTGTAGAATGTATCTCTGATCAAATCAAAGACTTGCCTTACAGATTGCTCGATATATGGTCTTCATTGCTCACTGGTGAACTAAGAAGCCAACAAAATACTAAGAAGGAGAAGCAATTTTGCAATAGACAGTGGAGAGCTCCAGTGAGAACAAAATAGCAGTGTCTCTGATTGTCATGCTGGCTGTTATGTGATTCACTCTTTTATTTTTTTGACGGTGGTATTTTTATAGCTAGGCTATCCTAACTAGCTGTCAACATATTATTAAAACAATTGAAAAGTTATCTATTACCCACAGCAGTTGACTGATGAAGATTCAGTGGGCTCATTAAATATCTTGAAGTATTATGAGAAAGCCTTTTAAATTGTGGATGACTTCTGGAACTCATTAACATGTTGTCAATACTTCTCCTGACCTTTTGCAAAGTGTTTTGCAGTCCCTGGGTGAACTAGATCACAGAAGTGTCAATAGCGCTTTCTTATTAGTGTGAGCATGAGAACAAATGAAGCAGAATCTTGAGTGCCAGATGACAGTGCCACTCAGGACCTCGACAGACCAGTATGTGAGTTTCGCCCCTGTTGGCTCGCCTTTGTAATCTGAACAGAACAAGTAACTACTCCTGTTGCTCTGAAGCAGTATGAAACTTCAAAGAACATCAAAGCTGTAAGGATCCAGTGCCAAGCATCATAATATTTACCTTCCCTCATTTGAATGACTTAATGCATCACTGCCATGAAAATAATGCTAGAAACATCCCCTGCCCTTCTTAAGATTCAAGTTCTTCTTGAAGAGAAGACTGCAACAAAGGATCTGACTGCAACAGCCTACTTTTAACTTTACTGTCTCTGGGTGTTTGGCTTATTGTTTGTTTCCCTAGTTCACTTTGCTGGCACTTAGACCAAGATCAAATGTTCACTTTATTGAAAAGGAAGTATAACCTGCTCACTGCATACTTTCAAAAACAATGAGACAAGAAGGCCAGTAAAGTTTTACTGGAAAGTCTGACATGCAGACCTGAAGGAGGAAAAAAAAAAGGAAGATATAAAGAGCTAGTCACAACACTGTGAAGAAAGAGCTGCAGACCGTTCCCAAAGAGACAGTAGAGAGGCATTTGCCTTGTCTTGGGATTGCAGTACTAAAACTATAATCTACCCTGCTTTTTATCTGCAACAGGTAAGTATCAAATTATTTATGCACCCTGAAGTTCAGGAATGAGTTTGAGCAACAGCTAGGTTTGACTGGCCAATATCAGATTAACAGACTGAAGAAAATATGAATTGCTAGAGCTGTTTTCAGCTCTGTGTGTTCAGACAGCAGAAAGAGAAGTACCACAAAAAGGAAAAAAAAAGGTATTTCCCTGCCCCTCCTTGAGTCATACTTGGTTACTTTGCTCTTCTTGGTCATAACTCTGCATAGATTAGTGTGGCATAACACAGCTAAAG
The DNA here is from genome assembly GCF_033783945.1 of Neopsephotus bourkii. Taxonomy (NCBI): domain Eukaryota; kingdom Metazoa; phylum Chordata; class Aves; order Psittaciformes; family Psittacidae; genus Neopsephotus; species Neopsephotus bourkii. Next base: position 262,094 of record NW_026901743.1, read on the forward strand.
GCCTTCTGATTCCTTCCCACTGCCTTCATGAAAGTGAATAAACAAGGCGTACAAAAGTTTCCATTAGAAATTGGGTGTCTGGGAACAGAATGCAGGCACTAACACCTGTATGGGAGATGGATTAGAGCATCCATCTAGGCATTTCATTTTTGCAAGCATTCCCCTCCAGTTGCTTTCCCAGTCTTTTGCAAAGCCATGTATGCCTGTCATTGACCAATTGTTTGATGGAGGCTACATAGATAGTGAGAAAGCAACATTTTTTCCAGGTGGCCAAAGGGGACACGTCCATGCCTGTGATGGCTGTTTCCACATTTCCTTTTTCTATCTGCTTCTACTTATTTCTACATGGCTCTTCCACAGTCTTTGGCTTTACCAAGTACTGTCATTATGAATTTAGTAGTTGTATCTACAAGGTATATCCTTAAAAATAATGAATCTTGTTCTACCTTATGAAGCTCAAACGTCAGGATTTGAATGTAAGAGCACCTCGCTGTAACCTCTTCTATAACCTGAAAATGCCAGTTATTACATTTTTTCATTTATGCCCAATCTTGGCTGTAGACATAAAACTCTACTTCAGAGTTAACTTCGATGACCACTTGTAAACTTCTGCTGCTGCCAAATATGTCCACTTGCCCGCTCAGTCAACAAGCTCTTGCAACACACAGCTTCTCTTCTGTAGTCTTCAGAGGAGCAATCCAGCCATTGAAGTGTTGGCTGCTCTGAATCCCAGTTTCTCTGTGCTGCTTGATGGTAGCATTGTACAGAAAGAAAGCTTTGGATTTCCAACTGTAGACTCAAATGGAAAGCAGGCACAGCAGGTGGTCATTCTCAGGAGGTAGCCCTGTGCAAATGAACCTAACAACATATGTTATTTTAGCAGCACTTGCCAGTTTATTGTGCACATAAGTGTCTTGCCACTGAATGTCTCACAATTTGTCCAGTATTGTTTGCCAGTCCCAGTTCAGGCAGTGTGAATGCTCACTTGACTTATGCATCTGCCTTCCCATGTACGTGTCCGTGGGATTCTGCCAACCCTACTTGTTAGTAGTTAGTCAAATGTTACTGTATGCATAATATCTGTTAGGTTGGTTTTTTTCTCATTCCACCACATTAGAGATAAATGTGAACTTGTATGCTTTATGTCCTAAACTTTGAGATTTCATTAAAATATTTGGATGAAGCAAGCAATCAGTACAAGAAGTACTCAACTTTTGGAAGAATGAGTCGTAGAATCATAGAACAATTAGGGTTGGAAAGGACATTAAGATCATCTAGTTCCAACTGTCCTGCCATGGGCAGGGACACCTCACACTAAACTGTATCACCCAAGGCTCTGTCCAGCCTGGCCTTGAACACCACCAGGGATGGAGCTTTCACAGTGTCCTTGGGCAACCTATTCCAGTGCCTTACCACCCTCACAATAAAGCACTTCCTCTTTATATCCAATCTAAACTTCCCCTGTTTAAGTTTTAACCCATTACCCCTTGTCCTATCACTACAGTCCCAATGAAGAGTCCCTCCTCAGCATCCTTATAGGTCCCCTTCAGATACTGGAAGGCTGCTACACAGCCTTCTCTTCTCCAGGCTGAACAGCCCCAACTTTCTCATCCTGTCTTTGTATGAGAGGTGCTCCAGTCTCCAGCTCATCCCCGTGGCCATCCTCTGGTCTTGTTCCAACAGTTCCTTGTCCTTCTTATGTTGAGGACTCCAGAACTGTACACAATACGCCAACTGAGGTCTCACAAGAGCGAAGTATAGGGGCAGGATCACCTCCTTTGACCTGCTGGTCACGCTCCTTTTGATGCAGCCCAGGTTATGGTTGGCTTTCTGGGCTGTGAGCACACACTGAAGCTGGCTCGTGTCAAGTTTCGCATCGAACAGCACCCCCAAGTCCTTCTCACAGGGCTGCTCTGAATCTCTTCTTTGCCCACCCTGTAGCTGTGCCTGGGATTGCTCTGACCCAGGTGTAGGACCTTGCACTTGGCATGGTTAAACTTCATGAGGTTGGCATCAGCCCACCTTACAAGTGTGTCAAGGTCCCTCTGGATGGCATTCCTTCCCTCCAGCGTATCAACTGAACCACACAGCTTGGTGTCATCGGCAAACTTGCTGAGGGTGCACGCAATCCCACTGTCCATGTCACTGACAAAGATGTTGAACAGGATTGGTCCCAGCAGCAATCCCTGAGGGACACCACTCGAGACCACCAGCCTTTTAGAAACATCCTGACAGAGTACGAATTAGCTCTGTGTTCAGGACCGGAGCACCAATTTATAACAGAGCACAACAGCAGCAACAGCTGTTATCTCTTGCTATAGCAAACATATAGCAGAGAAGGAGGAATGGGGCCTGTCTCCTCTGTGAAGAGCAGAACTGAAAGGCACCAGGGTGTTACATCTCACTGCTTTTGTTTAGGTCACTGATCTGAGGTATAACAGAAGTTTTGTCCCAAGCTGAGACTCAGTTCATAGTCTTGTCCCTGCATTTCTCATACGACTATAATGTTTCCTAATAGTACCATGTTAAGCATCTCCACTCATTTCCCCCCAAAAATTCTATTCAAAACAATATGCAGTAACTCAAGGAGACAGCAGAGGAAACCTTTTTGAGACCCGATGTATATATAAAAAAAATCATCTTAGACCTACTTGCATTTGTATCCTTAAGGAAGAGCAAATTTGTGAATCTGGGTGGGAAGTCTCTGTAAAATAAATTCTTAGACTACAGTGAGGAATGCCATTGAAAACCAGCAGTTTTATCTGTACAGGGGCCTTTGTGCACTGAGCAACATTTACCTGATGAAAATTATACACGTAACACTGGATGGTAAGTGCAGCACCAACTTCACAGTTTTATCAGTTCTTGCCTTTGAGTTGTGTAAGCAGTTGCAGTTAAAGGCCCAAAGCAAAAGCACTTGCAGCTGGGGAACAGCTTGTTTTGGGGAGCTGCAAGCTATGGGAGAAACCACAATGAGTAAAATGCCATGAATCCAGGTCACGCAGAGAATGATCAATATCCAGCAGCAGAGAGCTGTAGCTAAAATAACAACTAGCCAATCAACTTTTTGTTCCATTATTATCACACTGTGGAACTGTTAATCTCATTTATCCTTCTCCTTGCTCCCAGGACACCATTATAATGACAATTTCATTAGATAAGAGATTTTCATAGGAGCATGTTTCACAGAACATGCGCATCTGTCGAGTTGAAGCTAGACCTATAGTTGTGTACAGGCAACAATTAACTATACAGTGTTCCTTGAAAGGCTAAAATTGCTATTTTATTTTATTTTATTATTTTTTTATTAATTTTTCTTACTGTGCTATTTCTTTTTCTAGTCTCTGTTGGATTTGTCTAGACACTGCCTTTAAATATATGGAGCAAATTCAGACTGGATCCATGGCAAAACAATAAGCACCTTTGGTCTTCAGTCTGTTTGTGTTTTGACTCTTAATTTTGCTGTCTTTTCCTGTTCCACATTCCATCCATTTTTCTAAGAAAGTTTAGATTCAGAGTAAGTTGACACTGATAAGAATGCTATGTGTGATAAGTGCAGAATGAGTAATAAGATCTTTGTTGACCATTAGAGAGGGAGATTACTCAACTAGTCCATTACACTGTTTCTGAGTTGTGTGACCTTCTGCTCTAATCCTGTGAGTGTGGCTTGAGAGTGGAGGGACTTAAGCCAGTTTCTCAGAAACAGCCAAAGAAGTGTGAGAAGGGATCACCCAAAGCATGGAAGTGTTGCAAGTGATTTTAAAGCTTCAAAATGCCTATGTACCAGGAAGATTCTCAATTCCCACAACCCATGCTCACCTCCTAAGCAGTGGCATGGCCACTTGCTGTGGTAACAAAAAGAAGCAGGTGCCTTCTAGATTGAAGATTTTTTTTCCAGCCATTTCTCAAGGAGCTTCTTGTCTCGGCTGAGATGGGAAGTGCCATTTTGTGCTTTTTCAGTTGGCTCCTCTAGCTCTACAGGAAGGTTCATGGGCAGAATGGAGTTCTCTTTGTGTATGCTATGCAGAACCATTCCTACTCATTTCAGTCATGTGCTTTGGCTTTGAATCCAGTCTGGTTTGCTGCAGTTGAGGTCAATAGTTGACAGGTGTCTGTGGAAAATTAAAGTTGAGAGTAAGCTGAGGGACACTTGAGAAAGATTTGAGGGCCACAAGATATGCAGAACATGGAGGGTGCTGAGAATAAACAATCTGTACCCCTGATTCACTTAAATGGAACAAGAAACATTCTCTTTTGAAGAGTACTGGCAAACTCTCAGTCTGCAGCCTCATGACCCTGCCTCAGGCTGAGCTTTAGGAAATCAGTGTCAGAGAATGAATTCCAAGTTTACTCTGTGGATAAGCATAAGATGAAGTCATTAATTTCTGGTAAGTTACGTTGCTTTACCCATTTGAGTGAAATGACATTTGAACACACTAAAGTTGTTATCGTAGGAAATTGGTTTGCAAGTGAAAATGAGTAATAATCTCAGAGTTGCTAGCCATTTACAACAGAAATTGGGAGCATGGTTCTTTGCTCTTCCTGTTCCCTTAGAATTCCCTTCCATGCAGTTTTATCCCAGTTCATCTAGAGCACTGGGGAACTATTTACAACTGAGGCCTAAGTGAGACACCATGGTTTTTTTAGCACAACTCTTTTTTTCCTGCCTTTACTTGAATTTTTGGTCTTTATGGGATTTCAGGAGGCTGCATACATTAATAGGAGGAATTTCAGTGAAATGTATACATTCAGATTTGTCTTTGATTACTCACAGCAACAGTGAGGCTATTTCAAATGAGAATCTTTTTGGCACATATGTCACTGTTTTTTTCTAGCTACGGAACAGCTATCTTGCATATATCCATTTTCTCTATCACAGTTTCTGTCTTTTAGAAAGCTGGAAGTAAAATTCACATGTTGTTGGGTGCTTCAGGAACACTAAGCATTTGTATCAGTGGCAAAGTTTTCACCAGTAGAAATTGTCTTGATTACTTTAAGCTCTAATCAGCAAGGCAATTATGCATGTCCTTCACTTTAGGCATGTAAGTAATCTTTTTTACTTCAGCTGGATTATATGTATACTTGAAACTGGATTTCAAGTTTGCTCAAACTCTATAGTTTTCTGAATAGGAGCCTCAGAATATGAAACAGTGCAACACAGCTAAACACATTCCAGATGAGTTAGAGGAGGGGGATGAGAGTTTAAAGCCATAAGTCCTAGCTTTAGGCCTAGTCTGTACTCTCCTTCAAGCAGTATTTGTTTTATTATTTCCACAGCTTGCTTCTTTAAAAATGTCTTTCTCCTCTTATACCCTGCTGAGTGTTTCATAGTTTTGTAAAGTGTGGCCATGAAAAGACTTCTTTCTCTTTGTATCCGAGGATATGAGGGTCCCCAGACACTTTTTCTGTATCTGTGCATGTGTTTAGAGGAATGGTGTGCTGTGGGGACATGTTGATCTTCTCTGGGAGAACGTTCAGGTAGCTGGAGCAGCCCCCTGGAGAGCTCTGCAGCTGCTCTGCCTGTTCTCCATGCAGACCATGACACTGTCCTATGTGTTGCAGAAGCCTTCCTCAGTTAGAAAGAGGTCAACTGTCTGACAATACGAATATCAAAACTGTCATCTTATTTTGACCTGGAGCCAGGGAAAAGAGCAAAGCCCAGAGCTGTTCTGTTCTTAGCCATCTGTGTTGCATGAGCAGATGGCCTGCTGTGTAGTAAACCAGCTGTGACTGTTTTCAAGGGGCGTCTGTTCTGTACTCGCCGAACAGTTGATTCTATTTAGAATTGGCAGTCAAAAGTGCCGGGTCAGTGTAGCTCATCCTGACTGACAGGATGGGTGGGGCCTCTTGGTAATCGTCACGGAATGGCCGTTTGAGTGAGGAAATGGGAAAAACACTACAACTGTCAGCCTTTCAGCAAAAGGGGAGAGCACCGCACAGGAGCACTTTGCAATAGCAAGAAGAAGAATTTAACAAGTTAAGTACCTGCTTTACTGTGTGACTTTGGCAAATCACTTGTTTCTTGATATTTGGTAGATAAAGTGATACATTGAGAACAGTCGCAGACCACTGCTTCACTGGAACAGGCAGACTGTGTGGGTAAGACAGCATATAACCCCCTAGGACGGAGATGGTGAATGGTGGGTTATTCAAAGTGCTTCCTTATGCAAGCTCCCTTAGTCTTCCCCAACATAAGCCATCTGCTCTTTCAAGACAGCTGAACTTTCAGAGATCTAGATGGTAGATTTATTTGCACAGGAGGCAGCACTGATGAAAGGAAGCTGTTGGCAGCATATTAACTGACCAACACTTTCATGATCTGCCACTGGAACTCCATGAACAGGATGAGTGCAGCTCAACAACTAGATCCTCCATGTGGGAAGTGCCCCCAGTACTAATGAAATACTCATTGTGGTATTTTTGACTGCTTGTTTGTTGGCTTTTTAGTTTTTTTAATTGTCTTTAAAGGCCTCAATATTTCTGTCAGCTTCTGTTGGTGAGAATTTGTTGAGGGAGTTATTTGCTTCTGAAAGACAGCTGCTAGATGTAGATAGCTGTTGGTTAATATTTGATGATATGATGGCTGCTGTGAGGATTAAGTGAGGAATTTCCTCTCAGTCTCTACCTCCTGCACTGCATAGCCTGTCTCCACACTACAAGGCTGTGAAAGACTCACATCCCTACCTGGTCAGGAAGTTTTAATAGGCAAATTTGCTCCTTTAGCCCAGCTGAGTAGCTGCTAAGTTGATTTACACAGATGTCCTCAGCAGAATTACTGGTCTGGTAAATCAACAGTCCCAGTCTTGTCTGTATTAATTTCCAGTGTGTAGGTATGGCTCCGGGCAAAGAACTGTTAACAGCAAAGCATAGGATGAGCTATAAACTCACTCCTTTGCATACCTCAGGTCTTTTGTTTAGGCTTAACATTTTCAGAATTAAAAGCCTCACTAGGAAATTAGGTGAAGCCATCTTCTGACTGTGCTCACAGCTTTAGATATATGCTTTCTGACCCCAGTGTGGTCCATCTTTGTGTAGTAGAAACTACGTGAGATGAACCACAAGACAAACAGTATTTATGGCTATTCCTAATTATTCCCAGTGTTTGTCATACAGTCATTCCTGCAGATCTAGATAAATGTTCTGTTGTGTTTGGCATTGCAGAGACTAATAATAAAAAATTATTGCTATCTCAAAGATCCTGCAATGGACAGGCATGAAATATTACTTCCCATTTAAAAGACATAGAGAGGTTTAGTGAATTCCCAAGTTAACAGAGAAAACTGGTGTCAGAGTTTGGGACTGAAACCTTTCAATGTGTGGGAACATCCAAATCCTTGTCAGCACTGCTTCCAGTCTCTGAAACCTCGCTTCTGGTACAGCTTAACCTGCAGTAAGTAGAGAAATTGGGATAGCATTCGTCTCTCCTGATCCCATGCTGTGACCTGATGTTGTTGTGGGTCTCTTGGAGCCAGAGACATTAAAATTCATTTCCTCCAGCAAACAGAAAAGTGATAAAAATGAGGTTGCTTGATTTGTGTGTGTATTCATTTCAGTCAGTGTAGAAACAGATATTGCAAGATAAGGTAGAAGTATGTAGGCCATTGAAAATGTGCTCTTCCCTGGTATGGAGGAAGTTGTGGTTTTTTTCCTGCAGCTAGAAGATAGGGTAAAGACTGACACTGAGAGAGAGTGGAAGTGACAAGTGATGAAAGAGAATTAAAGTGACTATTGTTACAAAACTTTTGAATTAACAGTAGATTAAAAGATATTGAACTAATTCAAGTTTAAATATGGAGATATTTGTCTGTGATAAGGCAAAAGATAGAGCACTGAGTAGTTAAAGCTGAACATCAATTCTGAAGGCTGGACTACTCATTCATTTTGGAGAACAGCATGATAATGAAGGTTCCACAGAAAGTATCCCAGATCAAGGCTGTTGCGTAAGCAGTTTGACTTCTGTAACATTACAAACTTCATTGATGACATCCGGTCCACAGTGCTGACAATACTTCTTCTAGAACTAGGCCCATGTGTCCTTAGCTATCAAAGGCTAACAAGTATTAATACTAGTTAAGAGCTGAGAACTGCTTGGGATGTGCTGGTTCTGTTTCTTACCTGCCATGAGAGACTCTGGTCAGAATCACCGCAATGTAAATTCTACGCCTGTCTTAAAAATATAAGTACAACCTATCCAGATACAAGAAAAACATTGAACTTGTATTAAATGAGACTTGAAAAGAGAGGGTCAAAAAACAATACATGAGCATGTTTGTAATTTGCTTTTTCGACCACTATGCCATTTCAAGTTTCAGCAGACTAATAGAGGAGGCATGTTGCAAAAGTGTACTGCTTCCTGGTCTCTTCTAACAATAGGGTCTCCAGGCCTTCTACTTCTGCCTTCTACTGTCCTTCACACCTGGATGAACAGGGCATAAAATGATTCCATTCTAGTTTCAGAGCATATAAAACCTATTTGTCACCTCTTTATGCATTTGAGAATGATTAGGAAAAGTAGAAGGCAAAGCAGAATAAAAATTTCTTCAGAGAATTTTTAATGTCCATTTTGTCTCAGTTGAGCAAAGTCAGAAACATTTAACCAATTTTATCGGCAGAAAGATATGAAATGTTAGGGGAGGTGTGGATGTTTTAAGACCCTTTATTTAATATTTTGACATTTCAAACATTGTTTAACAGCAATGATGCAATGTATATTGTGTCAGATGACAGAGATTAAAGAGAGGACATCAACCTAGTCAGGTACGGGTAATTCCAGAAAGGATTCTTTTCAGATTTTCTTTCAGAAGATAGTCTAGCAATATTATTGCTATTTGGGAAGAAAATAATTCTGAAATACCAGAATTTTCTGTGCATGGCAATGTGTTTCTGCATTTTGATAGCTTTTTATGGTATAGAATTTGGTATGATCCATCTTAGTCTAGTATACCACAAGCACTATGAGACTGGTGTCAGCAAAATACCCCAAAACTATTCCATGAACAGTTCAACTTCAGTGCTACTGCAAGCTGCTTCTCCTTCCCAGGCCCTGGTTCTGGTATTCTCCCTCCTCTCTGTTTTCTGTTTCCTGCCTGACCCTCTCTTGTGCTGGCATAAATGCTTTAATAGAGATCTGCGCTGGGTAAAAGTTAAGGAAAAAAGGTATGAAAATCACATATACAGACATGTATTTCAAGAGATCATTAACCTTTTGCATGCTGAATTAAAAACATCTAAAAGAGTGTCTGGGTTATCTCTCTTAGTTCTCTTAATGAACTCAGATTTCCAGAAAGCATAAAACTCAATTGAGGCCATCTAAGCTGCATCAGCCATCTGGTGTACAGCAGAAGGAAAAGTAACATGAAGTAAAAGCTGAGTAACTGTTATCAATATAGCATTTTCTGGCTGAAGTTTTGATAGCTTTGCCAATAGTCCTTGCTCTGTAGTGCATAAGGTGGGTCTTATAGCACAAAGAGAGTAGTAAAGCTGTAATTTTTCATTTAATTTGCTTAATTAAATGTCACACAAATAGAGGACAAAGTGATCGTCACTGCCCTAACACCTTTATGGGCATCTGCTAAAACAAGATTAATCCTTTTATAAACTTGCACCAATACCTTGGAGTTGCTGACACCGTGCAGATTTACACCATTTGAGGGTTTGCCTTCTATTTTTATAGATACAACAGGATGTTGTACCCAATCCCCCTGAGCAGCTGAAGACAGCCTGGTTCTCATGCTAAGCTGCAGCTACTCTGTTTGCAGCTCCACCTATCATCTGGAAGCTTGCTGATCATCTTCTTCACTGGGAGCTGCTGCTTCCCGATGTGCTGGTCTTCACACAGGTGAGGTGAAGCAGTAAAACAGTCATTTTAATTCCCGAAGACAGCAATGTTTAACTCTTTGCTCTCATCACCTTGCAGATAAATTCAGGTAAAACCAGTGCAGCATTGCGCTGGTAAAATTTTCCAGCTGCTGCTCCTTGGGTTGTTGCTGTGCTCTCTGTCAGGCAAGTGGCATTGCTTGGCTACTGAAGTTAAAATGGGATATCTGAGTGTGTGCAAGTAGGAGGGTGGGAACTGCTTGGGATGTGCTGGTTCTGTTTCCTGCCTGCTAGGAGAGAAGGTCTTCAGACACATTTTCATTCAAGCTTTAATACCTGGACACTGCCACCTTTATGCTCTTAGAAGGTGAAGTCATCCATGTGTGACAGTGAGTCCTGCAATGATGCTCAGCCTCCCTTACTGGCTTTGGCATGTTTTAGGTTCTGTCCATACCGTATTTGTGGGCTGAACTTCAGGTTTCCTTCAAGCTCAGATTTAGTTCATAATACAAAGTTGTTAGCTTGATTCCAGGTGGCTGGGTAGCACTTTTGCAGGCTTTGCTTAACATTATCTGAGGTTAACCCTGTCCCTTTGCCTCCTACCCTCACCTGTTTGCTTATCAAGCTTGGAACTGCTCTGATGTGGAATCAAGAAAAGAAAGTCTCCCACGTGCTATCCCAGCTCTTCAGTGATGTTTCTCTTTTGTGTTCATCTAGAGCCAAGCCGCATAGAGGGGCTGGTATCCAGTGAGATTAAGGAACCTGACACAGAATGTTGCATGGTGAAAGTCAGGTGGGGGAGAAAGGGACTTTCAAGTCTTATGGCTTAGGCAGGGGAAAGGAAATCTGTGCCAAAGAGTTGATTCCAAAGGCTGACAACTTTTTTTTCTTGGTGCCATTTTGAACTAAACTAAAGGAGAGGTGCCACCCTGTCCTTTTGGGGTGCAGGAAGAATAGCAGCCAAGCATTAGGCCTGGGAACTTTTAAATTTTGCCTGATTGTGAGGGAAAATACAAGAGCAGGTTATGGGTTTAGTCAATAAGTATTATGTCAAACTTTGTTAGTACCCCAAGATTCGATTTTAAAGTGTCAAATATTTTAAGACTACCACGAACCTTGAATTAACAATGATGAAGAAAATGCCTCCCTGAAGAGCATTTTAATTATGTTTTTATCTACTTTCAGAGAAAATATTTTTAGCAGATGATCATGGTGGAGGATCATGTGCTTTTTAGTTTAGCTTTGCTAGCTTAGCAAGTTATTTAGTAAAATCACGTTAGAGAGAAGATAATTGGTGATGCCAGAAATGATTGCCAAATGCGAAGAGGACAGTACTGTGCTAGCCTGCAAGCTTCATACACCTGATTGTCTCATGGCATTGGGGTGAGTGGTCTCTGGAGCAGGTCAGATGGGGAGTAGCTTGTATAAACACAAAACCAGAGAAGATAAATAAAGAAGGATTTAGTAAAGAACAATGTTCTGTTGTACTCCATCAGTATCATCTGAGGCGATAAATCCTCTACTTCTTTGGATACCACATGTCAGGAAAATAATCTGAGAGGCTTGAATTATTGGTAAGTCTTGATGAACCAGTTGGCAACAGGAGGAGCAAGTTAAATATCTTTCTACCCCTGAAACATTGTTATTTTCATGTAAGTTGTGTGGAATTCTTGCTAGGCCTGAAAACTAGTGAAGGGCACAAGAGCATCACAAGTGAGAGATAGACTGTCTCAACAGAGGTATGTCAAGGCTGCATGGCTGCAGATACTGAGTTATCAGGCCCAGAAGGATACATCTGCTGAAACAAAGTTCTGTTCTCTGCAAATGCTCCTCTGCCATATCAGGTCCCTTCAGGGAGCAATTATATGTGTACTAAATTTATATAAACTTTAGTACTTTCTTTTAGAGTTCCATGTGCATAGAAAGCTGAACTCTGTTGCTTTGCATTCTTACTTAATAGCTGTAGAAATTAACTGCTTCTGTCTCATCTGAACCTGCAAAGAAGACTGTGTGTTTATTCTGTAACAATTCCTACACCAGGTGTGAAAAGGAGGAGAAAACTGGGCTATTATTTTTCACCTTTGTTAGAGACAAGGGGCATGCCCTTTTCTTATTTGTGTTCAACTATATATATTTTTGTTTCCTAAAATAACTATTCCATACAATTAGGGTTTTTATTCGGTGTTAAAACTATGGAGATTCTGTGTGCATGTGGGAAGATGAACACCATGTAATAGCAGGCAGATTAAGCAGGAGGAATGTTAAAATGGTTTCACTTCTTTAAGGTGACTCAGGACTCTTTGCTGCTTCTCTGGGGCAACTCTTCTTTTGAATCGTAAGTGAAGAAAATGCATATAGAGGCCCTCACACACAAGAGTTAACAGGAGATTACCTCCTTCAGAGCCTAACTCCTGTTGGTTATAGTTTGTAATTTAAAATATTTCTAACTCTGTCAGTTTGTCCAGGTATGGTCTTTCAGGAGATTTTCTTAAGCCCTTGTTTTTATGAATGTTTCATGAATGTAAGCACCAAGCATCAGCTATACTAAAAATGCATTTTTATCTTTTCCTGCTTTTGTACTCCTTCACAGTCAGTGATGACTCCTGTTTACAACAATTGGTTGGTAGGGTAGTTAAAGCATATTATCTATATATCATGTAGCTTTAGCATGAGCTTTGCTTTTCCCTTTTTATTCATGATATAAACTGATATATTTTTTGTGTCATTCACCAGATAAGTTTCACATACATCCCAAGGCTCTATAACTGGTTTATATTTTTTTAGTGTTGGAGAGACAGTTCATAAAAGAACTATCAGATTTGTCACTTACAGCAACTTTCTAGTATCTTTTTCCTTAGCATTTTCTCTAAGCATTTTTATTTCCTTTCGATACCGGCTTCCTCAAAAAACCCATTTCACAGCTCAAATATAATCAAAGTGGAATTGGAATACTGGAGATAAAGCCAACAGTGTAATCATGGAATGAATTTATTACTTACTTTTATTGATTATACAGTAATCATGCATTCTTTTGATTAGTTGTAAAATAATAAAAAACAGCGATAATGTTATATCAAATGGTTTATAATGCTGATGATGTGCTTTAATATTTGCAGTGGTATAAACAGTTATGGCTGAAACCTAAAGTGAGTTAGAATTAAAGCTAATTGTTTCTGATGTAAAGATCTTTAAAAAAATATTATGACTGCTTCATTTTTTTAAGAAAGCTGAGGTTTTCTGAACCTGGCTTCTGCTTGAAAGAGAATTATTTTAGGAAATCTGAGCAGAAACAACTTGGTGCAATCAATAGATTTTCTTCCTAGCTTTTATATTTATTAAAAAAAAAAAAAAAAAAGTATGGGTTTTTTTTTCCACTAGTAGTCTAAAGCATCTCAAAAAAAGACACTGGAAATCCAAAATTTGGCATGGACAGAATCCATGAGACTCAATGGAAAAAAAATAGTGTGGTTTAGCCAGATCATACAGATGTAAATTGCATGCCTTGACTCTGTATTAGCTAAGACACGACTAGGTACTTGGATCTCATTTGTTGTCCAGCAGATTGATGGGGATATTAAACTGATGAATGAGGAAAGGCTACACCGGGACCACTAGCACAACAGGAAATGTAGTCCATATTTGTCATTTGTTATGCAGAGAATTTGTGAATAGTCACTAAGTATTGAAGATCGTATTGCAATTGCACCGCATTGGTATGAGGTGTCGGAGGCAAGAGTTGGTGTGCAGCCTTGGCATACTGGACCTCTGTGCTCCTCACTTTGCCATCCTATTGTTCTGCTGTAAGTCCGAGCAATTGTGTATCAGCATTTTATTTTCTGTTTTGATGGTGTTGTGCTGATTTACATCAATAAATGATCTACCTAACAGCCTCATTAAAAATCAATATGATATGAATCACATTGTGTTGTGCTTTTATTTAACCCTTGTGCTTTATCTGCCCTGGCATGGGATATTGCACCTAAATTCCTTTTAATCTGTGTCAACCTTTACTTAATTTGACTTAGAAACTAATCAAGCTCTGTTATGATTAAGCAAGACACATCATCAAGCATCCTTCTTAATTTGGAAGCATGTCAGTGATCCTGTTGAAGTGAGAGTTTAGCATGTACTTAAGTACCTGCCTAGACAGGGGATGTAATTAAAGATCTAGAGCAATATCATGGAATGATTTTTCATTCAGCAGCTGGTACCAGAACTGCATCAGATTGAAAATTCAACTTGACTTACTTAGAATGTAAATACACACCACCATATCCCTGGGATTGGTTTTATTTTAAACCTGAATATGATCCTTCGACTTTGTAACTTCCGTTCTGCAAACAAGTAAGAGCTGTTAATGTAACATTCAATCTCACTATACAGTGGCACAAATAGACTGCCGGTACTTCTAGCATCCTACAAACTTTTTATCAGAGCTGTTTATCTTTGTAATAACTTTTCTATCTCTGACTTGTGCTAAAGAAGGAAAAATGAATAATGATTTTTTTCTTCAAACATCAGGAGTGTGGCGAAAGTTTCAGCAATGCTATGAGGATGTTGTATTTGCCACTTGATCTAAATGAATGCTGAATGTAAAAAAACTTAATATTCAGACTTCACCCTATTTCAGAGCAACAGAGATACATCATTAAAAAAATTTCTGATGTGTCAGTGAGCAATGAATTACCATGCAGTGCAACACTGTAAAGACATAACAAGCAACTCCCTGGTGCTGTCTAATGTGCCAGCACAGGGAAGATGGTACACAGAATGAGACAAGGAATAACTCCTTAGGGAATAAGGTACTTCAGGCCTAATGCTGAGGTGGAGTGAGAGGCATGTATCTCCACTGAATGAACTGGAGCTCAGCTGACTTACAGCAGCCTGGGTGCCAGCTCTTTCTCATTAGTGAATAGAGATGATGTTCCTCTCCACCTGAATAAAATTACTGCATTGGCAATGTTAACGTTTCTCCATTGCTAGACATCTGCTGCCAAATCTCATCTTTCCACTTAGACTGGTTCTCTGCCCTTCTGCTGTCAGTATATCTTGACTGCTTTCCAACTGGTGGTCCTCAACAACTTGTCAGGAGACTGTAGAAAATCACTACCTGTTCACAACGCTTAAATTTACCATAGAGAGATCTGTGCTTTAAATGGAAAAAGAGTCTGCAAATTGATAAAGGTTTAATATCAGAATCCTAGCAGCTGGTTTTTGCCGTTTGAGTGAGATGACAGCAGTACATGGCAGAAGGGCAGGAAACAAGCATAAGTGGAAAGGAAACAAGCATAAGTGGAAACAGGAAGAGTCCAGATTGATATAAGGAGAAACTGTACCACCATGAGCACAGCCAAGCTAATGGAGCAAGCTACTCAGATTTTGCTGTCTCCATCCTTGGGGGATTTCAGAATGTGACTGGACAAAGCACTGAGCACCCTCTCTGATTTCTGGTGCTGACCCTTCTTTGAGCAGGAGATTGGACTGGTCACTTCCAACCTAGATTGTGTCATGATCCTCTGACTTTCATGGGAATTCCTTTTAGACTGTATCACATTTTGGTGATACTTCTGTGTTTAAAAGCACAGTTACATATGCAGAAATATACCTATATATATTCATACATATAATATCACATATTTCTAACAAAGGTCACACTACTACAAGTCTTTCAGCTGCTTGGTGTATTGGCTGCTCTAACCTAAACAGCAGATCTGGCTGAACCATTTCTTACTGTAATTGTACTGAGTGAATTTTGTGTAACTGCTAGAAGCATTGGAGTTGAATCTGAGTTACACTGCTAGTGCCTCTTGCCTCTTACTGTGCCCAATCTGTATATTTGACAAAAAAAAAAAAAAAAGAAAAAGATAGTATTTCATTTAGATAGTATTTGAATAATGGCAATTTTTTAAAAAAGCCAAATAATCAAACACAAACAGAAATCACTGATTTAACATGTCCCAGCGTCCCCTGCAAGTAACTGGCTGCAATCAAGCATTAAGTCAGTAGATACAACTTTCAGTAGATGTTCTTTCTTTAACAGGACTCCCACATTGCCTGTGCTTGCTTAGCTGATGTGTTTACTACCAATGCATGTTTGCAAAATCATAATTAAATGCAGAACATATGCTATTGTTGTGTATGTGGCCTCTCTGGGCAGGCATTTATCAATGGGTGTTTTTGTCCTGGTCCTGGGGTTATTCTAGTGCAATGGAAGACACCCAGATCAACAACTGTTTGCAAAACTGTGCCTCTGAGCAGTGCCAACCCACAAGGGAATTTTTGAACCTGCCTGTATGGTCTGTGAGAAGTGAGTAGAGGCAGGCAGAAGGGTTACTAGAGTTCAGCAAAGGCCTGCAGAAAGCATGGATTACTCAATTCTCACAGAGCTTTTGCTGCCAAATGAACAGGAGAACATTGTAGGATAAATAGCTGTTATCTGCATTTAGAGGATGCCTTCCAAGTGAGATGGAAGGTGTTCTGCGTTACAGGATTATCTGGCTGTTCATCCTGTCACGTGAAACAGACATCTTCTGGTTGTTATAAAACACAGGCTGTCAACATAGGAGGTAGAGGACGGTTTCGTAAAGTCACAGGCACCATTTCTATAGAAGGAGGCAGAAGCCTTACCCAAAACCTTTACTTAGGTTCACATATTATTAGGCTCACTGATACAGGATTTGTTTTGAGAGAAATTAAAGGCTTCCAAGTCCAACCAAGTCCAGTAAGCAAAGTTGTGCACATGATTTCTGTTGCTCTCTACTCTGAGACTTTCTTTCCTATTAATGGTAAGAATAATCCCAGAGGCTGAGATTCTGACATGGTTTGTCTCCTCTTCTGAGCCTATTCTATGGTGAGTGTTCCTGGTTATAAACAACACTAAATCCAACCTCATGGAAAGTAACAGTTAACCGAAGTTGACACCAAATTTTCGACTTTTGGATCAGACGTTAATTCGGTGTATTCTTGGATAGCTTCTTTCATGATTTCATTACTAATTTTTGTGGGGGTGGAATACAACAGATATGGCAGAGAAGATAATGATGAAACTGTGGCATCCACAAAAGTGCCTGCTTGACTCACCCACCTCTGTTTGTAGTTCTACTCATTTGTTTCTCTAGAACAGCTTGGCCTTTACTTTAATTGTCCATGTCACCCTGTCTTATACCAACCTTGCTATTTTTTTATAAATCTGGTCAGGAGAAAAACAAGAATTTAGGTGTTGTCTTGAATTTAACTTCTCAGTTGGATGAAAAATACATATCCCACAGCTGAGGTTTTGGGATAACTCATCACAGCATGACTTGCTTCAGTGAACTTTTCTTACCAACTTAGTCTGAGGCAAGAATGGCACAAAATTTCTTTGCCCCTTTTCTGTAATTTACTACCTTGGTAACCAAAGCTTCAGCAAATTTCACTGCTTCCCGTTTTACTGGGCCACCACATGCCTTTTCACAGGCCATACCCTGCAAACCAGCAAACTCTCTTGCTTTCCATCAAGTGAAGGAGAATACTTCCTTATTCTTCCACTTCCCATTTCTAATGCCTTCTACATGCAACTGCTGCTACAAGACTGGTACAACTCTTTCTACATACTTCTGTTAGAGCTAAAGAAAACTCTCTTCCTCATTATCAGATATCACTCCAGCTTAATGTACTGCTATGTTGACTTTAAAAGGCAGATTAACTCAAGAGTGACTTGGGCCAGTTTCCCCACCTGTTGTCATATATTCTGATTTGCTTTCTTGGTTAAACCTGTTCTGAATAGGAGGTTGGACTTAAGAGCTCCTCAGGTCCCTTCCAAGGATGTCATCACACTTCAACAGATAATCTTCCTATTGTGCTCACTGTATAGTGGAACATAATCACTAATGTAAGTAAAAGAGTGAGATGGCAAGCTTGGAGTTCACTTTACATTGTGCTGAACAATAGTGCAGTGGGTTGTTTTGGTTGGTTTGTTGTTTTTTCTTAATGTGGGGTATTCTGTGTTTTCAATAGTATTATATCTACTGAGGAAAAACATTTACTGGGGAAGTATTTAGTA
Source organism: Neopsephotus bourkii (assembly GCF_033783945.1). Taxonomy (NCBI): domain Eukaryota; kingdom Metazoa; phylum Chordata; class Aves; order Psittaciformes; family Psittacidae; genus Neopsephotus; species Neopsephotus bourkii. The sequence goes on from NW_026901743.1 coordinate 279,951, forward strand.
CTTCCTGACAGTTCCAATTCTGGTACCACTTGAGATTAGCAGGTTGACAGGCTCTTACTGCCTTTGAAGCTTTGCACCTGCCTAGGAGGAGTATGTCTTTTTTCCCCACCCTTTGCCAATAGTGTAATCAGGGGGAGCTGAAGTGTATATTATCTCATGGCACAGCTAGCTGTTATTCTTAGACATTAAATCATTTCTTTGGAGTTATATTGCCCCTTAATCATAAGCATTAATGATACAGCTAGCCTTTTTTACAAGACAAAGTAAGATCCTGAGGCTATTTAAGGGTGCTGGTGAGGCTTTTACATGAAATCACTTATGTCCTCTACAAGTGCCTATTGTGCCTTGACTCATACTGGTTATGTTAAAAAAGGACCAATTTTGTGCAAATGATTGATAAATGATGACAAAATAAAGAAAACATTTCTTCCAGGCTATACTCCTTTTGATAATACTTACTGAAGATGAAAATAATACTACCAAATCAAACTCATGTCAGTAGGTTAACACCAGCACTGTCTTGGGATAAAAATTCTCTCCAGTGTTAAGCTATTCTATGAACGCAGCATATCAATCTGTATAAATACCAGGAAGGAATTCAAGGAAGACTCCAGTGACTCCAAATTCCTGATTGCAGTATATTACCAAAGCTAGTCTTACAATCATAGAATCATAGAATGGTTTGGGTTGGAAAGGATCTTAAGATCACCTACTTCCAACCCCTCTGCCATGGGGAGAGACAGCACACACTAGAATTTAGTCAATTTAGACAGTCAATTTAGTAAATGTGAACAGTCATTTTAAAGGGTCAAGTAAGGAAACTGAAATAGATTGTCTGAACTGCAGCATTCAAGTGAATACAAAATCTCCTTGTAAGCTGTCTTAGTTCCATACACAGGTTAATGTTTCCTCATTAATCCTCTCTGTTGTTCAGGCTGTAACTGATGCTCTGACAAACAACATTTGGCAGCCCTTGGCTGGCAGTTTTACTTTTTCAGGTTGCTCAAACAGAGACTAGAGAACATGCTTTACTGAGTACTTGTATGGGGCTGATTAGGACTGTAGAGCTTCCTTTGTAAAGCTGCTTCTCTTTGTGGATTTTTTTATACTACTTAGATGTGCACAGGACAAGTTATATTTTTATACCTCTTATGCCTCCATTGGGAAATTAAAAACCTGAAGAGGCCATGGATGAGATCATTCTCAAGAACTTTCATGACAGCACTTTGGCCAAGTTATCATGAGGTATTTTCAGTTTGTCAGTGTCAGCATCACTGCACAGAATAAAGCCTCCACTCCCTGCTCAGGCTGGATCTAAAAAGTGCAAAAGTCAGCTTTTTGAGAAAGTTCTCTCCCAGCTTCCTCATGACTGCATCCTGCCTGACATGTGGAAAGCTCACCCACAAACTGGTAAAAGACTGGAAAGTTTTGGCTGCTTGGCATTCAACTTCCGAAATGCAAAAGCAGTGTAAACATGTTATAGTCAGATAGCACAGCTCTCTTACAGAAGAGGAGCTAGCTCTGCACTTGAGGGAGTCAGAAGTATTGCTCAATATGACTTCTTGTTTGCATCTCCCTCTTGGCTTTCTTCAGGTGTAAGAAGAGGCAGGCAAATGTATTTGCTGATGCTGCAGTTTCCTATGTCTGAGGTAGTAAGTCTGAAGGTCCAGAAATGCCAGCCACTCAAGCCCTGACCCTTGATCTTCACTCACTCTGCCTTGCATGCCTATTCCATAGCCCTCAGTGATGCTCCAGACTTCCAGTGCAGCTTGCTGCCCCATCACAAGCTATTTTCAACTCCGTAGAGTCAGCATGTGCATGACAAATGAATACACACACTCCTCTCCTTCTTCACTGTGGATGTGTGAGTGTTAAAGAAGTGTGCTCTTTGAGAAAACAGTGTGAACATTTTATGGGCAGACTGAACTACCCTTCTTGCCACTTAGGCCATGCTGTACACTTTATGCTTAGGGACTTACTTAGACCACAAGTCCACTGGCTCATCTTTAGAATTTCATCCCAATAGAAATAAGCAGATGGATAGCCAGTGATTTAGTATTAGCTACATTTTCTTAGAAACTCAAACTTAAAATATGGAAAGCTTATTTAAGGCCTTAATTATCCTGCATATTCTTTTCTCTCACATCATACTGCAGAGCTGTTGGATGGCAAAAGCATCACAGATACAGACAGATTAAAATGTCCAACATGTGCTGACTCACAAATTCCGACTACTTTTTCCCATTAATTGTCTCATTATAATCAGAAGAAATAATCTTCTGAAAAGTTCATCAGAGACTCTGGAGTCACAGTACGGTGTTTGGATAACCTTTTATTTTAGACCTTTGATTTCCAAGGCTCCATGCAAGGAACGCAATACAGGCCTTTTTATGTTCATGTAAGTCTCAAACACTTAAAAATGCCTTTAGGTGTACTCAGGAAACCAAAGATTGAAAAGTGATGAAATTCAGGGCATTCCAGTAACTTGTTCCTAAGATGCTTAGGTCTTTTTAAAGCTTTTATTCTTAAGAACATAAAGGTGATCAAGGGTGGATTAACTGCTGGTGCTTGTATACATTGAATTGTGGTGGTTTTCTGAATAGGTATAACAATGTGAACATGTGATGCTGCCCCCTTTAGATCCTGTTTCTTGAATCAAAATAAATTAGTTCCAGAAGTAGCAGAATTCATAAATCCTGGTTTCTTTGGATGTGCATCTTATAGTTGCTTGATTTTTTCTTACAGTTATATCAAAGCTGATTTGCCAACTCACTCCTTATTAAATACCAGTAAACAGACTGCAGAGTCAGTTTTTCTGGTCTGTTAAGTATAGCTCTGACTAGAGCTTTCCAGTGGTTGGGGAACCAGTAGTATGTTCCATGTGTGTCCTGTGCTGTTAATCAATGTTTAGTGCAGCCTTTCCCTTAGTGAGTGTGCTGATAAAAGTTACTCTGCCACCCATTCACTTGCTTTCCTAAAATGTGAAGGAATTCTGTATCTTTGTAATTTCTTTCTCTGTCAAATTTGACTGTAATTGGACTATGCATTCAGAAGTTATTAACGAAAACACACACATCTGCAGCATGTGACTTCTTGAACTCATTTTCCCATAGGACACCACGACGATGCATAGACCAACAGATGGGCTAACAGGTTTTTCTACTGTAAAGTAACATGCTTTGCATTTGGGCACTCACCCAACTTCAGTCCAGGATTTTGTTGCCTTTCCAAGGCCCCAGTTCCATGCCTTTGATCCGTCCTGGTAAATTCAGTGGTGTGCTCTTGACATGAGTGCTTTTAAAACTCACCCACTCTTTCCCCACCACTTTGCACACCTGCCTGCCGTCTCTTTGGTCACAACTCTGCTACTGCTTCTAGAAGGAAAACCCTTGGGAGTGCTTAGTATCTGCAGGTACGTATCTCCAAGCAGAAGATGCACACCAGACTCAAGTCCACAGGCAACCTCCTTACAAAGTTGTCATTATTCCCATGCAGCAGGTATGCTGTCACAAATATCAGGCAAGAACTTAGGGAAAGGGAAGGGCATCTTGAATGCGTTTGATTGGAATGAGATTCCAGATAATCTGTAGGTGGAAGGTCTCTCTTTAACGCACATGTGAATGAATATTTACCCCCTCAAAATGTGATTACATCCTTCATTCATTTCACAGTTCAGGTGGAATAGGTGATGCAGCTGGGAAAAAGTGTAAGTTGAGAGAAGATCTAATGGCTTCTTTTACAGGTAGATGCCAGAAACTTCTCATTGGTATTTATACAACCCACCATTCCTGTCTCCTGCTCCTCATAAACATGGATAATAATAGGTATAGCACATATCTCATTGGGATTCCTACAGAGAGCAATTAAAACTTTGAAGATATAAATGTTTAACATTGTTTATAGTCCAGCTGGAAACAGGAAATGCCAGAAATTACATAAGCTCTCTAGGTATGAATAGGCTCTGTGTAAGCATCTGCTTCTCTTGGTTAATTGTTTGGCAGTAACATGCATAATAAGCCTTTGATTCTGAGTGGGAATACGTGGGGGCTGCTGATCATAAATTACATTAAATGATAATCTGAACTGTTGGCATTTGTTGTATATCCATAGCTAGGGCTGTAGTTCCCCCACTCCCTGGCACTGTCCTCACAGGATGCAAACAGAGAGAAGGACTCTTTCTCTGGAGATTATGTTTGTTATTTCCTTATTCTGTCCTCTAAGGAAAAATAAATATAATCCAAAGTACACATTTTCAGTCAAAGGAAGAACATCAAAAGGCAGTGGCAAAATGAGCATTTTGCTGTGGCCTTCACAAGGGAAAAGATATGCTGATGTTTGCCTGCTGATGGACCATTGTCATAGGAAAAGGCATTAAGAACAAATGTGATACAAAACCTGTAGGAATTGGTGAGTGTTTGCCAGGACTGGATGACGTTTGCCTGGGAGTTCCTAAGGAACCAAGGAATAAAATAACCATGCTGGGGACAAAAATTACACTCTTTATCATTCAGAACAGCTGCTTGACTAGAGAGTTGCCCATGTTATAGTACTCTGCTAGGAAAAACTGTTAGAAGAAAATATTGTGGAGCAAATCATTGGAGATGGAATTACACAGCATTGTGATACGAACAGTATCATAGGAGGTGAAATAGTCCTGCCTTTACAAATCATGCTTCTGAAGTAAATTTCTTAGCAAGACTAGTAAAGCAGATTCTTGGCTGCTAGGCTCCCAATATAAAACAGCAGAGTCCCTGACTTCAGTGGTGTAAGGCTGAGCAGCATAGGCTAAGGAGGGATGAAATAAACCATTTGTGATAAAGAAGTGAAATCTTCTAAACAGTCGGTTTTTTTTAACTGCCTTGTTAGAAGCTATTAAGAAAGGGCTGAAATCCACAGGCTGAGAAAGCATTGAGAAGGTTACTAGTTAGAAAATAAAAGTCCCTTTCTCATTAAAGCAGCAAACTGGCTGAGCTAAACAGAATTATTTAAGGTGACCAAGACTAGGGGAGAGTAGAAAGCTCTAGAAAAGCTAGGTAATAATACAGTACAGTATTACTTCCCTTTCCCATCTTTCCTCTTCCTACTGCTGACTGCAAACTCCTGCAGTTTCCCCTTGTGCCAGCACAGGCAGCCACACAGCTTTTAGGAACTGACTTGGCTCATTAGAAAAAGAGAAAACTACTCCAGCAGCAAAACCCAATTACAAATGGAGTGGACAAGCTCTGACTAAGGCTAGAAGGAAAGTGACCACAAGCAGCAGTAAAAACAACCTATACATTACCTCTGTCTGCAAGGAGAAATTGGATGCTTCTCAAAGAAACCTTCTGTGAGGACATCGTCTGTTGGTGCTAGGGAAGAGCAGAGTGATCTGGAGAATTTTCTTAGAGTCGTGTCTGCAGGTAAAAATTACTCCACAGGATACCTGGCTGAGATGTGCCAACTTGTAATACATAGATTAAGCTGCGCTTGAATACTAGAGGCTCCAAAGGGCCTCCTTTCCTCTCCTTTGCTTTGAAAGAGTCAGGATTTCCCTCTTGGTTTGTTGTTCAAACTGCTTCAGAACTGCAGTTTATTAGGTGCTTATGGCTTGTAGTATTAGCAGTGATCAGAATATGGCCACGGCTACCAACCCCGGCCAGATGGTAGCCCTGTTTAACCATGGTAAGCAGGACCCATCACAGGTACACAGTTCTGACTGCAGAACTCCCAGATCTCATGCAAGTTTACAGGGAGACCATGACCTTGATTTTTGAATACAAATTATTGAATGGAAAACTGATGTTTATGTCCAAAGTTAGGCTGACCCAGACCTGCTTGTTAATCAGCCTTCAGGGGAGAAACAAATATTGCTGCTGGTCATTTCGTTTGTGGGATGGAATTTTTTCAGGGACTGGAACAGTAATTGACAGTGGTAAGTTATTCTCTAAAGACAGCATCGATAAAACAGCAAGTGGCACAGGATAAAAGCTCCATCTTTTTCTAGGCACAGAAAGATTAACTCAGTAGCCAATAAGGAAGTCGAACATCTTCCTCTGTATTGTCAGCTTTTATTGTGTGCCCTGAGTCATCCTGTTTTGAGCAAATAATTGTCAGACAAAAGAGACGCCTTTTCTCTGGTGTCATTCCATCCCTTCAGGATGTCAGTCCCTTTCATCATAATGAATATGTTGTTCAAAATCTCAGCTTTCTTACTTTAATTAAGCACTTCTTGACAGTAAGAGGCAAATCCATTTGGGTACCTTTCAATTGACGATTTTTTTTTGGTGTTTTTTTTGTGGAAATTTAAGAGTTGATGCTCAAAAAGAAAAAAAAAAGAAGAAAAAAAGATTTAATGATTGACTAGAAATTTTTCGAGTTTAAAAAACAGAACCAAACCCACAGTGATAGCTTAGCTTTTTGATTTATTTCCTCTTTCTTAGCTTTACCATTCTGTGTTCCTCATACATACAGAACAATGAACAAAACTCAAGTGTGCAGGACCTGAAGCTGAAGCAATTAATAAAAGTAGTCTGACTTCCAGATGCTGAGTATGTACGTTTCTCGAGGAGGCTCGTGACAGCTACATGTGATCATCAGCTCTGGAAACCTGTCCTACAAGTGTAGTTTTAAAAAAGATTTTCTATTTACATTATATTCATATCCTTTAGCACACAAATCAGGTTATGTTCATGCAACCTTCTGTGTCTTTGAATACCATATTTGGGTCAGCAGCATATAAACTTCACAGTGCATCCAGCTGAAATCCTTCCCTCCTTCTGCTCGTCATCTCCAATAAAATATCCAAAGTTGAGGAGTTAGGAAGATGTGCAATTTGTGTGAAAATGTTTGCTGTTTGAAATCTCTTATGCTTAAAAACCATAACAATAACAAAAAAAGAAGCAGGCACCTAAAGCCCTTTTAAGTGTTTGAAAATTTAGTCAGTTATCTCATGTAATAATTTATGTACAAGAAAGAGAGAGAAAGCACACACGGCAGCTGGGTTTGCTCACCCTTTGCTTCCAGCATTATGTAAATGCAATGTGAATGGTATCAGCCACCTCCTGGATTAAATAAGAGCCTTGTGTACAGGAGATTGGACTAATCTTTTCTTCCAAGATTTGCATAGCCCAAGGACAGGTGGGTGTCCCTGCAATTATAGACAGTGCTTCCCATTGAAAGATAGATGTTGACTGCATGGAAGTGAATTACTGATTTTTGTTCCTTGCTTTAATTGTGAGGTTTTTTTTTATTTTTCCTTTTGTAGAATTTTCATTATAAAGGCACGGATTTAACACCAGAGATGACTAAGGCAGCACCCACATCAAAGGGTAGTGATAATTTAGTCTTCCCAGTTTAAGTGAGGAGACGACAGCCATCTTCTGCTGGGACAGGGCAGGGGCAGGAGGGAAAGGAACTATCCCAAGCAAAAGGCTGTAGGCCAGACCATAGCTTCCAACACCCCTTATGACAATATTCCTTCAGTACTATTCATGTGTTACTCAAAACATAGGTCACAAAGGTAAATCACTGTGTTGGTGAGTTGTTTTGAAAACAAGAGCAACCAGCCAAAGCCCAGCTTTGGAACATTACCAGAAAAACGGGTGATGCCTTTGTTTGTGAAGGTGTGTCTAGCACCAGGTCCAGATTTAGATCGGGTTATAGTAGCGTTAGCCCTTATTCATATGAATGTTTGCCACTGCAGTGTGTGTTGCACATGATGGTCAAGCTGTATCACCTCTAAGTACTGATGGTAATTAGTTTAAATTTCATCATATGAATTAATGGAAGTCCATCATGGGATAATGAACACGAAGGTGAGGATACAGCTTTTGCCTAAACCTCAGACTACTGAAAGATGACAGTATATCAGCAAAAATATTTCTACATGATCTTCCTATTCTTTTTTTTTTCTTTTTTCTAAGACCTTGTCTTTGCCTATTGTCTGAGACAACATACTGGATCAAAGGACATTTCATATTTGTAGCTGTACCTGGATGTTAATATACAACAGAGTTGGATTGTTGTTGACATACCTCTTGTAGTGGTGTTTCTTTAGACACCTTTGAACGTGTTGTGCTCTTTTGGCATCTTTCTTCTTGTTTTGCTCTTTTCAGGAAAGCTGCACAGATGGAAGAGCTAGTTCACTGTCTCTTTGTACCTCAGTAACTATTCCAGGCAAAAGGAAATAATGCTCCATTTATCAGACTATTTTAATACCTAGAATTTTTTATGGTTGTCCTTTGAAAGAGACAGAAGTTCAGGCTTCTCTTAACATCTATCTTTGTAATGTTAGACTTGTATTCTGTTTCGGATGTATGTGGCCAAGTAACTCTGAACTGGAGCTCTCACCTGGTACTGATACAAATCACTTCAGTCACTAAGTAGGAAATGGAAAATGGTTCCAAATATGGGTTGAGTTCAAGCAAATGTTTTAGCTAGAAAAACAGTGGGAAATGTTGTAACTTGTACTTCGCATCTCACCACTAATTTGATGACCAACATGTCTTTTGGTTTGGGTTGACCCAGAGTGATTATTTCCACAGCTTTTTAGTGTGATCACTGAATAAAAAGTTCACCATTTGTTTCCTCTGACATAGCTCAGTTCCTACCCCTGACAGTACTTTTCAGTGTGACCTTGAACACCTCCTTCCATACATAAGGAAGCCTCCTTTTATAAAATGACGGCAATGTTTACAGTTTCCTTCATAAAATGCTTTGAGATACATGAATGAAGAACACTGCAGGAGAGCTAGATTACATGTTGTCATCAATGGTAGAATAGGATTCATGTGACTGGCAGTCAGAGTTTTCACTCTTTCTGAAGGTATTTCCAACTCTTCTGATGTTAGGCATTAGAGCCTATGAATTAAATATAATTGAAAATCTTAGAAAACAAAAGCACTGATGAAGTGCACATCAATAGCTACGGTCTGCCTGGGTGCATCCCTGCTGGTGTGGTTAATCGCTACTTTGCTAATAATCCTTTAAAAAACTAAAAACAAATCACAGACAAACTGCAATTACAATTTTTCTTGGTCTTTGATGCAAACTGGTTTTGACCCAGAGAGAATAATGTTCTTCTCTTCCCAGGGAACCACATTTTCTAACTGAAAGTATCATTGACTCCGAGAATGACTGAAGTTTAAAAGAAGCTCTGCAGGTCTCTGATCTCATTGCTCACTAAAACAGATCAATTACATCAGTTTGCTCAGGGTCTTACCTGTTGAGTTTTCAAGAATAAAGATCCCCAATAGGCCTCTCCAGGCCCCCTGTTCCAGGACTGACCACCTTCACAGTGAGAAGGTTTTTCTAATACCGTATTAGAGTTTCTCAAGTTGCAGCTTGTGCCTGTTACATCTCATCCTGTCACCTGCTCCTCAGAGCAGAGTCTGGTTCTCCATACTGTCACTGTCATGCAGATGTACTTCACACCTCTTTCCATAGACCAGTGCACGAGCCAGAGTCTTGGAAGGCAGCCATACATAAGCCATCCTCCCACTTCGCAAATAAATCATCAGAGAGCTGACAAAAACCCTTTATACAGCCCAGGCTTTCAGTTCAAACCAGACCTGACATACTCTTTCACCTTCAGGTACATAGGCTTTTTTCAACACTTTTTATAAACACTAAACTCCATTCCAGGGTCAGCTTATTCTCAAATGCTACAGCTGTAATCCATAAATCCTACAGAAGAAGATCCAGTTTCTCCTGTAGGAGCCAAAGTAGATGACTGGTAGGAATTATTACTGCAGTGTATGCTGTAAGTATCACAGTTTTCGGCAGATTTCAAACTCAGTCATCATGCCAGTGAGGATTTTCTGGGTTTAGAGCATTAATTTAAAACTTTTCCTTTTTCTTTTCCTTTATATATTTTTTCCCTTCTCTTCCCTCCACACCCCCCCCCCCTTCTTTTTCTTCCCCTCTTTTTATCTTAAAGAGACCCTGGCATCCCTGAATTTTAAGTTATTGGAGACAAGAGCTTATGCCTCTATATAGAGAAATACCACTATGTGCTTGCCCTCTTTTTATATTCATCCTTATGTGCCTGCTACTGCTCTCTGGACACAGAGGGAAACAGAGCTGTGACCTGCCTGATGTAACCACCCTTGTGTTCTGTTAACACACAGACCTGGAGGCATTCAGAGTTCTGATCTGAAGATTACGGTACAATGGCAAATCACCAGTTACATTTTACTTACATGTCAATGGAATACACAATCTTCGGAGCAGACCAATACACTAGGTGATTTCACACTGAGCTAAACCTAACAGGACTCAGAGCATATTTAAGTAGGAACTGTGATAGTAGCAACTGTGGTCTGCATCTCAGTACTGACCACCTCGATAAGTGTAGAAATACCATACCAAGAGAAAAGTTATTAATAAGAAAAGCCTTTTGTGTCTTACTGCTTTCACTTTGATGCAGCAAACAAGCCTCAGCATGAAACTGGAGAGTAAGTTCCCTTTCTTTTTCCCTGCATAGGATTGTGGCGAGACCTTATATTGTCTTATCCAGGATACAGTTCAAGTGCTTGGAGACTTTCACTTCCTCTTCAAGCAGATGCTACAGCACAATACATACCCCAGTTTTACACTGGCTTTATTAAAAAGCATTTGAGGTTACTGCTTGAGTTTGGTACTAAGATAAGCTTGATGAAGTGTTAAGTTAGTTGATAATGGGAAGAGTTCTTGGCTGTATATCCTGGCCAGCTGCTTCCAGCTCCTGCCCTTCAGCTCAAATGATGCAGAGCTACATGCACTGTTGCTTGGACCCAGCAGTCCCCAGGTGTGCAATATATTATGATCTGTGGTGCAAGAACTGCACATAGAATGCACAATCTCTTCAAGGGCTTAGGTTGGTCACCCCTTGATTAAAGCCCTTGTGGGTAGGAGGGACCCAGGTTTTATCCTTCTTACCAAGTAACCAAAGTTACGATCAAAATTATGCCTCCTGGCAAAGGAATATGGATGCTGATGCTTTTCTCTACCCCTTTCCCTCAAACAAAGTGGAAACCACTACCGCTAGGACCCAGAGGAGCAGTAGAGAGTGAATATAACACCAGGAGAAAAGGCTGGAAACTAAGAACTGTGTGTTTAACATTTTTTGTCTTTTTGCAATAATTGAAATAATTGACTGATAGTAATTGTTAGACTATTAAGATTCTATTTATAATATTCATAAATCCTTACCTTTACATATAAGGTGTATTTACTTCTTTGACATAAGATTTTGAGCACAGCATGACTTCAGTGTGGCTGCTTAACGAATTTATCACATTCTGCCTGGAGTTACCCATTGGTGACTTCAACTCCACTTCAAGGGGAAGCCATGTAGAGACTCCCTGTGCATGGAACTCCAAAAATAAACTTATTTCTTACATACAAGGGGAAGATCCATAGTCTGCTGGTGGCTGACAAGCGCAGCTTTGAATTGCTTGTTGTGACAAGAGATAATTTTACATTGGTCCAAAATTATAGCAATGTAACCTCTCATGTGACTGTGCCAGATCTTTCCTACAGCTTTTCTCCTATAAAGTCTTATGCAGGAGGGTTTCCTGTGACAGATGAAGTACAAATCAGAATGTAAATACATATCTGTATGTTTCTGTGTGGCACTGACTCTACCTCTATGAGTTTCCACAGTTCTTCATTTAGTTGACAGTGAATTCCGAATTCTGTTTTCCAGGTACTACATGTTTGTTCATGAGGTTTTGAAGCATCACATAGGGAGTTAGTGCTTTGACTGCCATTAAAATGAATGTTCGTTATGTGGCTTAAACACTGCATAAGAAATATGAAAATGCCTGTCACCCTAAACATCCCATTTTTGTTTTTATGATAAGTTTCTATATGCATCTAGAGACTGTGAGTATCACTTTTCTTTTATGGGTTACTAGTAATAATGAGAGGCTTTTGATACTTGTGGTCTTATCGTAATGGCATCTGTTTCTTTGGGACATCTAGACAAAGTTTGTCTTTACCATATTTCCAGTCTGATGCTGATGAAAACTGGTAACAGAGCAATTTCTACAGAACCTGGGAAATCACTGCACAATTATATATACTCCTGTTGGACTTAGAGGCCCATAAAATCAAGCCCTCACAGTGCTACCTGCTGTATAGAACAGTAAGATAGCCCCGGTTCTGCTAGGAGAGCATGAGCTGGATAGCAAATATATGTGTGATAAAAGATAAGGCACTGAAGTGATATCCATGGAGCTTTTTGGTTCTCAAGACATGCAGTTCTGTGCTCTGTGTACTGACTTACCTTAGAGACTACACTCCTAAATCTCACCTCCTGAAATACCAGAACTGAATGAATAGCTAGGGCAAAAGAGAAGTCCAGGAACTCTTAGACTTCAAAGTCTATGAAAAACTAATTTCCAACACATTCACAGCCTTTTCTTCATCACTTCCCAGAAACTTTCTCATAGTTAAGATTTTCGGAGCATGAGTACATGCAAAATGAATGGTTCACTTGTTTTCCACAACAGAAAACTAAGAGCTTCACCATGAAAGTAGTCCAGACTGTTCTCATAGAACATCAGTGGGCCTGCTTACTTCTGATAGAACGGACAAACTTCTTCGATGCTCTGTATGTGTATAAATTCAGGAATCTGTTATAATATTATACATGTAAATCTGTGCTAGCCAAAATCGTGTTTTAGACTCAGATGTAACACCTGAGACACACGTTCTTGTTGCTTAGTTACAGCATGTGACTCCAATGAAAAGTGAAAACACGGATTATTTGTTGAATTAATTCTTGGCCATGCACCCCACGTATTCATTAGATGGAGAATAAAACTTTGAAATATGAAAATTACTTCTGAGGGTTAATGACAGACGTGCAGAAGCTGAGCTCCCGATCCTCTTATTTGTTACAGAAGCAACACTGTTACACTGCAAAAAAGCATCATGAGCTGTTCTATAGTGCTCCCCCTGGCTGATAACGGGAACTGGCGTCAGGGGAAACACGGCTGCGCCTGGGAGAATGACTGAAACTTGGACGAAGTGAAGGGCAAAATGTAAAATATAATAAAATCTCCTGAAAAGCTACGGTGTTACTTTCCCTTGGAAATAAGGGGTCCAATAAACCCTTGGAAATGGATGGCATTCAAGTCCATTGAAGCAGAACCCATTCCAAGACTAAACTTGACCGTACCTGCATATAACCTTAATGTATGATTAATGAGCCATGACAGACATACATCAGGTCAGCAATGCTGACAGATAGAGATTTTTCTAGCAGAACTCTCTCAATAATGGTATGCCTGTGGCAAGTGCTGGAGAAAGGATTACCTTTAGCTAAATGCAACTGGACATGATGAGTGATAGGAATTTGCTTTAGGGGATCGGCTCATTCAGGAGAAGGAAATTATTGTAATCTCTTCTTTTTTTTTATTCAGTATCCATAGACTTTCCAACACTTACCTGTGTGTAGGACAGACCTATTTATATTCTTGAGACTTGTGAAATAAGACAAGACATGATGGGGTAGAAAAAGAAGAACACAAATTCACGGGAACTTGTTCGCAGGAACTCCAGAGTTTCTGGTTAAGTGACTGTTTTTCTGACCACCTTGATACACAGCCAGAGGTCCTGGCCCTGTTTTGGCATGCTTCTGTGCTGGCAGCTGTGAAAGGTTATACTGGAGAAAAGGAGGTTACAGTACATACAGGTAATCCCACAACGCATATATATGAAACAGAAAGGTATTAAGGGGCTGCAGCAAGAACAAAATCTTCCCCATTATCTTTCCTATCAGGTTTTTGTTTGTTTGCTTGTTTTTAGTTTTTGTTTGGAATAAAAAAGAAGCTAATCACTCATCTCCGCATAAGGGCAACAGAAGAAGTGTTTGCACCATCAACCTGTTCCAGCCTCCCAATTCCCTACCACTGATTCAATTGCTCATTTAATTAAAAAAAACCAGCCACAATGGTCAGATATATAAATGCAGCTGTAGTAACAAGCCAAAGGGCACAGGGGAGTCCTTCATAGCCACGTTTCTGTCAACACACCATCACTACACACCCTTTGTGTACATGTGAAGCCTTATACTCTTAACCTTCTGCTATTTGCCAGCTTTGTGAAGACACCAGGGGAAGCACCTGGCTGTTTAGACAACCAGGTATGGTCTTTCCACCGTTCAAAGCAAGGGGTTTGTAACTCTGAAGGACAGTTTTTGGCTGAGATGGAGACAAGGACATAGGTTAAGTGACTGTGGCATGCCATATATGAGTCTAGCAGGTATAACCAGTCTCACTCTCTTCTGGGAAGTGTGTCATGGCTGTTTGACTTTAACTCCTCTTTCCAAACTGCGCTCAGAGTCTTTGATCTAAAGTTAATCTCACTCTTAAAATATTTATGGGACAATGCCTGTAGTGTGGCACTCCTGAACTTGGAGAACACAGCTTTTAGTTTCTAAAGGAGGGTCAGACAGCTGGCTGCAGGGTGGCCTGAGAGGTGCCTTCAATATTTGCTATCACTCTGCCCAGCAAAGCAACTGAGCCTTCTACAAACAGTTCTGTCCATGAATCCTGTTTATATATTCCAAAACGCTGTCCTTCTGATTTGTTTGGAAGATCACACAGTAAGAAAAAATTCTAGAGGAAACAGCTGCTACCTTGATTTGTTAGGTCTGACTGCATCAGGGTTGCTATTAGAAAATGCAGTCAGTAAATTTAGGGCCAAAATCTTGCCTGAGGCAAGATCAGGTAAACAGAGATTTAAAAGCCCCTCTGTTTCTGCACTGTATTGCTACTGCAAAGGAGGCAGTCTAAAAGCCCTGGGCTACTAAACTAGTTTTGGATTTCACAGAGAAGACTCTTTAAAGTACTGATAGCCTTTAGGGGCAGATGAAAACTTACAAGTGATTGTGTCAGTACAGTCCTGTTGGTTCACCCACTGTGAAACTCCTTGAATGGTCCCATCGCAATTTGCTGAAAGCACTCTCAAGATGTCCATCATGAGATGATCCTGCTAATGTACTAGGGAGAACTACAGGAACACACTCTACAGGGTGTCTGCACACCCAGGCTGGAGAACCATGTGTACCTCCAGCTGAAAAGCACAGAGTGGTTAGGAGACTGAAGAGGCCCATAAGTTCTTCGTGAGATTTTACATAACACTACAGTAGCTTTTGAAATATGGCCCTTTCATCCCTGCAAAATTCCTTACCATTGCATGTAACAACTAAGTCGTACCTCCAAAATTATGCCAGCATGTTTTAGAGCCCAGTTGTCCCTTGGCCTCTATAGCATATATCACCTTGCAAACCTGATGCCTTTGGTGGCTGCTTAATGCTGAAAACAGAATTTTGCATTTCCCTATTTCTGTGACTCAAGGCAGGAAGATCTGGTTCTGCCATGTGGCCTCTTCCAGCACTTGTAATAATGACAAGAGTTCTCCATTGAGGTTACTTCAGTTCATAGACATTACACAAATGCAGTGTGCCCAGCAAAATGCAGCCACTTCTGGGCTGAAATAGAAGAATTGTTTTAATAGCACAGCACAGAGAATACCTGAGAACAGAAGGTACGAGTTTAAAAGGAGAAACAGCCTAAGTGTGCATGAGGCAGTATGTGCTTTGTGTAACAGTCTGTCAGCCGTGGCTATAGCCAGAACCAATGGCAGTTCAATGGCAATATATTTAAAAGAAGACAGAATTCAGGGATGTTGCTAAGGAAGGATCGGGAAAGACTAAGCCAGTTCAGTAAGCACAACCACTCTCAGTGCAAAAGAGAGCCCCCAGTCTTTTGGGAAGAATTTGGAAAGATCAGAGAAGTACAACCCAAGGAGCAGTTCCAGTGGAGCGAATACTTGTCCGTTAGATTGATGATAAGAAGCATGAAAGTGCAGCTGCTTCTAATGAAGCAGGCATGTGAAGGTCAGGGAAGTGGTGAATTCTCAGTGTGCAGTGATGCTCAGTGTAACACATTTTGTGACTGTCTGACAGGACCTTCTGGTAAAAGCTGAAGATAATCTAACAGAGCAGCTGTAATTATGGTAGAAGCTTGCTTCCTTTACTTGTTTTCCTGGGTAATGCTAAGGTGAGTAGGCACCTGGGAGATGCAAAATCAGGGCAAGAGGCAGTTTTCCTATCATCTCCACTGCCATTTGCTTCAGCTTGGGCTTTCCTGGTCCCTCCATAGCAATGCCTCCGAATGGCATCTGCTTTCAAGTAAGTTGCTATTGAGATACTTAATGGCTCTGACTAGCCATAATGGAACTATCTAACTTTCTTCTTTCATCAGCAGTTCAGTAGAGATGTGTGTTAAAACTGGAAACTATTGATGAGCTCTGCTGAGATGACCAGGGCATGGGTTTGCAATCTGGTTCACATTTTTTGAAACCATGAAAGACAAGGAATCCTTGTAACTTCTTGGATATGACAGATGACTATTGAAGAGAAGTGTTGGCCTGCTCAGCCACTAAACCTTGTCATGACTTTGGAGATACAGTTCCCTAAATAAAAGCGAGACTGCGCAAGCAAGCAGGGTGAGAAAGCAGCGGTGGAGAGGAGGTAAGAGTGATGTTCAATTTCATCTGGTAAGTTAAGTGGGAGAAATGTTTGAAGGTGTATGCTACTATGGGAATATAGTTATACACACGGATGGTGTGAGATTATAGCCCGTTCCTCATATTTGCTTTATGTACAGGAGATACTGATCTGCAACAGCTTAACCAAAGCACATGTAGCAGATGCATGACTCACCCCATTTTTGCTACAGAATTAGTTCTGTGCATGTCTTGTGTCAGCCTGTTCTGTGAAACCACTTCCTTAATTTACTTGGTCTGGATGTCGTGGCTTAATCACTTGGTGTTGAAACCAATCTGGGGTTACCATAAGTCATTCACCTTACATTTGAAAGCAGGCTGTGTGAGCGGAGTAAATTAGAGGCAAATTTTCAGCCTAGCATCCATATGACTTCATCAAGAATAATGTGCTGTGTTGTGGAATACATTTACATTATGTAGGACAGTTCTCTTCCACACCTTAGAACTAAGAAGCTCCAGAGAAATGAATTTGCCAGTTTGCCCATGCAGCTCAATACCCACTGAACAACAGGCAGCTGCACAGTTGGGGGGATACGAAAAGAGCTGCATCCTCTTTCCTCCACTTCCTCTCTCATCTCAAGATGCAGTGAGCAGAGCTCAACAGAGATGAGGATCAATGCCTTAACTCTAGCACTTTCACGCTGCCAGGTAAGAACTGAAGCCTGGGTTTCATTTCCATTGGGAAAGCTCTTGCACACTTACCTGCCTTTCTCACGCTCTTCAAAGTATTATTCTGTCACTGCACGTCTCAGTTGTCAACATGAAGGACAGGCACGTGGGTGTAGGTAATTTTTATATTCCAGGGGCCTTCCAAGCGCCAGAACTTGGAAAGAGGCTTTTGTGCAAGTAAAATCCTGTGATATGACAGACATTGTTGGGAGATGAAGAAAAACTCTCAGGGAAACACATGCAGTCTTGTGACCCTCTGGTACCTGGGAGGCCTAATTAGCTGGATGCTACAAAAGGCTGCTTGCAGCTGGCAGGAAAGGTTGACTGCTAGGAAGGAAGAGGCAAGAAGGGCCGTTTCCTGAGCAGCAGGAGGGCAGTGGAAGATTCTCTATATTCTGAGGCTCAGACACAGAGCTTTGGACTGAAGGTACTGGGTACGCGTGAAGCAGCATGAGGCAGTAGCAGGGCCTGCCGAAGGTAACTGAACTACAGGTTGGATGTGTTAAATGGAGCAGATCATCTTTGTCTGTGTGACTAGAAAGCAGGAAAAACTAGTGGCCTGTGAGGCACGTGGTCTTGCAACAACTATGGGCAGCCCACAACACACATAGCAAAAGCACACAAAGTAACGCCCAGTGAATCCAGCGTTTTCAAGAGTTTTCCCCCAGGTACCAAAGTGAGCAGGCTTCTGATCTAACTTACAGGTCAAGGCTTCTCTCCTAAGGAACAGAGGCACTGAAGCTCAAAATCTTTGCAAGTGATCCTGTGGCTGCCTCAACTCTGGTCCTATTTGAAAAGGTGCAAAATCAGCTCATATGTCTGAAAACAATGGCCTTCAGGTTCTTTTGATTGGGCTGGATGGGCTAGCTAGGGGTGTGTGCACTCAAACAGAAAGCTAGTTTTTGAAGGATTCAGATGGCTGAGTGCAGATATTGCCCTATTGTCCTCTTGTCCTCTTTCAGGCATGAAGAACAGGCAGAATCGATGGCAATGTCTAGTCCCCGAAAAAGAGGTTATTTCTCCAAACATATTGCTTGCATCAGCCCTCCAGGGCAGTGAGGAAGTTGCATGCCAAATCCATTTTGTCCCTGTCTGAATACTTGTGGAAAGTCTCTAACAGTGAGAGAAATCACAGTAGGAAGAAGTTTGTCAGAAGGCAAAACCAGCAGCATGACACTTAAGATACAGTGGGGCATTATCCGTCCTATGGACATGGAAACAAAGATCTGCTTAAACTAAGCTTATTTAATGTAGAGTCTGACTTTAATGTGAGAGGCCAGGTCAGGCTTCTGTTGTGTAACAGGTAACAGCTCCTAAACAGTAAAGTCGGGGTGCAACTATACTGGTATCCAACTGGTAAACTTCAATTCCTAGTATTCGTCATTTTTAGATGTAACTTGGGCCAGATCAACTCCTTTTAACCATGGATTCAGGGAGTAAAGCAAGGTGAACACTTGGAGAAGTGACTGCCCATCTTTTGTGCAAACCCAGCACTGAATGAATCACTGCCCTGAAATCAAATACTAAGATGTCTGTCATTTACCACTTCAGACTGGTCCAGTGTTAGGAAAATGGACTGTAAATACTTTAAGCCAGAACTTACTTTCAAATTGTACTGTGAGATACCCAGCACTTCTGAGGGTGCTGTAAAACAGAAATGGTATGCTTTTAGGAATGCCATTGCCTGACTGCCTGGACAAACATAGAGGATTTTGAAATAATGCATTCTTCCCAGTACACTTTGAAGGTTCATACCAACTTTATCTTTCCTTCTTTACTGAAATATACTTGCAACCTCTCCGTGCTGTCCTCTGGGCCAGTTGTGTTCTGTTTCAGCATGTTCATGTTGTGGGAAAGCAGTGTGTTCTGTGAGGTTAAATACGTTTGTGTTCCTCAGGACTGGGCCACACAGTATCTGGAACAATTGCTGCTGAGGCAAGGCACCTGCATCTAGGAAAAAGGAAAGCCAAGTGTACGGTGAGTTTTCATGCAAGAACAACTCAGGGTGATGCCAGTTTCAAAGAAACTTAGATAGTCTCTCTGTGCTTGAAACAGAAAATGGAAGAAATTCACATAGATGTAATTGAAACATGGGTTTAAAAACCTACTGTAATCATAGAATCATAAAATAGTTAGGGTTGGAAAGGACCTTAAGATCATCAAGTTCCAACCCCCTTGCTATGGGCAGGGACACCTTGCTCTAAACCATATCACCCAAGGCCTTGTCCAGCCTGGCCTTGAACACTGCCAGGGAGGGAGCATTCACAACCTCCCTGGGCAACCCATTCCAGTGCCTCACCACCCTAACAGGAAAGAATCTCCTCCTGTTTAAGTTTTAACCCATTACCCCTTGTCCTACCACTACAGTCCCTAATGAAGAGTCCCTCCCCAGCATCCCTATATGACCCTTCAGATACTGGAAGGCTGCTCTGAGGTCTCCACGCGGCCTTCTCTTCTCCAGGCTGAACAGCCCCAGCTTTCTCAGCCGATCTTCATATGGGAGGTGCTCCAGTCCCCTGATCATCCTCGTGGCCCTCCTCTGGACTTGTTCCAACAGATCCATGTCCTTTTTATGTTGAGGACACCAGAACTGCACACAATACTCCAGGTGAGATCTCACGAGAGCAGAATGAAGGGGCAGGATCACCTCCTTCGACCTGCTGGTCATGCTCCTTTTGATGCAGCCCACGATACGGTTGGCTTTCTGGGCTGCAAGCACACACTGAACCTGGCTCATGTTCATTTTCTCATCGACCAGCACCCCCAAGTCCTTCTCCACAGGGCTGCTCTGAATCTCTTCTCTGCCCAAACTGTAGCTGTGCCTGGGGTTGCTCCGACCCAGGGGTAGGACCTTGCACTTGGCATGGTTAAACTTTATGAGGCTGGCATCAGCCCACCTCACAAGTGTGTCAAGGTCCCTCTGGATGGCATTCCTTCCTTCCAGCGTATCAACCGAACCACACAGCTTGGTGTCATTGGCAAACTTGCTGAGGGTGCACTCAATCCCACTGTCCATGTCAGTGACGAAAATGTTAAACAAGACCGGTCCCAACACTGATCCCTGAGGGACACCACTCGTTACTGGTCTCCAGCTGGACATTGAGCCATTGACCACAACCCTTTGTGTGCGGCCATCCAGCCAGTTCTTTATCCATCGAGTGGTCCATTCATCAAACTGATGTCTATCCAATTTAGAGACAAGGATGTCATGTGGGACAGTGGCACGCAATGAACAATGGCATCATGTTTTCTCCATGTTGTTACTGTCATCATATGTCCTACAGTTTAAGATTGATGGTTGAATCAAGCAGTCTTCATACTCAGCCAAATGTGCATTTAGAGATGGAATCTACCCAATGATCTCTTATACCTCATGTTTACAAAAGGCGGAAGTGGTGACACAGGATAAATCCACCAAGGTCTGCACCCATGTAGCTTTACATAGAGCTGTGAAGCACTTGCAGAGCTCCTGGCAGTAAAGTTTTGTTTCAGTTATAATAATCACTGTCTCCTATCTCTGGATACACTCAAAGCTCAAAAAAAAAAAACATTACACACTGGTGCTCTTCGTGCTCTGTAAGCAGTAGTACAATTTGAAGCCTGCAAGGGCTGCAATAGATTATTCACAGTTTAAAGGAATTAAATTCTGGAGCACGGAGAGGAGATGAACACGGATTCTGAGATGCTGCAAGCCTCCGTCTATTACAGCATCTGCACCGTGCCATTCTTGACAATAGCCACCCTCCTCCCGTTTCACCGAACAAAGGCTCCCTGCAGCGGTGCGCAAGGGAAAAAGCTAAAAAACACCGAGATTTCTTGGCTTCCCCTCGGGAGACTCCGGGCTCCTGGCGCAGCTGCTCACCGAACAGGCAGCTCCCAGCTGGAGCTCCGGCCCTGCCCAGGCAGGGTGCTGCGGCCCATCAGGCAGTCATACCTCTGCTGGCTGCGCCCTGATGCCTCCCCAGCGCCGCTACTGGCTTAACCCTGTCCACTGGGAAGCTGCTGGGGACTACGAACTGTGGCACCTAACGATGCGGATTAAAGGTACATATATATATACACGCACACACACACATATATATACACACATTACATATGTACGTTAGAGTTGACACTTTTTCACATGCTGGAAACAGTAATATGAAGATCAGAGCCCGTCTGGGAAAGCATGAATTACCCAAACTCCCTAAAAGAAAGTGTAAAGCCATTCGTCTTCTTCCCTCTCTCACCTTCGTGGAATAAAACCCTGTTAAAATCCATCTGTGAAAAAGACTAAATACAGCCTTACTACTAGCAGTAAAGGCCTACAAACGCGAACTCGTACCCGGACGGCAGCTGGCGTGCCGGGTTTGGGGGTGCCTGCAGCGGCAGCCCCAGCTCGGCTTGCGCTGCCGCAGGGCGGGTGCCGCAGCTGCGGGATGCAACCGGCGTGTCGGGCGGAGGGACCGCAGCGGGGCGGGGCGGGGCTGGGAACGAGGGTGCTGGGTGAGCTGCGGGAGGGGGGCACAACACCAACCCCTCCCTTCGGAGGCGCTTCGGGGCCGCGGGATTCAGGCAAGAGGAGGATGCAAAGACCCCATCCCGCCGCCGCTCCGCACACTCCCTGCCTGCATTTCCTGCCCCTCCCCCCCCGCCGCCGCAGGGCAGGCAGGAGAGGGGGGAGGGGGTGCTGCATGGGGGAGGGAGAATGCTTCCCGCGCACGCGCTGTGCCGCGTTTCCCGAGGTCGCTGACACCGAGTTACTTTTCACCCACTTCGCTGCCGCGCGGCCCGGCGGGGTTACTCTCGGTCAGGCGGCGGCACCCGCGGTCGGCAGCAGGGATGGGGCTGCTGCCGGCACCCTCCGCAGCACAGACACACACCGGCCTCGCATCCTGCCCGTTCACCGAGTTCCCCCCTGTCCCCCGAGTGCAGCCCCCTCCGTCCCGCAGCCGGGGACGTGGCCCTGTCACTTCGCGGAGCTGCGAACGCCCGCCGGTGCTAAAGTTACCATCTCGGCTCCCCCTGCCCTCCCTTCCCCTCCCACCACCACTCGTTTTGCAGCCGAAAGGTTATGCGCTTGCAGGATACCCCAGCGCTTGCTCATCCCCAGCGCTGGCAAGCGAGGAGCGTGTTTTCGCTCCCAGCGCAGCGCGGCTGCTCGCGGGGTTACTGCCGGTCACCGCGACTTGGCGGGGGGGGGGGACCTCGGTCCCGGTAGTTCGTGCCGCGCCTGGGGTGCGCCTTCAAACGCTGCAGGCGGAGCGGCCGCTTAGCCCTGCGGTGCTCCACAGCAACTCGAAGTGATATGCAGGCTGCACTGCGCGGGTGAGGGTTGTGTTGCGCGCAAAGCTTGCTCTGACACTGTTTTAGCGTGAAAGGCGTCCTTGCCCATGGCAGGGGTGTTGGAACTGGTTGATCTTAAGGCCCCTTCCAACTCTGACCATCCTGTGATTCTAGTGAGAATTCTGATCATGGATCGAGCATAAGTGCTCAAAAGGGACTTACGAAACCTTTAGACACCATTCCTTCTGAGCTGGTGGTTGTGCTGGAGAAAAGAGTAAAAAACCACCCCTGTTTTCTGCAGTATCTTTCAGGACCAAACAGAAATGCTCGTTCACCCTAGAAGAGCTGTAGTGTAGCTCTTCAGTGCTAAAACCACAATGGTGAGGCATGCACAGCAGTTTTTAAAAGAGGTGAAGTAAGTCAGTTGTAGCTGTGTTTACTCAGACTCCACACGTGAATCCTACAGCTGGGTTGAATTTTGTGCTTGGAGGGGTTAAATACAGAGGTGCAATTTATGCTGTCTCAGTCTGGCCCCTTGTATTTGCTGCAGAAGTTTGCCTTGTGGTCTTTAGCCAGGAAGATCATGAGAGGAGTTTGGGTGTTGTATGCAGCCACAGCACCGCTGTTCCTGTGTTTCAAGGACAAGGCTGTAAAGAACGGTGAAGATGACCCTAACCGGCCATTGCCCTCAAGCTTGGATTATCTTTATGGTGTTTTTTTTTTTAACTCAGGAATGATTGTAGATGTTCCTGACACTGTAATCACTTTTTTCTTTTTAGCTGCCTTAACAGCAGGATCCGCTCTCAAAGCACAGCACAGCACTCCTCCTGTGGCCCAGAGGAGGCCAAAATCGAAGGAAATTTAATGCTGCAAGAATTTGAAACATGATACGCGCTCCCATTTTTTGTGTACCACTCCATAAAAGCAACTGCAGTACAGCTTAACTGTCATTAAATAGCTACAAAAGAGATGAACGATTTCTTTTATTGTTTTGTTCTTTCAGGAGATACAGATTGCTCCTGTTTAGCTAATGAAGCTGTAGTGTACACTCACACAAATTGCACCATATTGCACAGCCATGTAAAATTAAGCAGTAAAGGATTTAGGAAGAATCTTTCTTTACTTGTAGAAAAAGCTTTGCGGTTTGCTGTAGAGTTAAATGCTTCCATTGTTTTCCCTCTCCCTTGTGTCTTTTTTCCCTGCAATCCCATCCGTCCCCCCTTGCAGACTTTCTTCTCTCCACTTTTAAAGCACCCATTGGTTTCTGTCTCTCTTAGTACTCTGCTGGTACCAGGTTGCTGAGTGAAGTTGTTCATTGGTCATCCCCGTGCTGTACAAATGAGCAAACAATTTAAGCAGAAATACTTGGATTTCTATGGGAAATGGGGGTGGGGGTGGTAGGAAACAACCCATTTCATCACTTTGTGAGCCTTTGAAGTTCTTTCACTATCACCGCCCCTGTTGCATTGCCCACACCTGTTGATAGAGATTTTCCATCTGCATGTGTTATCTCTCACTTCAGGGATATTCAAGGGAAACTGCACAATTACTGTTTACTAAGTACGGAGCTGTCTGGGGGCCCATTACACATACCGGTGAATCCTCTGACTTCCTTATGAACAACAAAGTTTACCAAAAGTAGTACTTGTTTCTTTAGTGGGGTAGGGAGAATATCTTACTTACATTTATCCACACAATTTTATTGTCTCCTGAATTTTGTTGCAAGTGTGGACTTGCATATGTGTCGGTGAAGAAATGGGTTTTATACTTTAAAGACAGAAGAAGTGTCAGCATACTTGAGGGGGACAGAATTACGAGCTGAAATGAATCCAGATAAAGTGATCTTTTGAAGAGTACCATAACAGAGCTGGTATTGCAGTACCTTCCAGAAGACCCTGCCTTCCATGGGTTGTCTCCTGGGTCTGTTCTTGTGAGTGCTTGCACTTTTTGTGCTGTCTTTGCCTTCTTCCTTTTCATCTGTCCTTGCTTTTCAGGCCTTTGTCCCTCCTTGTGTCCCCTCCTTGTGTCACTTTAATGACAACTCGGAGTGGCAGCCAGACATCTCAGACAGCAGCAACAGACAGCAGCAGCAGCAAATGCTGTTCTCCAGGAAAGAGCACCTCTCCATCAATCTCAACAGTGGTTCTGTTTGAAACACAGATAGACACATACACAGCATTTTTGAGCAGCATTCCTATCCCACTGTATTTTAAGATGGCTTTATGTTCTAATCTAGACATTTTAAACTGTAACAGAGCTGTTCTTGGAAAGGGCATTTACCCAAGGATATAAAGCTCATGCTTCTGCCATGTTCTAACAAGACTAGACATGTCTGTCCTGCTTGGAAACTAAGCTGGCTGAGCTGGAATTTTATTGTAAACTGGATTGTCTTCAAAAATAGCACAGTTCAGTTTCCTTGGAAGTGTAATTGGAGCCTTATTTAATGGAATATTCATTATCTGGCCTACAAAGACAAGAGCTCCAATTATATTCTCAAGTTGGGACACCCTCAAAAGTCCTGCATGGTAAAGACAGCAGTTAGGATTTTGTAAGTGCTCATTTTCAGCTTCCTTTTTAGAATTTGGAGTTTAGAATTAGGAACTAGAATGATGCTCTCATCTCAGACATGGGAGCTTTTTAGTCAGATTTCTTTCCCCATTATCAAGGACATCATTAGCCTCCATAGGCCCAGGTTAAGATTTTTGTCATATAACTGGGATTTCAAAAGCAGGTTTCTAAAATTATTTTATGAAATCATATTTGTGATAAATGAGGCCATGTATGGAACTAAAGGGTCTTTTTTTAATATATAAGGAGCTCACAGTCTGCAGATACACAGTCTGCAAATACAGTGCTTCAGGTGCATCAAAAATGTTAACATGCTCTCTTCTTATTTGGTGTTTACATCTGATTACTAGCTGGATGCATTACTGCAGTACAAACAATAAAATGAGTTGTGGGCTTTATGCGTTATAAGTGACAATGATAATAAATGCTTTTGCATCAGTTGGAGGTAAAATCATAAAGCAAAATATCAGTAGGAATGCAAAGTCAGACAGAAGGTAGATGGAAGTTTGTTGTTGCACCATAAGCTTTCCAGGAAAAAATGAGTTTTCAGTTTCTTTGTTTTCAAATGGCTGTCCACCATATGATTAAAGTAAGTGGTATTTCTCTGGATGTGTGAGAAATCTGGGCACTCTTCTCAGCTGAGCTCCATGTAAGTGTTTGTTAGTTAAATGTTCAGACTGTACATACAGGTGCTGCAGGCTGAGAGACTGGCAAACACCCAGCCATTTACATCTGATTGCAGGAGCAGAGCTTTCAGTCTGTTGTGGTTGTGCCCAGATACTGTTTGGGGTTTGTCAGCACAGTCATGGGCACCGTACAGGTCTTAAGTAACTAGTGGACTGTGGAAGCTTGGCTATGAAAAAGTTCGATTACCTGTTTAGTAATTCTGTGCAGCTTTTCTTTTTCATGCCAGAATGGTAACACACACTGATGAGCACAATGAACAAGCTAAATTCTCTGGCACTAACTGTTCCTTACAGCTTACAGATCCACTCTGTGTCTAAACAGCCTTGTGTTCTGAACAAAAGCCTTCCTTATTGGAGAAGTAACTCCCTTTGACTTCCAGAACTGTGCTGAACTCAATAATCTCTTCCTGTTCTGTAGCTGAGGAACTGAGAGGTTTAATACTGAAAGAAAACAAAATATCTATGCAGCATGGCAATTTAAAAACACGTAGTTTAGCATGGAAATTAACATGGAGCCCAGCCCTCCACCTAGGGAAGCAAGCATGTTCATTTTGATTACACTAAGAGCAGAATTATTGCTTTACATCATATGCTGGTTATTTAATTTTCCCTTCAGAGCCTGTAGCATGCTCAGGGCACTATGTAAATAACAATTCTTTCTGTGTTAAAGAAGCGCTGTCCTCTTTTTATACGTAATTACCTGTTAGCAGATTCTTAAAGCCTCTGCCTGGGTCTGAGACCTGGTTTTACAACCTCAGCTGGTTGAAGAGATTAGTAAGTACACAGACAGTAAGTGCAGGTAACTAGGAGTTAGAAACACTTGGGATACACCTGGGAATTTTCTTTCCTTTAAGGATAATACTGTCTGGATAATTCTGATTGCCATTAAAAAGTTATAGATTAGACAGTATTGAACTGAGTAAAACTCTAAATCATGTGTTTGAATCCCTGTTCTTTGAATTCATCCCAGAGCCTGCAATACAATAGAGACTGAATTGAGCAGTCTCAACCCTTCTCTTTCTTTTCCTGATTTCAGTCATTTTGGTACTGATGTGAAGTCACCACAGCTTGTTGTCATATCTTACGAGCAGTTGTACTAGTTCAGCCGTCCCTAAAGGAAATACTGGATATGTGAAATGGAGGTAGAATGCCCATGCCACAGGAATACCATTTGAATTTTTAAGGCTTGTGGGGTTTACTGTATCCTTCTCCTTTTTATATTCAGTTGTTGTGGGGTAGGGGGGAAATACACATTGTTCTTGCCTTTACGTTACTTTATTGTACAGCATATGAGTCCTGATTGTGGTGCTTGACACAGTTTATGTGCAGCACATGGGTCTTGGCTAGGAGTACTGTTTTATGTCCTAATGTCAACGCCATTAAAAGAAAGGTGCAGTATATGCATTTTTCCAGAACTGATATTAACAGTGATGAAGATCTGAATCCCAGTGCAAATGGATGAAAGAAGCCTGGGTTTGGCAGCTGAATTGCACGCACTCGTGGTCCTTTTTCATCAGAAATGTAGAGATGCTCTAATCATTAGTAATTTTTGGCATTCTTGACTTAAATGTCTAAGCAGTTCTCTGAACTGGCCTCTCTGAACTGGCCTGCTAAGAAGAGTTAAAGTACACAAACAGCTTTCACAATTGTGTCCCCCTTGGGTTACCTGGAAAGTTCCAGAATGCAGGGGAAAATCCTTCCCTGAAAAGAGAAAAAAGGGAAGGGTTTTGTGGATGTCTGTTAGTGAGCAAAACATGCCTCACCTGAACATGCTTGCAGGAGGAAATTGACGTTTATTCCTTGATTCCTGCATAAAAAGAGGGATACTGACTTCTGGTTGGGGATATGGGTAGTCCTTGTTACCACAGTTATCTGCCAGGATGATTTTTCACTGCCAGAGGGTTTTATTTCTGTTTCAATAGTAGCCATGCACACTTTGAAAGAAAAGTTCTGTTCAGTTTTAGGCCACAGGGGCACCTTGAATTAAGTGATGCCCAAACCTTTGTTGGCAGTTATGTTTTGTATTTTGCATCGCCACATTTTTTATTCCATGAATACATCAAATAAATGCAATTAACCCAATTAGCATTGCTTTGTGTGTCCCTGCCCATCCTAGGAGAATTTAACTCATTTCTGCTCAGGCAGTGTCAGAATAACAAAAAAAAAATGGCTGTTAAAAATAACCAAAAAATCCCACCCAAGAACAGCAGGATCCCAAACGTCTTCAACTGCCTGAGATGGTGAAGCCTCTGCTGCTCTTTGGGGTGCTGTAGTATATCAGCACATGAAATCCCAGTGACAAAGTGAAATGGGCCTACAGCTCCATACTCTTAACGGCATCTCTTCCACCTTCAGAAACAGTGGCTTTTTCCCAAGGCTTAAAAGTGGATGTGCAGATTAAGTAAAAGGGAAATACATCCCATCATTTCTTTCCAGAAGTTATTTGGAAGTTTGCCTTCACATTATTTTCTTTGTTTAGGCTGGGCGAAGTGGTTTTGGTCTAGAGTAAGGGTGTAGAGGGGTGAGGGTCTTTGTAAAGGGAAGACCTAAACCTGTCGTCTTTTACGTAGTGTTGAGGGATCTGCCCTATGCATGGAGCTCAGCCTGTACATAGCTTTTCTAGCAGAAAAAATCACATGTTGTTCATAGTAATTTATATCAGTTTCTTCTGTCTTCTTGCATGTAAATGCAGATGAAAATCCCCAGATTACAGGAGATCAGCATGGGGCTCTTAAGAATTTGTACTAGTCACAACCTACTTTTGGCAAGAGAGTTCAAACTGTATCTTTTATTGCTTACAGATCACTTAGAAAGGCAGCCCCTTGTGCAATGTGTTTATGAAATCTGAGTCTGCATACTCTGAAGCTGTAAGATAATTGTCTTCATGATTCCGAACTTCTGTTTTAAAAGTATAATTAAGACCTGTATATATATATATGTATGTGTATATATATATATACATATATATAGGATTAATGTAACTATAAGTGGTTTTTACCTATTTCAAGTTGACCATCTCAGTAGCTTAGCTGGGCATAGAACCTAGACCCTTCACTCGTGATGGGTGCACCGTGACTAAACCAGTGATGTCAAAGTTTATGTTAAATCAACATATTCATGGCCTGCTGTACTGGGTAAGAATTAAAATTTCTCTGTAACTGTTACAACTGGAAGAGTGGTATTTCCAAAGTATGCTGCCTTGCCTCGAAATGGTCACCTTCCCACTGGGTGGCCTGCTTTGTAGCCTTGTTTTAGGGAGGTTTAACTGCCTTCCTAGTCAGTGTTAAGACAAAAAGGATGTGACAAAAAGGAGTGAAGAAAGAACAGTGTATAACACTGGACAGGGAAGGAAGGGAAAGGAAGGGAAGGAAAGAAAAGAGAAGGTAAGAAGCAGGGAAGGAGAGGAGCATGGAAGGGAGGGAAGGGGAAGGAGAAGGGGAAGGGGAAAATGAAGGGGAAAGGGAAGGGCTGGGTTGATGGGTAGAACAGCTAAGCTGTAAATAGAAGAACAATCAAACCAGTAAGAGGTCTGTTGGCAAAGAACTCTAGAGGTGAGTTTTAGGAAAGAGAAAGATAGAAGGACAGGAGGAAATCAAACATCAGGAAAGCCTCATTTTCATTTTGAAAATGTAATAGTTCTATTAACAATGCTCTGACTAACAGGAGAACCCACCTCATGGGTGCCTGCGTCTCTGATATAGTGAGGGCCTTTGCCCAGGCTGCTTAGGAGCTAATCTTCCAGCAGTTAACCTGCCATCTGTTTGGCAAGATGCAGAGGTATATCAATAATGGATCAATAATGGATCACATAACTTTGCAGGAAAACTATGGTTTTCTTGTAGTTTTTTTATCATTGGTTATATTTCAGTGTATTTATCATATTTGTCTTCACCAGGCCTCACAAGGCTGATCTGCATTGCACTGGATAGTCTTCTGGGGGTCATTCTTGAGCAAATATTCACCATTCCCCATATTCAGCCTGACCAAACAGTAGTTTACTTCTTGCACACTGAATCTGTCCCAAGAAGAACAGCTGTAAATTCACTTCCTTACTAAGAAGTAGCTTCATTGTGTAGACAATCTCTAAGTCAGTTTGTGTTTAAGCCAGCAATATAGTGGTCTATGCAGATGGAGGAATGTCTTCCAGTAATCAGACGTATTTGCAGCATGCCCCAGCCATTCAGCAACTTGCTGACTTGAAAAAGCAAGCTCCCCATGTGCATGAGCTAGGCTTTCACTCTCATGTAATGTAACTGCAGCATTGGATGCACCCCGGTTTATCCAGTCAGAGAGTCCAGCTCCATGGGCTACTGTTAACTAGTGAGGGATGTATGTACAAGATGGGGACAGGGAGAAATAAAGGTATTCTATTTTGTATGGAAGAAGGAAGGAGAAAAGTACAAGGGAGGATGAGGTCTGAACTGGCATAGACACTAAATCACATGGAGATAATTGTGTCTGTCCAGCTGGAAGTTTGTTGATATTTGCTTTTCTGCTACATTTGTCCTTGGGATAATTGTGGATTAGATGGTTTAGAAACTATTATTGCCAAAAAGGAAAGAGATATAAAAATGTGCTCTAGGTAGATTCCCACCCATGTATAATTTGCATAGTTACATTAACACCAATGGATGAAGATTCATCCATTTATTTAAAGCTCATTAAACATGTGAGAAATTAATTACGCTTGTGAAAATTTGAAAAGCCCAAACTTTTTATGAGAGACTCCGTTTTAACCATCTCTAATGTTTTTTGTGGCTAACTATAGTTGTGCAGGGTTTAGATGTCATTGTATATGGAAGAAGGAAGCTTTTCACATAGATTGGTTTGACAGAAGAATTTGAAAAGGGTTTTCCTTTACTATGCTCATGCAAGGCCCAGGTTCTGTAATGCAGCTTCATATAAATCGGTATTAGTATTGTAACTGATGAAACTGTAATCTCTAACTAGCAGAAAATACTGCTTTCTTGATCCATGAATATATGAAAGGCTGAAATGAAGCTTACCAGCAGTTTACCACCTGGATTTAAACTGATTATGTAGGGAAGATAAGGGCTGGTTTTGTCCTGTCTGTGGCTGGGGACTCTCCTTTATTTTGTGTTTATATGGAGCTGAGCACAACTTGTCTTTGGCTGTAACTGGTCACCAATAACATAACATAATCACTCCTCTGATCCAGAGCAGCAGGGAGGAATTTCATTCAAAGGTGAGTGACAGTGATTTGTGGAAGTGTCAGAAGTGGGATCACATGTGTTGCTTTGCAGCCCCTCTCTCCATTACCATTATCTGGATGTATTGTTGCATTCAGTCTCTACTTCATGGCCGTACACGGCTCCAAGTCAGTTGATGCATCCTAAAGAAAGGAAAAAGGCCTGCCATCTGCTCTATACTGCTGCTGCCAGTACTCCACAGAATACAAACAACAAAACAAAGCTTAGCTGCTGGCAGTCTCCACCTAGGACACACCAGGGAGTGCAAGAGAAAAGATGGAAATACAAAACCTTACTGTCTGCAAATCAGTCCCAGGAACAAAAACGGGAAGAGACAGGGTCTTGTGATTCTCAGAAAGTATGGGTGAGATAAATGTATGCACAATTTGCATGCAGTCGTGATAACTCACTGTATGTAAGGGAATATGTAGTTAAGTGCAAAGTATATCAGTGCTGACATTCAAAGACGTGGGTCAAACTAGAGCTTAATTGCTGTTTTTTATAAAATCAGACTTGCTTTTTCTTTATCTTCACCAGAGTTTTCCTCAGCGAATGATTTAGGCACGCAGACCTACACATCATCAAATCTTAGACACATGCCAGAAGATCGGTCAATGAGGACGTTCTCTAAAATTGCAATTTAAGTGGCAGAGGGGTGTGTTTGACTTCTATTAAGTGCTAATACCAAGCAGGTAAATTCCATATGTCAAACAATTTTCAGTGCATGGCAGACATAGTACCAGACAGTGAGAACATCTATGAACAGCAGTGGGTCATTGAAGTCTCTGAGCAGTTCCAGTTGAGAGGGGAGCCTGTGACTCCTGTATTGCTGGAAAATTTTGAAACCCGAAGTGCAGAGGCTTGCATAAAGCTCTGGTAGCAGTGACAGTACTGGCCGCAGTTTACACTGACATTCCCAGCAGTAGTTCACACTGACATTCCCAAGGTGGCTGATTCTGTGTGAACAGAGGAGGTGCCTCAAAACTCCCGACTGCTGGTCCTCCTCTCAGCAGTTAGAGTATAGTGGGATTTTCACCATACGTTTTCCTGTAATAACAGGGCTTCCAGCCATGGCACCGTAGCTGGCAGTGTGTACAGCTCACCATGTTTGTGATACGGTGTTCAGGTGTACTTTCTAGTAACTCCCTGCTCCTTGTTGGGTGAGTGATGTGGAAAAACAGGATGAGAAGATCCCTTAAGGAATCGTTTCCTTCACCATGTTTTTCCAAAGTAGGATTAACCAGACTTAAACTTTTCCTAACAGAATAACTAGCCGGATTTACCCAGAGTACCGGCTGAAAAAATGCCATGGGTTGACACAGTGAGGAAATTAAAGATCTATCAGTGTAAAGATAATAGTGTAAATAAAGATGGATTCCTGTTTCACACTGTCATTCAGTGGTGGGTTGTAGTGAGTTTTTCAAAGTGGCAGTATGGAAGAAGGGTGATATTCCAGCTGTAGTCTGCGGGGACACAGCTGGGCCAGGAGCAGCTAAGCTGCTTAATGCATAGAGGATGCTCAGTTCTCCTTGAAAAATGACCCAAAGAAACCCGTAAAAGAAAGAACATACCTCCTTTTTTTTTTTTTTAATCTTGAAGACATTTATCCTTGTGTAGGCAGGATCGGAATGCATCCACCAATCACTGCTGATTCTGTTTGTCCATGTGCAACAAGCTAATGAAGAACAAGGTAATCAGAACTGATAAAAACATCAATAATTATTCTCTGAAAGATCTGTGGTTGAACCAAAACTGAAAAGTTTTTTCTTCTCAAGGGCATCTTCTATTTATTGTCTTACACTTCTTTCCAGTCCTTCTGAGATTTTTGTATTTGTTTGTTGTTGCTATTTTTTTTTTTTATTTCCTTTTTTTTTTTTTTTTTGAACAAAGAAGGTGGGATCATTTTATACTTAAATTTAGGTTAAGAAAACTTCTTTTTATTCTGTAGCCAGCAGATTTTTTTTCGTTCTTACTTCGATAGAAAACCCATCTCCCATTTTTAAATGCAAATTCTGGGGGCAGAAAAGCTTCAGTTAGGTCAGTTAGCTCTACAGCCTTGGTTCCATCCATGCAGCCTGAGTTTTCTCAGCTGTCATAACCTACAGCTCACTTGCTACATATGATCTTGTATGCAGGAATCCAATCAGTGAACAGTATTACCTTATTTACACAATATTATGTGCTTATATGTCTAATGTGTAATTGCACAGGGGGGGAATTTTGTATAATCTTTCTGCTATCAGATATTTATTTATCATGGATATTGAGGGATGTATAAACAGCTAGTTAATATTACCTTTAAACCATCCCCTAATCATTGTGCACAATGATTAGGAATGGAAGAGGAAAGCAGATCAGACATGGTGGCTCCAGAGTGATTACTCCAGAATGTCCCAAAGAAATGCTAGCTGGTTTTGGCAGCTTCAGAGGTACTGTTCTGTGAGAGGTTGACCTGATCATTCATCAAAAATGAAAACAGAAAAATTAAACCTGAATGCCCAAAACCAAAAAATTTCCAAACCAGTCTTAGAGAGCAAGAATGAAATTTTCAATCTATCACTCTGAGTGTATTCGTTAAAGTGTCAGAAACTGGGACAAACACTTCCCATTTAATTGAGGACTAATATTGCTGGGCAGCTTTTAAATTCCAGCCTTAATTTACTTTTCAGAGTCAATGAAATCCTTTACCTTAATGCACTAGGGTACTGCAGAACATGCAGATGGGCTGCACAGAACCTTTCTGTCCCAGAGAAAAATTCACTAAGCCCAATCAGTAGCAGGTTGAATTTGAGGAAGACTGAATTCTGTGAAAGAAACTGCTGGATGGTAAACATGTATTGTAAAAAGATGCCTTCTGTATGCTAACAGACATCCGTATAATTTCTTTTCTTTTTTAAATGAAAAAATGGTAATGGAATAGGAAAAGAAAAATCAATAATGTCCACGTGGGATTAGTTCAACATGGAATATACTCAGTGAAGTAACTCTGGATATGAAGTTGAGCTACTGAAGTAACACCCACTTGATCAGCCCAACGACTGTTTAGAGGGAATACAATCCAGCAGAAATGGATGAGACCCAAAGTCCATCTAATTAATCACTAAAAGTAATCATAACCAGATGCATTACAAATGGTGTGTGAGCACTAAAGTAACTCTACAAAGCTTTATTAACTCCTAATTCCCTATGATTAGAGCAACATGTTGTATGAACTACTAAAAGCACTAACAGAAAAACAATATTTTTGCAGATGAGATTGTATAGGTTTCCTTTACACTTTTCTTGATCATAGCTTCTTCTGAGGTAACACTGCTTCTGGCACCTGGATTGCAAGAATTTGTCAAAGTTATATTTCATTGATTTTAATAAAGAAAACAGAATATGCCAAAACCTAAAATGCATGTTCATCTTGTGTCTATCCTTAAGAGAGCTTTATACGCTAACACAGCGATTAAACTTGTCTTGCATCCATCTGTATGTGCACCCCTTCTTGGTGTTACATACCCAGCAGTTTTCTCATGCCTTCCATTTCTTTATATAGCTCTTTTGGAAACTAATACTTTTGGGCTGATTACTGGGAATCATTTTCACTGTAGACTTGTTCTGGTATGCTACACTGATTTACTAGCCCACACATCACTTAAGACAATTCCCAGAAATCTCAGTCAAAAACCTGTCCCTGATCATAACTTCCTTTAGAAAGTGTGAAAGTCAACAGTGATGAGCAGCTTAGAGAGGGAGCCTGGACAGAGATCACAGGGTACAGCAACTGCAATAAATTTCTTTCTTTAATGTGCAGTAAGATAGTGGACAATTTTTTACGGCTATCAAGAAAAACAACAGCTAATGCTGAAGACACTGGTTTTCTCAAGGAAGGGAAAATATTTTACTGGCTGCCAAGGAAAGGCCCAATCTGGTGGATCTTCACTTGGGAAAAAAACAACTGGAGTGTTTTGTTCCATTTAAGGTAGTAGAGTCAGTAAAGCTAGCTAATTCCTGTACAGTTATGTGCAGGACTCTGAAGCCTAAGAAATGAAGGGAACAGGTAATAGAAGAAATAAGAAGCTCCAGAATTTTTAGTTATTATGGAAGGTCTGGCTAGCGTTACCAGGAGCAAGTGTAGCAGGGTAGAATGACTGTGTAAAGACTTGAAGATGGAGAAATGGAGGTTGATTGTCCTGCCCTTCTCCAAAAGTAGAGTACCTCCACAAGGTTTCATTATACTTGATACAGAGGGAGGTGGGATTATGCTGCAGCAGAAGCATCAAAATGAGGGAAGTCCTCTAGGAACAGTTCTGAACAGAAACAGAAGAAATTCTGCTGAAGGAGAAGAAGGATCTGGATACTGAAGTTAGTGAGTTTTGATGCTGAACAATAAAGAAGCAGCGTTTCACGCTTGTGTATGCTACATGGGGATACAGAGGAAGAATGGTCAAGAATGATAACAAAGGATGTAGCTTAGGTACCAGAGTCTCTGTGGAAATGTACAATAGATTTTGAATCTATTGAATCCCTGGGAAGGTTACTGATATCCTGATTAGTGGCTGCAGAGCCTCCGGCACCAACACTGGAGGCAAGTCAAAGACGGCATTTGCAGCAATGGGATTAGTCTCTCCAACTACCTGACAGGATTCCACAGTAATGGGTGGACAGGGTGGAGGGGCACCAGAGAAGGTTAAACTGGACCATGTTCTCTTGCTGCAGATGCTGCAGAGATAATTAACAGGCACAGGGAGATCCTGTTCTTCAGATTAAGACAAAATGAGCAAAAGCAGGATGTGGACCATCTTGGAGCCAAGAAGGGGATTACGTCGGCAAAGCAAGCTGGCTACACCCTAGATCCAGTCCCGGATGTCTGCAAGTAGCTAAAGAATGTAGAGGTCAAACCTGCTGCCTTGATAAAAGAGCTGGAACATTCAGAAAGTGAAGCTGTTCAACAGGGCAAAAAGTAACAGCTGGCAGAACTAAAAAACTGCCCAATTTTTCATGTAAAACACAGTGCAAAGCAGCCCCCAAACTGAACACTTAGTGACAGGAAAACATGGTAGGCTCTACAGAGCAGACTGTGTTGTCTGTAAGTGTGGAAGTTCACTCACAGTTATGAGCAGCTGTGGAAATTTTGGGGTTTGAATGGAGGTCCTTCATTCTGGAGTATGAGTTTATCTTGGTGTCTTGGGAAACTCAAGATTTGCAGAGGCATCTTTAAAGCTCACTTGCAGAATGTTCTTCTCCGCCTGTATAAAGAGAACAAAAGAAAAATCTCGTCTCAGTCCTATCTCTGGAAAAAGCCATTCCTGGAAAAGGAACAATGAAACAGGTGTTTATTGCCTTCTGGAAAGCAAGTCCTTGCAGAATGGCATGAACACACAAAAGATCAGTAATATGGAGTATTCATGAGCTCGGTGGAGCCCAGGGATGAGAAAAGAGGAGCAAATGGTTCTGGCAACAACAAGAAGAAAACATGACTCTTACTTCAGGGGCATTGTAGTTCATGCAGACAAGAAGCCTGTATCCTCCCTTTTCGTAGATGTAGAGATGCTGTCAGGAGAAGGACACAGACATTCCTCCATCTCCACAATGAGGTTTGATGGGTACAGAGAGAGCTGTAGGAAGTTGCTGTGAAGCTGAAGAGCCTAAAAGCATACCTTGGCTTGGGTGAAGGCCAAGGGGCACACTGACCTTTGTATTGCAGTGGGGCTAAATAAATGAAAACCTTCCAGGGCCTGAGGATGCCTTGCTCTGGGTATAACTCTTGTAACTGTTAAGCTCGGAGGCAAGGGACAGCACACTTTCCTCTGTGGTGTCTGGTCACAGTGGTGCTGAAGCAGGCTGTACAGTTAGGGAGCAGTTCTCTCTTTCCTTCTGGCTCATAGGCCAGTTTTGAACATTTGACAGTGTGTTTCCTTCCCTTCTTGACTGTCATTATCTAATGAGGGAAAAACATCACTTCCTAAACTGATCCTAAACTTGTCACTAAGATTTGGACTGAATGCTGTTGTCTACAGCTCTACAGCTGTGGATGGAAGAATATTGTTAATCAGGGCTGACTTTATCTACAGTTGAAATTTAGGGGGGCACTGGCAGCATATGCAGTCAAATGCAGAAGCTCCCATCGCTGCTGACTTAATGGAGCTACTCCAAGACATTCTCTCTATGTAAAAGGCTACAGCTTTTGTAGTAATGCCCCCAGTGTAGGAGCCCTTATTGAGGTGAAAGTTGCTTTGAGTTTCATGAGACTGACGGAGTAAGGATCTTAAACAGACAAATTTTGACCTGTCTTAAATAATTGTCTGAGAAACCAGAGCGCTACAACTGATGAGCAACGGCATTTGGGCTGCACAGGAGGAAATTTTGCCAACTGACCATTGTAACTTTAATCTCTTGGGCCAAGTTGGTGAAGTTTACATCGTGGTTGATCCATTTCACACCAGTGAAGATGTGTCCATCAGTGCCTTAGCTGAGGTTAGATAAAACCACATTGCATCCTTTTATTTGTCTTTCTTTTCATTTGATTGGATTCTCTGTCTATGAGGCTTCACTTCTGGTTTATGATGATTTTTTTCTTCCCTATTCCAAGCACTGGGGGTGTTACTAACATGGACATTTATCATGGGAGATGAAATGCAGAATTTTTAAAGTATGGGCTATGTTCACACTGAATTTTTTACATTTTGCATAGCTACCCGTCCAATGACATGGCTCTCACAGAAACCCTGACTCATGCAGGTCAGTCTATCCCTATAAATGTTGACTGGCAATGCAAATGTAGTGCGCTACTTCTGCAGGAGTCCTGGTTTGGGCTAAATTGTAAAAGATTGCACTGAGAAAGGTTGAAATGCTAACACAAAAATGCATTCACGTCTTTATGCAGAATACCTCTGGGGAACCTAAGAAAGGGAGAAAGCTAATGTAAAATTAAAATTGCTACCTTATGTAAGCTTCCAGTGTTTTAGTTGGTGGCTCTACATACTTTCTTTGCTCTGTAACTATAGGTTAGGTCCATAGTTGGGAAAATCAGCTCATTTCTGGCAAAGTTGAAGAATTTTTACCACCTAAATATTTGGCTGCATGTGTATTTAACATCCAAAATGTAGTAATTTTGTTAACAGTGAGCTCCAGGGCACCTGTTGCATATAAATAACTACAGATTTAATTTTCCTTATATTTAATGTTAAGTGTTTGTGAGAAATTACAAGGCTATGTTTGTGGTAAAAGGCTCTCAAAATAACAGCAGTCATTTGGCAAACAACCGTCATGAGAGATGGCTTTTAAATCACCCTTCTTAAACATGAGGTATGTTAAATTAAGAAATGTAACCCATAACTGCTTAAATCATGGCTTGCTCCTATCTGAGCTTCAATGTATTTACATTTTGTTTAAAGGACTTACAACCATCTTATTAACGATTGCAGCCAGTTTGAAGCCTATATTTATATTGAGATGGAGAGGATGAGAGCAAGCTCTTTTGCCCTCGGCAGGCACTGGGACAGTCCTAGGAGTTCTTTGATAGGAGAGCAGTAACTTCATGGATTCGCTTCTTCATGTGGCCTAGATAAGTACTTGGGAGCTTCTTTGCTGCAGGGCACAATGGAGGACATAGGGGCATTTAAACCTTAGTCCCTCCTGTTTCTGTCCAAGTAGAACATCTAAACAGCACCTGCCAGTTACCTGTGTTTCTGTAAATAGAAAGGTAGGAAGAAAAGTGAGTATGGCAGGTTGCAGTAAACAGCATGATGTGGTCACTTGTACACGCTGGGCTGTAAAGCAGGCAGGGATGACTAATGCACGTTAGGAAATATAAATTGAAGCTAGAGAATACTTATGTTGCTGTAAAATAATGACAACGCAATTATTTCTTACTAAAAGTAAGAAGCTTCTTCCAGGAAAACCTTATAAAAGCTGTCACCATCCTCTGACTCAGATACTGCAAATCAAGGGAAGGTAAAACAAGAGAGAGGAGATGCTTGAAATGCAGATTAACCTCCAGTGTGTATCGCAAGATAAAATAGTGAGGAATCTTGAAGTTGTGCTACAATACTGTCAAGTAATAGAAAAGAGGTGAGCAAAGCTCTTTGAAAAGTTATTCTCTGAATATAAGTGTTACTAATCTGCTACCTTTCCAGCTTCCTGAACTTAGTTCAAACTAGGTCATTGAGGGCTAAAAAGAGCTTGGGTTTCCAGGTGAAGCATGTCAACAGCTGTCCACAAAAGGTGTCTTAAACTGTGGCATTTTTTTTATTGCTGAAAATTGTCTTAGACCTCTTCAGTTTATGCAAAGGCATCTCTTGATGTGCTTTAAACCCACAGTCTTCTCTAGTATCCTGATGTAAGAAGACATCAATCTTGCAGAAGTCATCAATCTTAACAATGGTATGTTTTGCCTTGTAGAATTTACAAGTATGAAGAAACAACTTCCTCCTTAGCAACAACACAATACTTTCCTATCTTCAGTTCCACCCCTTCATTGCACTGCATAATGCATTTTCCATGAACAGCAATTTATGTGTCCTCTGATTTCTTAATAACTGATGTAGCTTACAGTCCCTTTTCAGCTCTGTAGCTCTTCCCTTGCACACAGCCTTGAACCCCAGTATGGGCTGCTTGTTCCTACTTGCAAAAGGACATTGTAGTGAGGGAATAGGTTGGAGGAGAATACTAGCCTTTGGAAGAGAAGAAAGGATCAGGTCTAATCTGAAAGTGCATATTGTGGGAACTGTATGCTGGGCATAACTGTCAGTCTTTTAATAGCAAGGGGCTATAAGGGAGGAGGCCATGAACTCTTCTGTGCCAGTCAGTGCTGCTTTCAGCCAGCTTTGAAAGAAATGAAAGCAACCCACTGTATGCCAAAAGGTCAACTAATGACAGCAGCGCATGGCACCTCTGCTCACACGTATTTGTGTGAGGCAGCAGCCTTTAGGGCAGGAGACACTGGAGGAGATGTGGGGACCTCTGTGAGGAGATGGAGGAGGAGGAAGGAGAAGAGAAACATGGAAAGGGGAGACACAGTCTTGGAGGGAGGCACTCTATGCCAGAGCACGGGGAACCCTGGAAGAAAGTGTGGACAGTGGAGGATGCACTGTGAAGGAGAGGAACAGTAAGAAGCAAGGAAGAGAGAAGAGAAATGAGTAAAAAGCAAGGAACAGAAGGAAAAAAACATTATGTGCTGACCCCAGCTTATCACACTGCCCAGTGCCTCGTAGAAGGAATTGGGAGGGACTGAGTATAACACCTTTTAAAGCAAGGGATGCCGAAACTAGGAAAGGGATAGGAGATGTGTTTAGCTGGAGCTGAGCTTGGGGAGGGAGGAGAAAAGGTCTTTCCCTAAGCGTTTATTTGTTTATGTCATCTCTTTCTCCCCCCAGTATCCCAGCCAGTGGTTGAAATTTTATGTTAGCTGCTAATAAAGAAAATCAAGCAGAATTCCCTGGTTGAGATTGCTTTGCCTGCAGAGACCTATCACACCTTCCACAGAACACAAAAGCCAGCATAGTGATTGCTGTGGATGTGAGACTTTGGAGATACAAATATCTTTGAGAAATCCATAGGAGCCGCATGTGCTCATCCATTCTGAAAACTCAAGACACCTAAATAAGAGTACAGACAGTGTTATTCTTAGAAACTATTCCCAGTGTGGCTATTGACTTTGTGTTTGTACAGCCTAGCCATTAGCTCTAACTATGCCCCTGCCTGTTGTCATCCTTCTTCTGCCATTTGTCAGTGCTTGTCTCTCAGTGACTTGACACTACTCTCATGCAACCAGGCAAATGCAAAAGTGGAGAAGTGCTGTCCAGTGGTGCACAGATTTCCCACCACCCTATTGGTATTTTAATAGAGCAAATTAAACACTCCATTTGCTTCTCATGAACAGCTGTATATTAGCTGGCTTATTGGAAGGTGATCTCTAAATGCTATAGAAGTTGCCACTGATACCAGTCTCCAGAACTGAAAAACCTCACCCTTACGTTGATACTTAAAACCCCAGCACTCTCCTTAGAGGGACCCGGATTAAGGAGACAGCAGTAACAGGGCAATTTTCAGCTTTTTGGTATTGATGTAGCATTGTTTCCACTGATGTCAGGTCACTAACTCTTTTTTAAAACCCTGTGCAGTATGCCCCACTCTCTTTCAAGTTCTTCACTACATGGGATGAGCCGTAACACTCTGTTCACAGTAAACTAAACGTACTCTTTCTCCCTGTGTTCTGAGTAAAGAGGCTGAAATGATTTACTTTAGAATTCGAAATCACAGTCCAGTAAATGTTTGGAAATGTGTTAGGATGGGAAGCTCTAGCATATGGTGGAAAACACACAGCTACATTTATACATTAAAGACACAATTTTTGTTTCAGTTTTCCAACCAGCTAAAGGTACAGAGTGAGTCTGTTCAGGTTGGTGAAGTTATGCACTGGGGAAAACAAGGTCAGAATCAGGAGCTTTTTCATTTTGTCCAGCCATGAACACCTCTGTGAGATGGTGATCGAGGGAAGAGCTAGGGTCATTGTCAAAATGAATGTGTCAGCTTTTATACAGTGTAGAAGGTTCTGCATTATTAGTTTGAATATTTATTGCTGTCTGTGAGACTCCAGTGCACAGTATTATGTCAGATTACAATCAGCCTGAGATCTCTGGAGTTTGCTTTCGGGTATTTGTATTTCTATGCCACTTGAAAAAATACAATGGTGGTAGGCTGAGTATTGAAATACAAGTCAGGAAACTCAAAGATACAGTTCCCTCAGTAACCATGTATCATCCAGATTGCTCCTAATAAGGCAAAGCATTAACAGCATGAACGATAACATCAACCACTTCACTGCACAAGGGCAATGGCAGTGCATTATGTCTGTAGAGAGAACCATAATTTAGAGTTGCCTGCCTTTTGTGCATTACTTGCTTCCATTCACAGAGCATTTTATGCACTCAAAATGCACTGCTACACTTTCACAGACAGTGTTGCAGTGATTTTAGGTGGGCCATGTAATAAGCACAGATTCTGGCATGGGTTTTGTGATGGGTGATGTTTCTAGGGGAGAAGCCCACTGGGGAGAACGAGGAACCGTGACACTGTCAGCCAGCTGAGAGTTTAGTAATTGCTAAGATCAATAATAGCACAGGCCATTTCTCAGGTAGGTGAAAGACTCATTTATGGATTTTGTATTTGCAGCAAGTCAGGTTGGGCGCTGTAAACCTTTAAAAATACCCCCACCAAAAAAAAAAAAAAGAAAAAAAGAAAAGTTTTGCTTTTAAAGTTGTCTGTTTCTCAAAGAACTGACATGACTGAATTCATCCTAATTTACAGATAAGCACCGGCGTGTTAGTCTTCACAGTTCCTTGTCTTTTTCCTCACCATAAGGGACATGGAGGACAGATTCTGGTCCTGTTGAGGTTGGTCACTACTGATTCCTGCCAGACCAGCTCTCTGTAGCTGGATAGCGGCGGATGCGGCTGTGCCCAGCTCTGGCGATGCAGGGAGCGGGCCAGGCACGGAGCCGAGGGCGGTGGGAGCGCCGTGACCCCACAGGTAGCTCAGCGCCCCTGTTCCTGCAGGTTTTGCCGGGGGTCCGCAGCAAAGGCCACCGGCGAGGAGCTGCGGTGCCTCTCATGCATCTGGGAGCGCGGAGTTCTCTAAAGCCAGGCCACTATCCCACCGCGGAAAAGTGGTACCGGATCGGCCATGCACAGCCCCGCCGTTTGGTTTTGGCTGCAAATGTGCACGCCCACATGCAAATAGCGGCGTCCCCGCCCTCCTCCCCCCGCCCCCCCAAACAGGAGCCGCTGCAGAAGGAAGGGGAAAAATAAAAAAGCGAGGGATCGGAGACGAAGACAGGAGAGAGGAGAAGGGAAAGAGGAAAAAGAAGAAACAAAAAGGAGAAAGGACACTAAAGGAAAAGCGAAAAGCAGGCTGCTGGGCGGCCCCAGCAGGGAAGGGGCAGGCGACCCCGCCGCGGACGCTCCGCGCCGCCCTATAAGAGCGGCTGCGGGGCGCGGGCGCCCGGTAGCGGCACTGGGGTC
Source organism: Neopsephotus bourkii (assembly GCF_033783945.1). Taxonomy (NCBI): domain Eukaryota; kingdom Metazoa; phylum Chordata; class Aves; order Psittaciformes; family Psittacidae; genus Neopsephotus; species Neopsephotus bourkii. Next base: position 322,896 of record NW_026901743.1, read on the forward strand.
GGCGTCGGGAGTGGTTCGCAGAGAGCGGAGCGGAGGCTCGGCAGCTCTCGGCTCGGCTCGGCTCGGCTCGGCTCGGCTGAGCGCAGCAGGGCTGAAGTGAAGTGAAGTGAAGGGAAGGGAAGGGAGCTGCGCTGAGTTGTCCGCGGGAGCGACGGCGGCTGCTGGAGGGAGGTAGGCGGCGGAGGGAGAACAGAGCCGGACAGGAGCTCGGGTTAGTGTTGTTTTGTTTTGTTTTCGATTTGTGGCGTGCTGCCGCCCGCTGTGCCCGGCGTGACTCGGAAGAGGGTTTATGGGGTAGCGGGGGATTGGGAAGGGGTTAATAATAGTGGTGTTTTTGGGGGTCTTAGTTGCTTTTTCGGTTTTGGTTTGTTTTTTGTTTTTCGTTGTTGGGTTCTTTTGGTGGGTGTGTGTGTTGTGCTTTTGTTTGGCTGGTTTGGGGGGGGCGCGTTAGGGACTTTTGTGTGTGCTTATTTTGGTTTTATACATGTATAATTATTTTATTTTAGCTGATCCTGAGCGAGGCGACTTTGACTTGGCAGCGCTCGTGTAGGGTGGCTCACCTTACCACCGCCGCCGCTTCCAGCCCTGGTGGGTGCTGCGAGATAACGGGAGGGTTTTCACCCCTTCTGCTCGTACGCGAATAAATTCCGGGAAGAAGGATGGGGACGAGGAGGCGGAAAAAGGGGAGGACAGGACCTTGGGATGGGGGGGGGGGGGGAGGTGGGGGGTGTAAAAATAAACGATCGTTACGGCCGCTTTTGTGATGGGCAAGGGGGTTAAGCTGCACACAACAAATCCTGCTTCTGCATGCCAGGCTGTTGTTAAGCCTGGACTGCTACATTACAACATATCATCAGCCTGTTTCAGAATAACTGCTGCTTAGTTCTGGAAGTGCACAACTGCCCAGATGCTTAAAATATATCAGGAAAATACTACAATTATAAATTGAAATTTCATATTAAACAGTATTTTTACATGTTTTAAATCGGAAGTGCTGCCTTCCCTCCACCCCCGTCCCCTCAGCTGTTGGCCTTGGTCGTTTTAAGGTTATACAAATAACTTACTTGAAGGATCGAAGTTGGTTTTTAGTGTGTTGGAATAGCTCTTACTGAAGCGAGAGGAATGTAAACATGTGTTTACATACGTGTGAACATGCGCTAAATTGAAGCCTAAAGATGAGTCGCAGTTTCTTAAAAAGTACCAATCTGGTACTTTTGGAGGTGTCTTTGAAAATGAGTTGGTGCTTGTACTGCAGAGAGCAGTCATATCTTGAGGATATTCCATTAACAACAGATGGCTGTAGAAAGGCTTTTGTAATGGAGCAGTCTCAGTTTTGAAAGAGGGTCATGGTAGTATGCATTCAGTGCAGATGCTTTTTGTGCATGGCCCTTATGGCACAGCTTGCCTACCTAAAAAGCGTGAGTGGGAATGCGTGCCGAGACTTTCCCGTAACACAGGTCACTGCCTGATTAAGCTATACAGATAAATGGGTACTATCTGGGACTCTGCAGTGTGTTACTGATGTAACAGATATAAGTGCTGTTGGTGGGTCTTCACAATTCACTGTGCAAACGTGAATTAATTTATGTGAGAGTGGTATGAAACCATCTGTATCTTCTAGGGTCTGGAGAAGTAAGGGCATGATGCCTGCAGTGTTCTGGAGCACCTTATTTCTCATGTAATGATAATTCAGTAGGGTTGATTATGAGGGTAAAAATTAGTAGCCAAGTCTTGACAAAGTATGGATAAAAGTTTGGTAGTGTGGAGCATGAGGGAATTAAAGTTGAACCTGGTTGAGAGTGCGCGGCTTTAAAAACATGATAAAAATCACTGCTTTTCTTACACTCGCTGTAGGTGTTTTAGGGAGATACCTGCTAGCCTCTGTGTTGCAAGAGATCACAGCTGCTGTCATCTAGGTTCGAGTCTAACAATCAAGCAGCTAGCCCCAACCATTCACAGCAGTTTTCTCCAGATAAGTTGCTGCTGCAGTGCACTTAGCCATATGATATGAAACAAACACCTCTCATAGCTAGCTATATGTTCGATTTTGGCATTTGCGGGAGTTGTGGTAATCCTTTGGGTATCAGTTCCAAATTTCCTCTGAATACATCTGCATAGCAGTGCAAGCAGGTATGTTGAAAGTTTCTTAATGGTGTCACCCAGTGAGACTGAGGCACTTTGATAAATCAGTTTGCCACAGGCAGCTGCTGGCAGACCTTTTTGTAAAGCTAAATTCATTTTCAGAAACACTTCTTGCCTGATGCTATTGGTGTAAGCATAGACTTGGTCCGGCACACCAAATTCAACATCCACCTTTACAGTGTAAATAAGAGGGGCTCCTGGTGAAATGCAGAATTACAGAAAATGAAATCCCAGGAATTTAAAAGACAGGTAAGTAAAACTATTTTTGTCTTTGTCCAGGAGTGGCCTTTACTCTAGCATTCTATAAGCTGAACTGGCTTTGTGAGGGTAAAACGGTCTCCTGTGGTTCAAGTCACAAGCCTTAGTGACTTGAAGAAAGCAGATGTGGATTTCCTAACCACATTCTGGGCTGGAGCGTTTTTTCATGTGTTAGTCAAGTGTGATACACATAATTCATGAAGCAAGTCTCCTTGCCTTCATCTCTCCAAGCCTGTTTTCTCACCAGTGAGTTCACCTGGCAGAGTCAGACCCACAAAGACAGCAGGAGGAGGATGGGTCCTGAGCTCATCCATCTGTGGCCAGATGTGATCAGCTCTGCTAGTGTTTATTGCATGCGTTGCACCATGAAGGCAGAGTATTTCTTGGGGTGTGGTTCCTTCAGAACTTTAATCCAGAGTAATTGAAGGTTGCTACTGAGCTGGTAATGGACCTGCTTCATTTTCCCCTGACTGCCCATTCTCTTCTCTCCTCATCCATCTCATTCTCTGTGCTGGCACTGGAGTTCACCAGCTCATGGTGAGTGACTGAGAGCAGACTCTTCGCTTGGTGATAGTTTTTTATTTATTGTTTGGGTTTTTTTCAGCATCGTGTGTTTAGTCTCCTCATGGCTTTGTGAGCACTGGTGCCTGCACAAAGACGATGACAGAAGAGCAGAAAGGGAACCAGACTACCACTTCGTTTAAGTAACTTCAGAGCAGGCACCCTTGGTGTTTATATAGCTCTCCTAGGCTGCGCAACACACCAGATCTTGAAATAAGTCCAGAGGCCAATGCTGACCAAACACCACAGGGTTTCTATTAAGCTGGTTATTCTGGGTGACCCCTGCTGTAGAGGGGCTAGAATCAGGATTCACTGCTTAATAAGACATTTTATACATGTGACATATTTTCATGGTTTATCTGAGGCAGGCAGGGGCTCTACCCACTTTTCCAGGTCAGTCTTAGTAGAAATGCAGTCTCTGGATGAAGATCTTAACTTGAGTGCTTGAATGTTTTCTGTGCAGTTAATGGGGACATACCTTTGCAGTTTACTGGTACTAAGAGTATAGATTGAAAACACCATGGTGAGACTCCACTTGCAGTGTTCAAAAGATGATTGCCACAAAAACGTTGAAATATTTCATGTTCTGTAGGTACGTGTCATGTATTTCTTTTGGTCGTGTGAAAGTCGCACAGAGCAGCTCAGACAAATTAACGTGATCTGAACTACTAACTGGAGCACCCTGTTCTCTATTTTTCTTCTTTTTTTTTTTTTTTGTCTATTTCTTTAAAATGTGTGGCAGCAAAGCTAGTCTTGTCTTTTTTAGTGTTTGTCATTGGGGGGGGGAAAGCATGTGAGCTTGCCTCAAGGACTGAGAGGGAGAGAGTGTAGGATGGAAAACTGTTGATGCAGCTTTCCTGACACAACAGGCTAACACTGTGGGAAAAATGGGAGTATTCAGACCTTTATTCACTGTGTTATTAAGTGAAAAAGCTTGGTCATAGATAGTAAGAATGCACATCAGTTTGAATGTCATACATATCCACACACAAGCTAACCTTTTTCCTCTTGTGTTGTTTTCTGGAGGAGTGTTGCTTAGCAGAGCTCTAATTAGAGTCTAATGTGATGAGATGGGTTTGTGTTATGCTAACTTTGTTAGGGAACAATTGATATTAAGACAGAAAACGGAGAATGGAAGAGCCTTTCCAAGGCTGTTCTGGTTTGGGCTAGATAACAAGGTCATTCTCTGGGAAAAGAGCAAACAAAGTCAGAGATCGGCAGAGATCACAGAGCACGCAGTTCAGAGATCACTCTAGAGATGTGGTTTTCTTTTTAGCAAGTAACAGGCAGGGCTGTCTGGAAGATAGAGGTGCCCAAAACCTGTTACCACCCTATTTGCTTGGCTCCCTGGAACAATCTACAGTTTTACTTCCACATTTCCAAGTGAATGCTTGTTACCGGGAGCAGGCAAGCACACTGTGCAACTAGTACTCATTAGCGTTCTTGATTGTTAGCTTAGTAAATGCTAAAATTGAGCCATGTGGACACTCTCAGGGCAGTGGTGGTGGTGATGTAGATGAGAAGAGCAGGGCTAGGAAGCAGGAGAACCTGGTTCCCAGCACCTGTGCCCATCTTCTTCTTTCCTTTTACCTGCTTTCAACATGGTTGTAGCAATGACATGACAAAAGCTTGTGCTTTTCACAAAGAGGCATGAAAGTGTGTGTTTTTTCTCACCTGTGGCAGGTAACGCATCTTTTTAAAGACAGCGTTGCCAGTGTCTGCAACCTGGGTTTAAGTCCCAGGTTTTAAGATGTAGTGTCTGTTTTTCCAGTGATTATTTTTTTTTTTGCCTTCAAAAGGAACAAGTTATGATGTGTTCTTTGTCTGAGAGCTGTATTCGTGGGGAATATACTGGTATTCTAGGGATCTGTTGATGGCTTTTTTCCTCTTCCCCATATTGTAACTATGCTCCCATAACAAGAGTCTGCCTGTGGCTGCTATAAAAGCAGAATTAGGAACAAATCTGAATGGATTAAAAAAATCTGAATCCTCAACCGAACAACAAAACAGCACCGATTTTTTTAATTTTTTATATTTTTTTTTTCTGAGCACAGACACACAGACATTTCATTCCGGTAGCACTACAGGAGTCAAAGTTCAAAACCTACTCCTCCCCTAAATGAAACATTTGTACTTAATAAACTAAATTGATCCTGCATTTTGTATTTTTGTTTTACTAATAGGCAGTGTGGTTCTTATCTAACTTCTTTGTTTAAAAGTATTTTAGATATTTTAATTATTCTTTACTCTATTAAAACAGAGCAGTAATTCATACTGCTTTGTTTCCCAGCTCTCTCAAACCTGTATTTAAGTATTCATCCAAAAGTAAGCACTAAGATTTTTCCTACTGTCTTTGGAGAGATCTGGACTTGCTTCCTTCTTTTAGTAAACTGATACCATCACCTGTACACAATCTGTTTTGAGACTTTTTTCAGATCATATTTTTGGTGTGTTATTTTGCTGTTCTCCTGATTGCCATGTCTTCCAGACCTTAATTCCTAGTTCTTCTGACCTGCTTTTAATTTTCCACACTACTACATCTATCTTCCCAAATGTATTTATATATAAAAGCAGACATAATTACAGTCAATTTGGTTGTCTGTGGGAGTAGGCTTTCGCTCTGTTGGAACTTTCTCAGCATCATTAAGGACAGCCTAACCTCAATAAAAAGAATAAATAAGTGGTTTGGATCCTGTATCTACTAAAAGCTTGCAGAACTTTTGTTCACAATTCTGTCATGCAAGCTTACTGCTGTTCCTTTCGGTATTTCATGCCGCTCCTGTGCTTACCTGAAGTGTTCTCTGTTCTGAGCCATATGCTTGAAATTTGGTAGGCAGCAGCTCTTCACCTGTGCTTGGTTCCTTGAAACTATTAGAGCAAACATGGAGCTCTGTCCTGAATCCTTCTGCATCATGAGATGTAGCTTAGGACATGAACAAACTCTGTCATCTTTCTCTTAGATCTATCTGTGCATGATGTTAAAATAGCTGTATGTTAGCCTGCTTTGCAAGTCTAACTGTTCTGCTGAGCCGACAGGTTGCAGCTTCAGCAGCAGTGGGGGTATGGGTTATACAGCTGGAGTTAAAGAATATAAACTGTGTGGAACAACTGCTCCCTCTGTGGATCAGGCAAAAAAGGGAAGATTGGCACACGCTTTCTGGCACTGCTCCATGCTAGCTGCCCTGTGCCACAGCAGGCACCTGGGCTTCCTTATCATGTCTGCCAATTATTTTCATATTCTTTTATGAATAATCATAGAGATAAGTGGTTATTGAACTCTGTATTGGTTGCCAAGATTGATCAGAAATTCATTCCTCTCCATAGCTGACACTTAACTGCTTTCAAAAGTACTTGGACGTCTGTTTATCACTTCAGTGAATTACTGACTTCCAAATCCATACAATTAGATGGTAGCCATGTGGGAGCCAAGGTCTTCTTGTAGGCTTTAAAGGATCAGACTTTGCTTAGGCTGACAGTGCATGCTAAATACTGCCTTTGCCAGTTTATTGCTTTTTTTCCAGCAATGTCATTTCCTGTCATTGTGCTAGAGGCTTTTTCTTGGCTGATGTTTTTCTGCATAGTTTAGGGATATTTTCGTTTCATCTGCTGTTACTTACATCTATGCATCAGATATCAGTGTGCTTGTGTAGGTATCAAGCTTAACAGTCAGCTTATTTTTTATGCCAGTGAACCTCAAAGGCACCACTGGGATATTTTCAACAGTATAAGCCATGTTGTATTCTGCTCTGCTCGTGAATGTACATGCTGGTTTATGGCATGATGGTCCCAAATAGCAAAGATTAAAGAGAAAATAACAGTAAAGGTTCTTTTGATGTTACAGGGCAGGCATACACCTCAAACAGCAGTTTAATCTTGTACTGTGTGCAGTTTGTGTCCGTGTCTTCTCCCAAAATAAAGAGCAAGTTATAAAACCAAGATGCATAACACACTCCTTTCCAAAATATCTTTATGGAGGTGATGGCAAACCTGCAAGACTTGGTAACTTTGCTGAATAGAAGATGCAAGCATACCAGTGATGCTCCCTGTACTTTGCAGTAGAATCACAGAGCACCTCTCAATGTTACACTTCGTTAAACCAGATCTGTGCCTGCTTTGGCTGAAGTGATCCAATGACCAGGATGTGCTATGGAAAAGGTTGTGATGCAAAGTGTTTCTGTCCTAACACCGTCTGAACTCATGGCTTTCTTTTCCTAAAAGTTGATGAGGCTGATGACTTTCATGGGGAAGCCCTGGCTTCCTTCTCCTACTCGAACCTGCTGCCAAGCAGAAAAGTACCTTTTCCAATGTGAAATACTTCACTGTTTTTCCCAGTTGCAAAGATAATGTCCTTAAGTGGGATGCGTCATCAGCTGGAAAAAGAGGCTGAGGCTGTGTAACACAGCCTTTTGCAGACTCGGTACTGACGATATCGTAGTTGCTCGGAGATCAAAGCTTAATGGCATGAATTGAGCTCAAATGTCGCAATTATTATTTTAGCAGGATGTTCTATTATTTTGAGATTCCACTAGAGAAAAGCTCATTCTTTGAGAGCTAAAAAAAAAATATCTGCCAATATGGACTATGGATTTTTGGACATTGGCCGTGACAAAGCAAATTACCTTGTGTGTTTGCTTTTGCCAAAGAATGGACTAGGATTTGGCTTTTTTTTTGTAGGGGTAAAAAAGGGGACATTCAGTGTGATGTTGAAAGTTGAAATGCTTCATGTATTTTGCAATCTTCCAGTAGAAGCTGGGGTTTTTTGTTAAAATAGGTGACTGTATTTCATATTGAGTGTTATATTTGACATTTAAGAAATTGCTCTTGCCTAAGTCCGTGCCACAGTCTCTTTCACGTGCTTTTCTTCAGGTCAGTCCAGCTGTGGTGCGTGCAAGCTTGATGTCTTCTGTTGTACTGAAGCTGTGCTTGTTTTCACTAGTGGGCCTTTAGAGCATGCTACAAGTAACAAGAACCAGTTGTTGTGGTCATTCTGGTAGGCAGGCATTGCTCCTCTGTGACCTGGAACAGGTTTTGAAAACATCTGGGCATGTTGTGACACACAAAGGAAGCTTATAAAAGGCCCAGCCATGTGTCAGAATGTGGCTGCATGTAAATGTCTAAGGAGGCACTGAAGACCTTGGAAAACGTAGTTCGCTTTTGTATTGCTGAGTACTTTGTAAGCCAGTTCTTGACTCTCTGGGAGACTGTCCCCTATAGTTTAACTCTGACTGGCAGGGATGGGCCCACCTGTGGCTCAGAAATACATCTTAGGGGTTCAGTTCTTACAGAAGAGGAAAAATTGATACTCTGAAGAGGGATTTCAGGGCTTATTATGTTACTTTTGGGCCAGGTCTTTCAAGATCATTGTCTGCTCAGCTGTTCGTAGCAGAGCATTCAGAAGGGTGCAGCACGTAATACACTGACTTTTGAAAAATACATACGCACAGTCCTAGTGCCAAAGCTAAATACCTTTAGAAATCCCTTACTTTTTTGCCTAATTAGTTGGGAAACCAGACACCTGCCCCTAACATAACACTGTATTTACTCCAACTCTTGTCATAGCAAGATGCAGGCTCCCTTCCCTGTGTAGCAGCTAGTACAGTGGACAGAACCTAGTATGGGGTTATGTCAATAGCTGTTTTCATAGCAGCAGGTAAAGCAGGCTGTGAATATGTATTTTATTGTCAGCCTGTGCTAAAACTGGTGGAGTCCTTTTCCACTGATTGTCTCTGTCTCCAGTCTTTGGTGAGGCTGGGAACTTTAGAAAACATCTATTAGGTGTTTTGTAGGTGTGTGCCTGCTGCCTTAAGGATTCAGTGGATGAGTGAGGTGTTATGTGTCTCAGTTTTGTCTGGATCAGAGGTGGCAGGTTGATAGAGAGATTCCATTAGACTGTTTCATTGCTTCCTGATGTTTTGGCACTATCCTTTAGTATTTTACAGAATTTGATATGCTCCTCAAAGAGGTAAAAGGAGTTAAGCTGGTCCTGGATTAGCATGAAGGAGGATCTTAAAGTATGTCTGTCATACTAATTGTTGTTATTTAGAGCGCAGGTGGATGGCCATGTAGAAAACAATGTACTGGTTGCTTTCAGAATTAGTAGTCACTGGAGAAACAAGGCCAAAACCTGCTTACTACCTAACCTAAGGCCAGGTGGTGTGTGTAAAGTGATGTAAACTAGTAGAGGGTCTTGCCAAGAATTGCCACCCAAATACTGTTGCTTGTGGTCCTAATTAAATTGTTGCCTGCTGACGCAGAAGCTCTCAAATCCCATTGTTAGCAACAAGGAGTCAATGTAAGCCTTGTGATATGAGGTGGCTCATTTTTGAAGAAGAAAGCATTTCTCACTGATTGACTTTTTAGATGGAATGGGAAACCTGATGTCTGATATTCATTTGGCAAATGAGAGAGAAATGTCCTCTGTGGGGAGGTTATGAAAGACCTGCTTTTTAGTGTCTGTGTGTCTCTACTGATAAGGATCCTGTGTCCCAGGCAGCAGGCTGTAGGTTCAAAGCTCACACCTCCACTGCTGATCCTGCATTGCTTGTGATTGCTACAGAGTTTAAGGGTGCTTAAACCAGGACACTGAAGTGTAGGATCTGGTGGCAGTATTCTCATCTCTGCTTTTGTTTTGTTTTGCTTTGCTTTGTGGCCACAGGTGAGTTGCTTGAACTCTCTCTGCTGCTAATGCTTTTCATGACACCTTTTTGTAACTTAATTCAGGCTTTTCAGGTTAAACGACCTCTTTAAAAGAGAATACTGTTATTCTTACAAAATCATCATTGTTTGCGGGCAGTTTCGCCTCTTTCCTAGAGCTCTAGAAAAATAAGGTTTTTCACTTCTTGAAAGTTTGAGACAGGAGTATCAGATTTGCTTCTATGGGTTTTGCAAGCTCTGTGCGAGTTGTTTTGACCGCAGAATGGACTTCTCATTCTTTGTGCACTGGCTGTGTGATATGATATTATCTGCAACTAGGTTTCTAGCAGCAGGATAAAAAATTTCTTGCATTTGTCCACAGCTTGCATTTGGCCTTTTATCTTTTATCTGTTTGGCCAATCTCAACAGAATTGCTTCCTCCTCAGTCTCATTTGAAGTTGCATAGATGAAGAGTGCTTTTTCCCATCTAGGATTTGTGGAAGTTACGGTGAGGGTGCTCACCAAGTACCTGTGCCTTGAGAACTTCTTAAGGCTTTGCGGAGTCATAATTGTACAAAGTGGATGTAGTTGTGTAAGCTTCTTGGTTATAGCTGCTATGCTGGAAGAAGCTAAATCCTGGTGCTCTCTGGAGAAGTGGCCAGCACACTAGACCTTAGTTCAGGAAATGTGGATTTAATTCTGGAAACTTGGTATAATCTATACTTCTGTTACCCAAATACCCATTTAGGGCACTAGGTCTCTGATATTTTGTCTTGTTTGAGTCAAAATGTCAGTTCACGAGGTGGGCACTGCTGTCTTGCCTTGGGGTTCACAGCCCTCATGGGAACTCTCATGCTCTCAGCTGATGGCAAATGGAGCACTGGGTGACTTTGGCCTTGGAGGTGGGCTTTGCAGAGTTTATATGGCTTAGGATATTGCTTGCTCCACAAAATGCAGCCCAACACTGTCTAAAGGAAATGAAATATTAAGACATTTCTCAGCATTTCCAAAGAGCACTGTATTTCTGCTGAAATCTGTTGTTTGTTCTTTTGTTGTTCCTTTTCTTAGAAAGTGGGTTTTGTTTGACGTGATACATATGTAGGCAAAAGCTGTTGGAGTTAAGTAGATCATAGAGTCATAGAATAGTTAGGGTTGGAAAGGACCTTAAGATCACAACGTTTTGTCTAAGGCGGAAAGTGTAAAGTACCATGTTTGATCATGGGAGAGGAACAGCACTGGCACTGGTAGCTCAAACCTGTGCTGTGTCCAGCAAATAATGCCTTTCTCCCCACCCTCCCATAGGGTGCCATCTCTAGCTATTAGACTGGTACTCTGCATGGCTGCGTGGGCTGTAGAGCCACCAGTGGTGGTAGCCATTGTGATACGGAAAGTCTGACCAAGAGAACACAGGCCGGTAACTGATTTCATGGATGCCGCTGAACTTCCATCAGTTAGTTGAAGCTTTTAATCCTGCTGACTAGGATTGGGTTTAAGCAATTGTGAAGACATAAAGGGTCTTCTTGCCAGGATCCTGAAATGTTCCAGTCTCATAAGGTTTGATAAGTTCGCCTTGTTCCCTGTCTAAATAGCGATTTCTTCTCTAGGGGAAAGGTGGTTTTTTTTTTTTTTCACCCCAAAAAGAAAGCAAACAGCTGCATTGTTTGCAGAAAGCTGCTTTTGAAGGCTGTTTTATGTTTACTTATTACAGACACCAGGCATGGGGGTGGGGAATTGATTCTCTGCCACTTGAGCCTTTTTTACCACTTTAAATCTACAGCTGTAAAAATACGTTGCTTTGTATTTAAGATAAATTGGGCCTGGAAACTCTTGGCATACCAGCTAATGGACTTTTCAACAGCAATTTTACTTCCAAGTAATGGGTAACTCTCATCTGGAAAGAGTGGGTTGGTCAAAGCATGTGTTTCATTGTCAGTGCTCTCAAAGGTTGCCTTTTAGCCTAGCTTTCTCTTAGGAGTAATTTTCTGAATTGCAGCCCTGTAGGTCTGGAGGCTGTGCGGGGTTTCTGCAGTGGGGGGGAAGTGTGGCCTGTAGAGAACCTTCTGCAAAGGCAGACCATGGGACAAGTGTGGGGACACTGTGCTTTAATTGTGATGGGTGGGTTGGCCGCTGGTCTGGGAGAGTGGAGAAGGTCTTGGTGCAGTGTTAGAACTTTGATGAGAGCAAAACAGGAACCCCAGGCTGGATCAGAAGGTACAAGCAGATTGCTCTGTACCTCCCATCTATCTTCTGATGTCCACTGTTTCTGCAAGCTAAACAGTTTATTTGTAAGTGTAAGCTCTTCCCTAGGAAAAGACTGGGGGAAGCTCTGTCAGAAGGTCTGGCGAAGTATTCAGATGTTTTTTCCTTAATCCCGCTCTCTGGTTTTTTGTCAGGAACTGGGAGTAGTTGAGACGTCGGACAAACAGCATGTTAAAGAGTGCATACGTATCAGTGCATGTTGGTAGAGCATGCAGGGACCTCTGTATAGTGGATGCCCACCATTTACTTGCTGGCAAAATACAAAATGACTTCTTAATCCTTACTTTGGCTTGGCTGGTTAACCAAATGGTTGTTGCTCTACCTGTGAGTTGCATAGAGCATATGTCTGGCTTTAGGATGTTATTCCAAATGTGCATTGCTTGTTTGAATTATCAAACAGCCCCATCTGTTTATTTGTATTAAGGTGTCAGTCTGAGTTTGCACCTGTGTTACTGGACTGTTGTACCTGAACGAAGTAGTAGGCAGTTTGAGTCTCCCCTGGTGTGCTCCACGTACTCTGAGTTTTGCAGTTGTGTAGTGTACGTGATGAAGAGGTGAAGAAATGATGAGGCAGAGCTAGATAAAAATAGATTTCTGAGTGGTGAAGACAAGTAATTCTCATGCCTCTAGGCTTAAAATTGCTTTACACAGGTATCTGCCTGTACTGGAAAGCATAGTACAGTTTTCCAGTACAGGTGTTCACACAATGGAAGGATTGGATATGAAAATCGGATGTCTTCCACAAAGACCTCTCCACAGCTGAGCTGCGTAATGTGTTGCAGTTCAGGAAATTCTCCCTGCTTTCACAGAGCAAGTGCTTTGTAAAAACGAGAGATTGCACTTTCAAAGTGTCTGTCCAGTATTGGCAGGTATAAGTCCCTATTCTCTTCAGCAGAGCTGTGATACTTTGAATCACAGAAAACTTACACTATGGTGATGTATTCTTGCAGCTTTTCTTATTCTAGACAGAAACAGTGTTGCTTCTTTAGACAGTATTTGGGCTTTAGCTGGTATTTGTGTCTTTTGGCTCTGCAGTGCTAACTGGCAAGTTGGGTTATCCAGCTATGCTGAATTTACCAGCCTAGTCTGAAGTGGAGATACAGATGGACTTCAGCTCCAGCTGAGCTTGGAGTGTTGCATCCATCAGTTTCTGCATCTCTGGCTTACAGTTCTTGTCTATTTTCAGCTGGAAGAATATCTGAAAGGGTGCTAACCCATTTTCCTCTGAGATTCTTAGTTTGGAGAGGATTTTCTGATGTACTAGTGGACCTACTTAACTTGTATCAGAAGTGAACCAAATATGTCAGCCTCTGTGGATCAAAATTGGAGACAGCTCTAGGCATCAACAAACATGTAGTACCTAGTATATAGCAGATACTGGGACAGAGTATGCCTTTGAAACGGTCATGGCTGTAAGAAGAGCTGAACTCTGAACTGATGGTGCTGCTGATGATTAGTCCAAGTATTAGATCCTGTCCCCTAGTTTAATGTAGAGACTTAGCTGGTAGTGCTTACATCTGGGCCAGGTTTTCCAGTCTTCAGGCACAGTCCTTATAAATCAGTATTTTTGTTTCATTTGAAACTTGTGTCCAGGCAAACGAGCCTTACTTGAAGGCCAGAACGTTTGCTTTGGTCCCCAAAAAGTTTAGTTGAACTCCAGAGAGCTGGAGTCCAAGCAGATGGCCACAGCTGCATCTTTGGCTGTACAGGCTTCTGCTGATCAGCTCAGATATGTTAAATGATCAGATATGTGGCCTTATCTCACTACAGTTTGCTAGTGCAGTGTGTACCCTACATCGTCCTTAAAGCAGTATTTCTGTGTTCCCGATCCTGTGGACTGACTGCAGTTGTGAAGGACCAATGTCTGGATTTTCACTGGCGTGGATTAAAGCTGTGGTTAGTTCAAACACCCCACAGACTGATTCAAACTTTATTCTGCCTCTGTGCAGGGTATTAAGGCATGAGAGTTGGGTGTATTTACACTGATGGCTTGGTCCCTTTGGCTCTTCCTGGGGTCCTTCCTGCACTCTTCCTTCCACTTTATATTCATGGATTTTGGTGTTTGGCTGTAATTGCTAGAAAATTACAATTACTATTGGAAAGTAGCTTGTTGCAGAGAATTGATGGTATTGTAGAGGTGGAATATGGAGTGTGTACTCTGAAGACCCTTCTGAAGGTAAAACCAGTGATTGTAGAAGCTTGTGAAGTCCCTTCCTGTCCTCTGCTTCTGTATGCTGAACTCGTCCAGTGGTTGCAGGACTGGACTCGGGCAAAAAGGCTTCCTGTTTGTGGCATAATGCAGAGCACAGCAAAGCAAATGGAGGTCTGTGACTCACAGACCAGTATCCTTGTGGGGAAATGCTTGAAAAGAGCAATTCTCCTAGTGAAAGAGTTTTTGCACCAGGTTAGTGGTCACAGGGAACTTGTGCACTAAGCGAGTAGTATTCCAGGTTGCTCAGAGGGTGAGTAAAAGCACTGTTGCCAAATCACCTGAATCCTGAGCAGAAATGGGTCGGTGGAATGGGTACAAAGGAGGAGAGATAACATTCTCTACTTGGTTTCATCTCTGGGTTACATGTTAATTGCAGCTTTGTGTAATAATGGCATGCAGACGAGGTTCTACAAAGCCTTGGTGTATCCAGGCTGGTAAGCAAAGGTATGCTTTGGGTGTATGAGCATGTGTGCACAGTCCTCAGCAGCCAGGGATTGTCCTCTGAGATTGTACACAAACAACAGTGTTTTTCCCTGTTGTGGGTGTGCTATTAGCCTGTCAGGTGTCTGAGTGTGTGTAGGAATTCACTGTCTAACAGCCAGATGTGTGTGCAGCTGGAGTGTGTTAGTGTCAGGGTGCTTCGACCAGCAGGAAGCAGGGGCAGGGAAGGAAGGCTCTTGTCAGGTTAGTTGTGCACCCTTCTGTGAAGGAGCATTTGTAGAAGTCGAATCTGAATTACAGCAGTATGTGGCAGAAGTTCGTGAGCCTGTGCTGACTGTACACTCAGCTGCCTGCATGCTGTCACGAGGTTCAATTTGTGGGGTTTTGTAGGTGTCTGTTATTGTTCTTTGCTTCCCTGTGCTGGCATTAAGAAGCACTGTTGTCCTGTTGTGATACTACAGAGTAATTATCTGTAGAACTTGGTGTAATGGGTTTAATTGTTTTTGTTAGTCATGTTAGGGAAACTTTTTTTTGTTGCACAGACTTATATTGTTAGAGACAAGTTTTTAGTCTGCAAGTTGTTGTATTAATGTCACTTACTTTTGGATGAGACTGAAAGGCCACAAGTGTTCATTAACTTAAAGCTCACATCCAGGATTCCCATTTATTATCTATCTCCAGTGTAAGACTGGTCAACGCATTTCCTGGGAAGTCTTATGTTCCTAGCACACTTACGGATTTTGGGAACATTTTCAATGCAGTTTGCATTCAGGCATGCAACTCTGAATCTGAATAGGGCTCGGGTATGTGGGACAGTAGAATCAAAAGCATGTGTATTCCCATCTTAACAGATGTTTTGGGGAATTGTGCTCTCATTGTGTGTTTGGATCGGCTGCTAGCTGTCCTGTTAACACTGAGCCTGTCAGCAGAGTGTATTCAAGTACATAAATCAGATAATTTGATGTGGATTAACTAAATTCCTTTGTGGACGCCTACTCAGGATGAAATTACTCTTAATCTGAAGTGGCCTTAAGGCCACTCAAAAGTAAATTAATCTATGCCAAATTAATTCTGGTAAAAAGGTTTAATGATGCTTAGCTAATACACAGGAAGCTTCCATTTGACTGAATCTTCCTGGAAGTCTGTGTGTATCCAAGCCTATATAATGCTATTATTAATAGCCACGAAAATGATTAATGTGTTTTTTGACCCTTTATACTTTCTCATACTCTCACAAGATGTGTACTGAATGCACCCAGTTAACAACAGTGTTGGAAGCCAGGTGGTTACAAAACCTGAACACTGATTCAACAGCAATTTTCCATTCATTTTATCCAAATATGAATGGCTGCAGGGCCATTGTTAGTCACCTTCAAGGAAATGGATGTTTGTTGTTTGCCTGTTAAGTGCATAGCACTTTCTCCTGCAAGTGGCTGTGTTAACCGGACTTCAAAACAAAGGCTTTTATAATTTGGCATCAGGCTTTTCACCATTGTAAAAGTAAATATGGAAAGAAGCTGAAAAAAAACCCAAAAGGTTGAGTTGTAGGGTTGAGCCTCATTCAGGAAGGGTCTCCAAGTCAGCTTTCAAAGCCTATGATTTATTTTTCCTTGTTCTTGCTCTTGGAATTTTTGGGCAGGAAAGAAGCAAATTGTTGTCAGTCAGGTATTGCATTCTTTTGTGCCTTGGATCTCTGAGGTAAGAGACAGTGAGTCTAAGTCTGATCTTACTGAGACCCATGAGACTTGGCTGGAATGCATCGGGTAGGAAAGGACTAGTGCCTTTTCTGCTCTGACTGATACAGCTTTTCCCTTTCAACTCTTTTTTTTTTTCTTTTTTTTCTTTTCTTTTTTTTTCCCCTAGTTAATGCCCAGCCACATCATCTCTGCTGTGGACTGCCACTGCTGCTGCACAACGGGAGCAAGCTGTTAGGCTTTGCTGACGGAAGATGGCTTTCTGGACACAGCTGGGATTGCTGCTATGGAAGAACTTCACCTACAGAAGACGACAGACTGTAAGTATTAGCCAAAGCATTTTTTTAAGGTCTAAGTTGTAGCCTTGTATCTACAGGGAAGCATCTTGTATCTTAATGTTTTATCTCTAGTGGTCCCTAGCAGAACAACTGATCTGCCTTTGAAAACACCCAAATCAAATTGAAGAGTGGCGGGTGGACAGAAACCAGGGGGTTGAAGGTGCTCAAGACTTCCGTCCTGAACCCCAGCAGGAGAGAGTGTTGGAATAATGAAATACTCATGTCAGACCATGGCAGAGAGGGTGTATCACTGCCATGTGCAGCAAGGAAGATGTTAAATGAAAACCTGTGCTATGCCCTGCTCTGCTCTGCAGGTGAGGCATTGCCAGACTGCTGTGGTGTGCGTTCCAGTCTAAAAGCTTTTGACTGCTGTAAGCTGCAACAACAGCATAATTGTGCCATTTCCTAATGACAGAAGTGGTGGAGGCAATAGCAGGCATTTTCAATCAGGGAGAGAAACCCAAGCCCGTTGTGTAATTTTACCACAGGAGGTATACTTTAAGGAACTGGAATGAGACATGTTACATTGGCGTGAAGACAAATTCAGACAATTGATGTTTTTCTACCAAGGTGCATTCTGATTAGTTTAAGTTCTAGCCTCGCCATCTGTTAGCAGTGTGGGAATGCACCTGTTAGACAATATGCAGTCAGAGTTTTTCTGTGGGGACAAAGGCACAAGAGCCTGAATCCAGTATGGTGTTCTTAAAATTCTTCCACCTTTGCATTAATGAGACCTCACAGAATGCTGTAACTCCTGCAGGCAGCTAAAAGCCAGGAAAAAATGTGCTAATTGCCCTTCAGGGATTTAGGGGATATAACTGTGTTGGACAACGGCATGTCCTGTACAATGGGCCTCTGCAGAGGATCTGTCCTGTTAGATATGACCTTGAGGTGGCATGAGTAGGGAATGTGAAGGGAACATGAGTTACTGAAGTGGTGAGTGGAAAGTGGTCTCTTTGATAAGCTTCTCAACCCTGCAAATGTCAGGGTGCTTGCCAGCTGGTTGGGGCTGGGTTGTTTTAGAAGCTTGGAGTCACAAGGGAGGCTATCATATTCACCACTAGAGACAGAGACAGTCCCTGAAGTCGTTGCTCAGGTGTCTGACTGAGGCTTGTGTCCAGTGAACTGAGCTCGAATTAGTCCATTCTTAAATAAAACCAGACAGAGGAAGCCGATGGTGTCTTTCGTTTTTCCTGTGTGCCTCTGTGGTTACAGAGCTGCGAGTGATGGCAGTAGTATCTATGTGATAGATATTAGCAGTAGGCTGAGCATGTGTCAGTGAAAAAGGTCTTCCTGCTTGTAGGTTTGTCATGATCTTGGATCTGCTTAGCTATTCCTTGGTACTTTCTGGCAGCTTCTCCATCAGTTTCCCATCAAGTAGCCTAAAGGGTTGAGACTTCACACTGCTCATAGTCTCTGTTTCACACTGGGATTATCAGTCAATTCGCAATGAAGGCCTAAGACATTGCTTGTTTTTGTGGGGTTCCTGTATTTGTAGGGTTTTTCTCATTACTGGTTCCCATTTGGGCTTTGCCTGAAGGTGTCAGGATGGGAAGACCATTTAGCAGAAAAGGGCAGAAGAGTAGCAGAACATCTCACCACACTGTTCTCATGGATGAGCAGTTTTAGCTGTTGTTTTTCCTTTTAGGAGACTGTTGTCCTTGAGCTGGTTGTGCTGGTGATGGCTTATCCCATTTGTACTTACTGAAGAGGTAGCCCGGCAGTAGTTTGATCCTTACCCTTCTTCCCACAAGAAGTGTGGGCTAGCCTTTGCTTCCCACTGAGCCCTCTGCCTTGGCTGCTGTGAGTTTGGGCTGCGTTGCGAAAGCTGGGGTTCAAAGCTCACCCTGACGTGTGCAATTCCAAGTGTTACTTTGTACTGGATAACTTCCAGTGGCACTGGAGTGCGGGGGAAGGAGTTTACAGAGACAGAGAAAGAAAAATCATGTTTGGAGTTCACTGCGTAAAAACACGTATTCTCCCTGCTGTCTTGTGAATGAGGAGATGCCTCGAACTGGTCAGCTGCTGATAGTCCCCTGCACTGAAACTGGGCCACAAAGGTGATGAGTGTGGTTGACAGCGAGATGGGGTGATAGTTTGGTTAGTTCTTGCTCAACAGGTTTCCTGTTGACACAGTGTAGATCTCAATATTTAATGGTATCCTGTGTCATCAGCCAACTGGTATAAATTTGGCATGCTTTGGGGACTAGCCTCAGTAAAATCAGGAGCAGTTTGTGCTTGGCTGAATGCTGCCTCTGGATTCACCTGCCCAGTGCAAATAGGATGTTCTTCCAACTTCAGATGGAGCAGGAGTGGCAGAGGGGTTGGAGATTTGAAGATTATTTCACTATTTTTTCCGGGCAGGTCTAGCAGTTTCAACATGAAAGGGGACTTAATTTCCAGTATCTACTTAGTATGAACCTGAGTGGGACATGTCCCCTTCAGTATCTTGTCTTTCTTCCTTTGTAAAGACCACAATGAATGAAAAATGCTGTCACAGGAAGGTCAGGAAGTGTTAGGGAAGGAACATACTGACCTTTAGGAGCAAAGCAAGAGAACTCAGTTTTTGTTGAGCGGTGCAAGAGGCTAGCCAGGGAATCTAAACTATTGAAATGCTGCTGAGACACTGAGCTTGACCCCACGCAAGATTCTGGTACAGAAGTTGCCAGCTGTCACTCACTAAGGGCATTTCAATAGCTGTCATGAAGCTTTAAGTCTTCAGCTGTGAAGGCGCAAGTGAGTCAGTCCAAGCTGCATCCCTTCTTTCTCTGTCTTCCCCTGAGCCTGTCAGTCTGAAGTTAGACATACGTGTGCAGAGGCATATGGCACTGTGCTTGTAGCCTGCATGTGGTTACCTTCATGACTGTGTAATTAACCATAATCAGGCATGATTTTGAGAAGCTTCTCTTTTGAGGAGCTCTCTGTGTAGTTGGACAGGCTACTGCTTCAACAACAGGGCTGTTTGGACACCACTGCCCACCCCAGTGTGGTGTCACTGGGGCTGATGTTTCTCTGAGCAAGCCAGGGCTTGATCTCAAGGGCAGCATTTCCTCACTGATCCTGTGGCAGCAGCAGGACTGTGAGAGGCTATCTATTTTGATCACCCTGAGAAACCTCCACAAGCCCAGCTGATGCCACACTTCCCCAAACAGCAATTGCATGCTCCTTCCCTACACCCTGAGTGGCAGAGGGCTGTGATGTGTGCCAAAGCATGGGCATTGAACCTGGAGAAGAAAATGACTTGTCCTGGTTTCACAGCCACTGTTGTGTCAGGAGGAGGAAAAGGTCTGCTATACCATCCTGGCAGCAGCTGTGAGGGGATCCTGAAAAGGGAAGGAACAGACAAGTTGTCAGTGCCCTAGCTCTAAGCATCTGACCTCTGGGAGCCAGACTACTGTTTAGTGCAGAAGGAAGCAGGCTATGACTGTTGATGGGTATATTTGTGCCACCACTACATTGTTTATTGTACAAACAAAGACCAAAGATAATGAGGCATCTGCCTGGCGTCGTTTTTAGTGTGTCTTATCCAGTTTTCATACAGTATGTGCATGAAAACAGTATCCCAGACTCATCCTACAGAGCCTGGCACTGTTACCACATGTGCCTGGGAGACTCTGATGCTCAATTCCTATGTCTTCCAGATAGGGTTGCTATTGGTTGGATGCAAGCCATTAAGGGTGTCTGTGAAGAGCCATCTTAGATGGATCAAGTGGCATTTGCTTTAATTTGATTTAATGTGCTGTTATTACAGTGTGAGATTTTTTTTGAGGTATGACAGTGACCTAGAAGTCTTATCTCAAAGTTTGCATGGAGTGTCTTGTGCTGAGTGTCAAGAGCTTAATTTTAGCTGTTAATGGCGTAACATGGGAAAATGTGTTTGCAGGGATTCTGTATCCCACTGGGGTGCAGGTCTTACCCTATCTGGCTTTTAATAAGAATGTTGTAGACATTATATTTAGAAAAGATGGGGTTTTCTAGGAAAGAAGGTGAAAAGTTTTCTCTTTACCTAAGAAAACGCTCTGGTTTCCTTTTCCCAAAGGAGGAAAAACAAAAGAAGTAGCAGCATTAAAAGCTTTCTGTTTCCATTTTCTCATGGCTTGCCTTAAATGTATGTTTAGGCAGCCTTTCTGGAGTGGGAACGTAGGGGTACAGCTGGTGAAGCTCAAGCCTGGGAAACCTCAGCTTGTGTCTCAGAAGCTGTAGGCTGAAGCGTTGCTTTGCCCATCCACATGCTTCCATGGGATGCAGCACATCCTAGTGAATTTTTTTGTGCTTCAATTTCCTGTCTGAAAAAATGCTCTCCATTTAATAGCAGACCTTTCTTATATTCTTGTCTTGTCCCTCTAAATAACTGAGTTCTTGATCTTTACCTGACACCCGTTGGCTGTCTGTAGGTATCCTGAATCAGTCAGTGCCTATCTTTGGGAGCAAATGTGTACTAAAACAAATCAGAAATGAAGTATAAGCTTAATTTTAGCAGCTCTGCTTTCCTGATACCAATATACTTATGCAGCGCTGAAATGGAAAGATTTGGCATAGCTGTGCACTGGCACAATTCATGTGCCTGAAATATATTGGGGTGTAGAAGCTCAATGGTTTACTGTGAGAACGGGATGCAATTTCTTCCTACTTCTTTTAAAATATGAGGCCAAAATCCAGCTCAGTTTTGGAAGATTCACTAGAAAGTTTCTTTCAGTCAGGGAACAAAAAGAACTACGAAAAGCCAGAAATAGCCCTTAAGCACATCCAGTTTAGTCCAATAACTGGCACATATCATTGAGAAAAGTCTGTAATTCTTTGCAGATTATCCTCTGAAGCTGGAGGAACAAAGTTCTCGATTCTGGAATGCATAGGCAATGTGAAGCGAAGCAATACTTGCACTACTGTCCTGACTTACAAGCAGATTGTCCTGGTAACTCTCTTCTGTCCTGTATTTTGAATATGATGTCTTAATATTTTCTTTGTTGTTTCCAGTTCCAGCTGCTGATTGAAGTTGCCTGGCCTCTGTTTATCTTCTTCATCTTGATCTCTGTAAGACTTTCATATCCGCCCTACGAGCAGCATGAATGTAAGTACCAGACACAGCAGCTGTACCCAGAATGGTGGTTGTTCCGTAGTTAAAAGGTAATAATGCAGCTGGCAAGACACAAAGAGCAGGGGCAGTGGTTCTGTACTTCATTCAGAAATCTCTAGAGAAGTTTTAATGGTTCCTTTCCTTCCACCCTGGGGACTGCAGTGTGTTCTGACATGTTAAACTTGCTCCAAATTATACACATTCTGGATGTTTTTCTTGATGTTTCTCTTTTCTTTAACATGTATAATGTATTAGCTGAGAATTTGCTGTAGAACTCTGGCAAGTCTGTAAAACCAGCATAGAACCCAGTCTTACTTCTCATTGTTGGCCTGTATGTGACTTAGCATAAAAAGAAAGAAACGTTCAGGTCTGTAAGAAAGCAATCTCATTTTCAGGCAGTAATGTGCATTAATGTAACACATTAAAGAGCACAAGAGCAATTCCATTCTTTCTAACCATTATACTGTCAGTTCTGCATTCAGTAGATCAGCAGTCATACATTTGTGGGGAAAAGCTATTCCACTTTTTTTCTTTACCTTTTAAAATGGGCATATTTTGGCTTTTCTTTCAAAGAAAGTTTTTATTCTTGCTCTGCAAATAATGGCTTTTAGGCCTCTGTGATGGTGGCCACTTGATTCAGGACGTGTGACTTGTTTATTTGCAACATGTTACTGTGGTTGACAGCCTCATACTGCAATTAGCTGACTATGGAAGAGCTCTTTCTTTATCTTTCCTTCGCCTGATTACTGAAAGGAAGGCTTAAGGGTCAGCATAACCTGACTTTGGAGGACATCCTGAAGTGTTTTATCCTTAAAATAGGTAAAGAACTCGCTCTTGCAGCACTTACCCTGTAGCTCTTTGTGACGGCTGGGGCATTTTGTGCTGTTTGCTAGGCTGTCAAGGATCCTTTCAAAAGCTGAAGTGTTAATGTGTGCAGTTTCCCATTACACTTTGGACACTGCTGGTCCATGTACGGCTTAACTCACTTTCTGCAGTGGTTGGCAGTGTAATTGAAGCTTCCCTAAATTAAATCTCATGCTTTGCTGCATGACATTTAAGTTGTCTTTTCTGACTGAATGTTATGGTGGTATTAGGAGAGACACCTGTAATATGGAGCTGAATTGAAGCAAGAGAAGTAATAAGCAGTTTATTCAGCTGGTATAAATAACTAGCAGCCTCAGCAGTTGTTTTAGATGTCGCAGTGATGTATATAAAGTCAAACCTAGCAAGAGCCGCCTTTTAGTAGAGCTGTTTAGACTGAGCTTACTAGTTGTTAGCCTCCTAGTAATCATTTACTCTGGCACCCTGGTGCAGAGTTTTGAGTCACCTGCAGCCCTTTTTTCTTCCCATTTATGTTGACTGAAGTGGTTTTGTCTACCTTTTCCCTATTATGACATGAGGAACTGTAGAGCGTAGGGCATCTGGTAACTTTTTAAGTCATTTTTTTTAATAGATAACTCCTCATTTTTTTCAAAAAGCTTCTGAGAAAAGGTAAGTAAATTTTGTTTAAGTCGTCTGGATTGATTTCACTGGACACTCGTTTATATGCTGACAGATACAGATGTGTTGTATAGTGGAACATTTTTTTTCTGAACTGTGAGCAGAGGGTAGACAGAGGGAAACCTTGAGTTCATGCTGAACTGTGTGGCAACCCAGTGGATGCCTTAAGGGAGACAAGGAATGTTATCTGTCATGGCAGTGCTGCATGCTGTTATGAAATCAGTTGCAGGTAAACACCTGATGATAGCAGTAACAGAGCTGCATGCAATTGTTTTATATTCTCCAGACAGCCTCAGTGTTTTAATGGTATTGTCTTTTTCAACAAATAGGAAAGATTTTCAGTTCTCTCCTCTTGCTTGAGGAGCCCAAGGATTGGGTTGTTTCTATGGGCAAAGTTTCCAGTCAGGACTTTTTATTTCTATCAGCTTGCTCTAGTGCAGTCCACATCTTGCAGTCTTGCAATCTCCAATTGCTGTTGCGCAAGATTGCTGACTTGTGTTTTGTACAGCTTGACTTTTCTGTTCCTGTGACCCTTTAAGGCTTTCAAAATGCACTTCATTTGGGGGAAATAAGTCTGGCAAAAAGTGATTTTGGTCTTCTCTGAAAAGCCAGATGTTTGCAGCAGCATAATTGAATACAGTGTGCTGTTACTCGTCTGACTTAAAACTGGCAGATTCCTCCTTTACTCCTCAAGAAAATGCTGTTACATGCATCACTGTATGTAAAAAGCTACCCTGAATTCTTCTTCATGTGTGCTCTTCTTTCATACTGCTTTTAGTAGTTTGAGTTCTTCACCATGTAAAATAAAAGACATGAAGTAAAGAGAAGGTGATTTTCTTGGATATGTTACAGAAAGAATCTGAAAGTCATAGTATTTTCCCTTTTCTCCCTACCCCCAAGCCCCTCAGCCAAGAAGAATAAGAGAGCAAAATGAAACAAAAGCCAGAGAGCTCAAGTAAATAGCTTTCCTATTTTAAACAGAGAACTTGGGGACAAACAGTCCCCTGGGTACTGGAAACAATGAACCTTTGGTTCCTTTACCTTTCTCCTGGACAGAGTTTCTGGCTTTCTCCATTGGAGGGTTGATACCCTCCCTGCTTTCCTTCAGCCTTCTACATTAATCAGCCTTGCTGTAGTTTGTCAGCTTTGACCTCTCTTCCTCCTGTGGCTTTGGTATGTCCATTGTGGCTGTGGAGGTAGGGAGCTGCCCCTGCCATTTGATTGCAGGCATGCTGTGAGGGCAAGGTGGGCACCAGAGGAGACAATGTGCATTGCTTGGTCAAAGCCTTGAGCAACTGCTTTAAGTAGCTGTGAGAGACAGTGAGGAAGGGGCACAACTTTTCTCTGTGCTCCCCTCCCTTGTGTGGGGTTGAAGAAGTGAGTTCAGTTGCAGAAAGCAGCCTAACAGCTTGTATAAGGTGCAAGGGAAGCCTTTCTTCCCCCGTTGCTGGAGGTTAAGGGATTCAGAAGTGCCTAAGTGGCATACTGGCCACTAGTAGTTTGTTACTGCTTTAATTCTTGACTGGAATGCAGAACGTAAACAGGACATAAAACCTGGGCTATGATTTAAGTAGGTCTTTAGCAGCAAGAGTCAGACTTCAGCATAAAGGTTTGAAAAGTGGCAGGCAGATGCCTGAATGTTTAAGGAACTCTGAAGTTTTAATACTGACTGGAAATCAAGCTAGTGTGGGACAGCAATGGCATGGTTAGGGAAACAAATGTAGTCACCCACCCCACATTCACTGAGCCTTTGCTTGGTGTTTACAGTATGTGCAGTTGAGGTGGGCTGATTCTGAAAACCAGAAGGACTGAATAGAAATGTTAGGTGTATTCAGAGCCCAGATTCTGACCGGGGGTTGTCCAAGTGGCCTCAAGCCAAATTCTTGTGTTATTTAAGCATGCAATCTGGAGGAGCACAGCAGGTTGGAATGGATGTGTGCATGTGCTCACCACTGCCAGGCATCGGAGTTGCCTACTGTCGGGCATTCCTCAGCAAAAAGTACTATATCCTAGTAAGTGTGGCTGAAAGCACTGCTGCAAAGATGACACTAGCAAAGAGCTTCTCCTATAGGCTTACCAAGGTGTAGGTTTTCAGTGGAGGAGGCTAGAAAAGTGTGGGGAACTTAACATGAGCTCAGCCCTTCTTAGTGTTGGCTGTTCTGCTCTCTTACAAGCCATCTGGGGCAATAACCATCACAGGATTAGCACTGCCCCTCAAATGCAATGCTGTGTAGTAGTGGCTTGTATCCTGTGTTTCTGTCTGCTAACTCTTGTGTTTCTGTTCTAGGTCACTTCCCAAACAAAGCTATGCCTTCAGCAGGGACCTTGCCATGGATACAGGGGATCATCTGCAATGCCAACAACCCTTGTTTCCGCTACCCGACTCCTGGGGAATCCCCTGGTATCGTTGGGAACTTCAATGCCTCTATGTGAGTCTGCCTGCTTCTTCCTCACCTCTGTTCTTAGAGGAGCACATGGAGAATGGATACCTGGAAGTCGCCAGCTAGCTATATAACGTTACACTGTCAAGGGTTTTGCTGTTCCTGTTGCCACTGAAGTACCAAGCTTGCTACCAAGTTCAGGGGGCTTAGCAGGCAGCTGGTATATGTGCAGTGTCCTTGAGTCCAAGCAGTTGAAGCTCTTGGTGAATGAAAAGCCCTGTTTTACCTCTGGGTGAGGACTAAGTCCATTCTCTTATCAGTTGCTCAGAATTTGGCCCATAAAAAGGCAAGATACAAGTTGTTTTTTCAGAGGGCCTCTTTCCTTGGTTAATGAACCTCTGAGATGGACAGTGTAGACCAAGGCTGTTAAACAGCAAGTCAGGGGGATGCTCCCTGACATCTGTCACTTATTGCTTGCTAATGTGTTGCATAAAGCTCAATTTATGGCCAGCTTCCTCGCACCCTGCCTTGCTTGCTGTACTCATACTGCTAGGCTAGCTAGGCTTAATGCAGGGTAAAATCTGTCTGCAACTTGTAGGAGCATTTGAAAGGAGCAAGAACATATTTTAATTACTGTGCTGCTAAGAGGAAGCAGTTTACAGGCAGCAGGAGGCCCTCTCCATCCCCATCTTAAGTAAATGCTTTCAAATGCATGGAGGTTTTCCTGATGTAACTTTATTTGACCTTGCATTAGCAGCCATCATTTACTGGGCTCCTTTGATTGTCTTGGGGTGGTCACTGAAGAAAGGGCTCATTGTACTGGAGAGGGCAGTGGCGTAACTGGAAGGGGCTGAAGTTTGGAACTGGGATGTGAAACGGTATCTATGGGTGCTGGCTCAGAGAGCTGACGGCTGCTGGTTGTTTTTGTGTTTTCCTGTCACCAGTGTTTCCCGCCTGTTCTCAGATGCCAAGAGGTTGCTTTTGTACAGCCAACAGGATACGAGCATACGGGATGTCCAGAAGGTCCTGGGAAAACTGCGCAAGTTTGGAAATTCCTCTGGGGCAGGTAATGGCATGGTAAAAAGAGCCACCTACATCTGGTATTTCTGCTCTGGTTAATTCTGCATGTGTGTGAACTTCTGAAATGTACCACAATGGGAACATGCACAGTCAGAATTTACAGCTTACAAAACCCTTTCCAGTCCTGCAGAAGTACCTTAAGCTTCTCTTGTGTCAGAGCTTTGTGTGCCCTTTAGCTTTTTCAGCAGAAGAGAAAAGGGATGGTCTGTAATGCCAAGAATAGCAGCTTTTTTGAATGTGAAATTACCATGTTCAGCCTACTGAAGTCAGTTAAAATGCTGCCTCTCTCAAAGGAGTCCAAGAAGTGTGTCTTTTTGGAAAACACTAGTCATTTTGCTATTTTGTCAGTGAAGCAGCCAACACAATATAGCCACAATGTACTGCTCTGTCCCTTGAGCTCCAGAGAGAAGTGTGCTGGAAGAACACAGTTGCAGAAGAGCTGATATTGGCCAGCAGTTTACAAACTCAGAGCTGATAATTATCAGAGAGTAAAGTCTCTTATTTCCTTTTTTGTTTGTTTGTTTGGTGTTTTTTTGGTTTTTTGTTTTTTTTTTTTATTTCTGTATAACTCTTTGGTGAAGGATGCTTCAATCTCTGCTATGGTCTGGCAGAATTTTGAAGGGCAGGGTCCAAAAGAAAATGTTTTGTCTTTGGGGCTTGCACAGCTTCATTTGCCATAAGAAAGGAGAATCTTCCCACTTTTAGCTTGTGCAGGAAGGTCTCGAGTGCCTTCCTGTCTCGTGCAGATGAATAAGAGACTAGGGTGAGATCACTCAGGAAGCTTGCAGCAGAGCTGGGACATGAAGCAGCTCTGCCCAGCCTCAGGAAATGTGGCAGTTCTCATGTTATTGCTGGATCTCCCTGACATGGCAGCTTGTTAGAGTTTTTTGGGGTACTCTTCTCTGAAAGGTTATTCCTCTTGGCTGCTGTGTTAGTGCTGCATGTGTTCACTGGAAAGGATAGAAAGTAATGGTTTAGAACACCAGGGAAATAGAGATGGGAACACAGCCATCAAGTGTTTTCACCTACAATCTCTATCCAGGCATGTGGAGTCTCTATCCAAGCACATGGAGCTCTTAGAATGTAGTGGTACTTCAGCATTTTATGAAAGCTGTCCCTGGCTTTGTGTTTGTGAGAGTTCTTCTGAGCTCTCTTCATTTCTCCTGGCTTAGCAGGCTCCAGGAACAAAAGCACCTGACCTGGTGTGATGTGAATAGTTTAATGTCTGACGTGGCCTGAGCATGCTTTTAAAGCAGAGCTAGTAGGTTTTTTACATCCTTTCGTGTGCTGCTCAGTACATTGTGGGTCATTTTGAAATAATCTGTATTGCTAGTGTCAGGTTGGCAGATGTGTGCTGGCTGTATGCACAGACACAAATTGTGCAAGGGATTTGGCTTGGATATGTAACCTTTATCTCCCCTCTTCAGAGCTGTGCAGAATCCTGATGGGATCATATCTGCAGGTGATACTGTGGTCTACTGACCTTTTGAGCATAAGCTTATGCTTTAATTTACATATAAGTTACTCCCTTCCTTACTGGGCTCAATACCCATAGTGCTGGGTTCCCCTTGTTTAAGTGGCATTGTCATGCTTTTACCCAAATATGCAGCAATTTAAAGGGGAGAACATGCAGAATGAACAGTTTGCCCAGAAACGGACACATAATGAGCACAGCCAAAGTGAGCCAAGATTGTTATTTCCCAAGGAGAGGTTTAATGCAGTTTTTTCATGGAGATCTTAATTTGTCAGAATGACATATATTGTTGTTACTGGATTTTACACTTCGTGCCTGCAGTAGTATCTGCAAGTGGACTCTTCCAAAGAGAGTAGGCACTGGTGTTATGTATTGAAACATGCAGTGAATGTCAGGCATGGGCATTTACAAGAAAACTTAATCAAAGCCATAAGCTGAAACTCTCATTGCTGGGAAGGTTTGAGGGGGAGGAGTGATTCCAAGAAGCATCTTGCATAGAGTATTGTACCAGTCGAAAGTTAGAAGGCTCACATTTCTCTATACTATAAAGACTACCAGACTGGCTGCAGAAATATGCCTCAGACTCAGTCATCAAAGATTGTATTTCTGTAATAAAACATTTCAAATGTGTAATAAAAAAATCAAATCTCTCCATTGGAATGACAGAATGCCCACTGTTGGAAAGGGAACAAAGCCTGTTTGTCCTTTTCATGATATGCTCATTACACAAAGCCTCCATCTTGAGGGTCCTTGCTGCCCTCTGCTTGGCTGCTGATTCATTCTCTGACATCATGCATAAAGCAGCATGTTCTGTTCTTACAAGTACTTGTGTATTTGTGCTTAGCAGTGCTTAATTCCTGTGCAAAGAAAGGAACTACAGGTCAAGCCTTCAACTGTTGTATACAGTGAGGTCTGAGAGATGCTTAGATGTTTTAGTTTCAGGGGCATTTTCTCCAGTGGTTTCTCCAGTGGCTGGAAATGTAAGATGACAGTAGGAGTAGATGTCAGATGTAAGCACACCTCCAAATCTGAAAGCACTGCCTTTATACATGTATTTTGCCAATTAGCAGGAATGCTGATTACCTTATGAGCTAATAATTGGAAACATTTGTAGTATCACCGTTGTCCTAGCTCTGGCCTGCACCTGAAGCCACGTGGTCCAGACAGATGCAGCTTTGCAGCTCATGCTTTATGCTCCCTAATTGTGGAGTCTCTGCAGCTCCCTCATACCCTTGTTCTGGTGTGATGGCCTGCTCCAATATATGCTTCCCATGGCTGCCTCCTGGCTTTGAAACAGGCTTCAGGATGTGATCTTCCACTAGCACACAGATTGGAGCTGTGGTACAGATTTTGTTCTAATGCTAGTCATTCAAAGCATGGATGTCTGTATTTAGTTTCAGATGTTTGAATCTGCCTAAGTCCTTTCATTTCAAGCTTTAAAACAACCTCATAAACCAGTGTTCAAGGTGTGACAGTTAATATTGATTGGTTTGAAATTAGGCATATGCTGAGCCCTGCAGAAGGGAGACTTGCAGCAGATGGGCAGGGTGCTTACACAGTGGTGCCTGTGAGTCAGTGTCTTGGTTAAAGACAAGTTGGGACACTAAGGTTTTGTTAAGGCAGTGCTGTGCACTCATGCCGACAGGCTTTATATCTCATTCACCTTTTGATGAGATGGGAGGTAGCTGCTCATAACAGGATTGTTTGTCCAGGAGCTTGAGGAGTGTCTCCTGTTCTCTCTGCTGCTCTGATCTCCACAAGAGCTCTCTGGCGGAGAGACAGGAATGTGTTACCAGTACGGAACAGCCCACCCCTCCTTCATGTAGCACGTTTTCTGTCTGGGATGAAGTACTAATGGGTGATGTGAGGTTGTTCAGCACAGGCAGTTATCATGCTGTATGGGTGCTGCTGTCCTGTGGCCATGTTCAACAAGCCTCGAGCAGTGAAATCTACGTGCAGGCACACACATACCTTAACATAATCAATTTTGCAGGCAGGTGCCAGGTGCCCTTTCCTTCCCAACTCTTGTTACATCTCTGTCCAGAGATGTCACCAAGGTCTTCAAAAGTCATGATAAGTCAGAGTACAAACCAGAACACAGAGTCAAAGACCTTGGTGATGGCACTTCCAAGAGCATGATATGGCTGCTGGGATTGCCACCTGCAAGTAGGTTTGACTCACTGCTTGCAAGCACTGGATTTGCAACTGGCTTCAATGCCATTTTGGCAGGAGATAGTGTTTGCAAGAAACAAGCTTTCCTTCTGTTTTGAAAGGTGGAGATACAGCTTGCTGTTGGCTATGGCGCACAATTTTTCTTCCTTCTCTCTACAGGGCTCCCCAATACTTTGTTCTGCAGTGCCATGGGGTAATAAATCAACAGGTTAACATTAAAGCCACCTTCTTTGGTTGTTGCTAACTGTTGCACGTATCAGCTAGTCTAGATGGTTATTTACTTCATTGCTCTTAGTTTTCAGTGATCCCAAAGGGCATGTTTCTATTTTCCTTGAAACCAATCCAACTAAACAAAAGTGGAGCAATGAAATAGGCAGAGGGAAACAAACATCACCTAAAATTGCATCAGTTCTCAGGCTATTGTTCCACATGTCCTGCTTTTCCCAGTTGTTTGCTGGATTAGTATTGCTTGTGGTTTAGAAGGAACTCCAGCTACCTAGCATTCTCTGCTGATGTTGCATGCTGCTGTACAGACAAATGTTGGGACTGAAGGAGTTTGCAGCCTCTCTGGTCATTGCTAACAGTGCTACTTTTATTTAACACAGAAGGATGATGAGGGGCTTAGGCTGAAGAGTAATCTTAGGAGAGGCTTTCTGGTGTCATGTGTGCTGCTGTGTGATTATCACGGTGCTCAGAAAAACAGGGTGTTTTACCTAGATGATGTTAAGGTGATAGCTGACTCCCTCCTCAGTGTCTTCCTAACAGAAATGACCCCATGCCTTCAAGCTAAATATTCAGATGGATCCTTATATCTGCCTACCTCTCCCTAATTAAGGTGGCTTCCTCCCTGACTTGTCTGGGGAAGGATCCTAGCAAAAACCAGCCAGGCGAGAAGGAGGACTAATAAGCCATATGTAGAGTTGGCCTTCACCCCCGGAAACACCTGCAGACACCAGGCACTGCAGAGTGGCATTCCTGCCATTGCATGGCTGCACGTAAATACATGGCTGGGCTCTCTGATCTACCACCCCATGGTGACACGCAAAGTCCTTCTCATTCCTTGAGGCTGGGAAAATGGTGCCAAAAATTCTGCCTTGTGGTATTGGTAGAGAGATCTTGACTCGTAGGGGTGGGCAGGAAGGCTGCTTTACTTCGTGATTTTCAGCATTTTGTATTAGCCCTCAGCAGAACTCCCCATAGCACTCCTGGCTGATGCTGCCTCCCAGCCGAAAGCATTCAGCCAAGAGGAGCCCAGTGTGACTTCTGCTTTGGTCAGATGCGATCTGTCAGGGACAGAGCAAGTAGAACAAGCTCCCGGTACTAGATACTTGCGTTGTGCAAAGGGTTTTGTAGTGTGCTGTGTTGGTCAGGCAGGTAGGAGATTTGGGTACTCATGGCAATTTTCTATATTTGCCTAATTAGTTTTTTATTTAAGTCACTGGGTCACTGAACAGGCACAGACTTGAGACTCCTTAGATTTGATTTAGGCTTTTTTTGGTATGTGAATGGAAGTTGTGTGGGTGACTGCAACTCTTCTAGAAAAACCTGAAAGGTCTTTTACTACAGATAGCGGCAACAGCCTCTGTGGGAGTCCAGTGGGACCATTATTTTTTACTGTCCTAAACTGAAACTGGGAGGCTGATAGTCAAGAGATATGCAAGGGTAGAGAAGATTTCTTATGGCACTCAGGTTGTGTGTTGCTTTTATTAGTAAGGTGGCATGATATTTGCTGAATTACGCATTTGCATAGTTAGCACCTTCAGTAAAGACTACTTCTGCTTTCCTTAATACTTCAAAGCCAGAAGTGAGATTGAAGTAATAAAATGATGTTGATAGAGGTTTAGTCACAAAGGCCTGCTGCAGCATTCAATCTATTACCAGGAGAATCATATTTGTTTCCCATGGGGCTGTCCATGAACTTTCAGAGGTTTCTTTGTAATAGCATTGTTATTGCATGACTTTGGTTAGAGGTTGAAGTGGGTAAACAGAGTGTAATGTGCATCTGAAGTGCCTGTAATGTGTCTTCAGATTCTGCACAGCTGGGCTTTAGTTCCTGGGTTTGGTCTGAACTTCCTTTTTGCTGAGATGCTTTTGAAGTGACAGGTTTAGAATTATGGCAGCTAGGATCCTAGGTATGGATTTGGGAGGCAAAGACTGAAACCCCTTTGAAAGTGGAATTGAAAAAACTTATTCAGTGTTATGTTAAATCTGGCCTTGCTGCAGTGTCAGTACTATACTAGGTGACAGAAGGTTGAAAATTTATGAGAATTCTATTACAGAAGACTACGAACCCTATTTAAAAAACATGAGGAGAATCACAAGCATGTCGTCAACATTGGACTGCGCTGGTGAAGGGCTGCACTGGCAATTTGGTTACTTTAAGATCTCGTGCCAGCTAATGGTTTGCCTGCATGCTGGGAAGCCAGCAGGGCCCATATCTACAATTAGCAACAGAGCTATTCCAACTGATACCAAATCACTGTGCCTTAAAGGCACCATCCTTATCTTGCTGTTAATTGTCTAGATAAAGGCACAGTAGTAAAGAAAACAAGAATTACTTTGTGCGCTTGTTACTGTGCAAGTAATATTAGCATCTGCTGCAGAAGCAGGACAGTATTAAAAATTTCTGGGTGCTTTCTTTTGTCTCCTAAAGCTCTTCAACCTGTTCTGTCAACACTGACTTCTGTTTTGAGCCAGCAAATAAAATTGAGAGTGTTAAGTAAACAATTATACTTTTCACACTCTCCTATTATCTCCTTTTTGTGTGCAACCTTGTCAGTAGAGCTTGCTAATACCAGCATTATGTTGCCGAAAATTTACGCTCAGTGTTAACTCCAATTTGCATTTATTTGCTGTTCTCCACTCTGACACAATTTCTGGATTTTTTTCTCAATGACTTCTAATCTCATTCTCAACAATTGCCTGATTTGTGGAAGATTGCACGTGATTTATTTAACCTACAGTCTGAGGCAGGGTGAGAACGGATAGAGACTCTTCACATTGAGCTAGGTGTTAGCAGTCCCCCCAGGAAATTTGTACCACTGTCATCCGGTGAAAAGTTAAACTTTCTTGGGGGACTTCCATGGGGCTGAGCTCTCATGGGACTGGTGATTATGAAATTGCCACAGTTGGAAAAAGCCCTGTCCGCTCCTTTATCCGACTTGGTGCTAAGGCTAGAGCGCCTAATTGGGATCTGACCTCTTGTATCTCTTAAGTTAATATTCAGCTTTGACAAGTTAATGTTCAGCTCTGGAGCCTTCTCTAGTAATAATACATTTTCATCTTCATTGTGCGTTATGAACACTACCTAATCTTTACAGCGCTCTTGAGAAAGTAACAATGGCTGCCAGGGAACTGGAGCCCTCATTCTGAAACACAGTAGGATGTGGCAGTTTTCAGTGTAATCAGCATGCAATAAAAGGTGATGGGTTTGAAATATTGTTGATGTTGATTCAAAGTTTTGGTGGTGATTTTTTTGTTTTTTAATCCATTAAAGTTCAGTTTTTGTAGGCAGCCTTTTTCATGCAAAACAGATGCTGTTTTATTCAAATATTTTTGGTTGCAAAATAAGTGAGTGTTAATGCCAGGATCCTGGCTATAATCAAACAACATATTCTACCACTTGTTCCTACAATTTGCAGCTTCAATATCCTGCAGCATTCTTCATGTCCACCCCTAGGGTTCTTTCTGGTGTTACCATGTTTTATCAGGTAGTGGTCATGTCTTGTTTCAGATGTACTTTTAGTTCAGGTTACATGCTTACATCATACTTTGCATATGCTTTTCTTTCCAAAATTCTGGAAAAATCCACTGAAATTGAATTAAACTGCAGAATTTAAAAAAAAACACATATTTTTACGTGTTAACTGAGATAGTTGAAACTACATATTGCTTATGCTGTGGCGTAAAATAGTCGTTTCATGAAAAATTGGTGTAGCTTTGAAAATTCAGTGGAATGCAGCTCACTTATTAGCTGAAGATGTCGCCTTTTTTTATGCTGACTGGGAGCACTAATCCCCTGTATGTGGAGATTTCAGTCTTACCTGTGACACACCCTCTGTAAATGGCCAGTTTGTTTCCTTGTCTAATTTAAGTTTTGTTCTAAGGATGTGCATTAAAGGTCTCTTTTAAGGGATTTTAAAGAAAGATCCTTTCCCGTGGCTTTTGTTGTTTCATTTTATTCTTTTCTATGATTTCTATTCTTCTTGCCTTTTCAGAGGCAAATACTACCTGCATTAGTCTTTAAATGCATTTTTGCTTGACACTGGCAGGTTTGCATGACTGTAGCCAGGCAGAACTTAATAAGTATGAACTATTACTATCTCAGAGGGTCCTTTCTCCGAGTAGTTTTTCTTCTATTTTAGCAATTGCATTTGAACTATAACAGGACCATATCTGAGGTTCACTGAGCACACACATATGCCAGAAGGGGATTTGCTGATGGGACAAAGACAGCTTACTGCAAATACCAATATCTCAAGTCTAAGTGCTTGTTCTGGCTTGTGCCAACTGCCTGCTTAGGAAAGCAGCAGCTGTTTTACACGGAACAAAATGCTACTTCAGAACAGTAGGGAAAAAAAGCCCAGAACCCACCAACAGCTTTACCACTTGAGACTAGATGTAAAGAACCACACATGGAAATGTGTTGTCCCAACAACTTTCCTTGTAGCGAAGGCACAGCTGTGTTACAATATGGTCAGCAGCTGTCGGTTATGCCTGCACACCTATACTACTACCCCCCTCTGTTCACATACTTGCCCACTACTCAGCAGGTGGGGGACGGTGTGCTGCAAAGCCAGAGGTCAGAAATCAACACAATGGAGTAGCCCTGTAAGACCCTAAGTTTATTCACCTACGTGGCCTCTTTCCTTCCTTTTTTTGTTTCCTCTTGCTGCTACCTGAAGAAAGTACAAAGAATTTTACCAATGCATCCATATAAATAACGAAGAAGACCACTCCAGTAGTGCACACTCAGTTTTCTTTAGGGTATTTGCACTGCCTTGGGATGCTGGTACAGAGGATCAGGTTTGTAAAGCAACAAGAGGCACTGATGTTTTCTGTGTCTATTAATAATGTTTCTGTCCTCTATGTAAAATGCAGTGGACACTGATATGGGTACAAGTACTCCAAGGTGTGTATTCAGCCAGCAAGTTATGTCACTACTGAATGGAAGAAATGGTTAGTATATTGACAGTCCAGAAGAACACCAACCAGAAGGATGAGCTCCTCAGACTGTTAAAGCAGGGACTTTTGGGAGCATCCGAATGTGAACAGCAGTATAACTGTCACACTCAGGGTACAAGAGATGTGATCTCTAGGCCAGACTGTGCATGACTTTGGGTAATCATATCTACTGAGCATCTGCTTTTCAGTGTTTCCCAAAGACTGGGAAAGTTTTTTAACTGTTCTGGAGTGGTGGTGTTCAACAGTGTGATTTATACTAGTGAAGGGGCTGAACAGTTGCAAAGGTTGCCCTAAACTCTTGGTTTGACCCTTTGTTCTGGAGGTGGCTTCTGCTGTTGTGTGTTAGATTAAGGGCATTAGACTTGGCACTAAATCCAGGAGTGAAAGGTCTTCCTGAATGTAGGGGAAGCAAGAGACACCATGATCTGCTGACTGCAGACTTGGTATCTAAAATAAGTCAGATGTGAAGTTCCCTGAATTTGTGCGAGTGAGAGGAGGGGAGCCATGGCAGGGTGAGGCTTCACACCCAGGGGAGGGGTGGGTTTTTCTCATTGGTCTTTGTGTGTAAGGCAGACCAAGTAAGTGCAGGAGTCAGGGTGCTTTGGTCCTGGTCATCTCTGCCTGCCATTTTGCTAGAGGTTCATCACTACCCATACCAGTGTCATGGGGGAAGCCTTTCGCACTGGGTAGCTGGTGCTCTGGTAGGTTTAGGGTAGCATGGTACTGCTGGGATGATTCTACCTGCTTGTCTGGGGGCTTGAAATGGTTCTGATATAGGTGTTTCCTGTTTGTGTTTGAGCCAGCAGTATACCAGATGCAAGCTCACATTGCCAGCTCATGAAGCGCCTTCTGTTAGTAATGGTCATTTGATTAAAATGTCCAGCCCTGCTTTTTTCTGTGACTTGAATTTCCACTGAATTTAAGGTCACTTGCTCAAGTACAAGGAAGTCTGGACAGGGTTTTCCATGGTCACAGCTCAAACTTTCAATTTCTGCTTAGCTCCATACTTTTTAATACGGTAATGTCATTCCTTGTATGCTTACACCAGTGTTTGCCATTAGAATAGGGGTATGTGGCTGGACGTGGCCATGGCATTTGTTTTCCAGTCTGTCTCCCAATTAATTCTTTCACTGTATTTTACTGTGTCTGAGTTGATGTTTTGACACATCTAAAATCTGTGTATTAGCTAGGGCATAATGTTCCTAGTGCAGGAAAATCCAGACTTAACAGCAAACACTTACTTTCTGCCTCTTCAAGAAGCACTTTTCTTTCTCTGAGCTGGGTTTGACCTTTACAGACCTTCTCCATAGCCTGAACCAGCCGTGAACGTGTTCTGTATACCACTCCTGGAAATAATTTGCTGCATTGATTAAGTATTGTGTCTGGTCATACCTGAGTTATGTCATCTTTGTGGCTAACAAGCCAATTTGAAGGCCGAGAATTTTGCAGTTTGTCCTTATTCTGTGAAAATTAGCAGGAGAATTTTCAACCAATTATAACTGCTATACAATTTGGAGCTCTGCTTGGCATTTGCTTCTTAAAGCAACACAGTGAAGATACTTAGGATGTTTTCTTTAAAAAGGCTTCATTTTTTGCACTGTTAGATTTTTTTTGTTTGTTTGTTGTTAGTTTTTTTTTTTTTTCCATTGGCAAGCTGCATTTCACAGTTGTCTGTACTGATAACAGAACGTGGCTTGCAGCCAGGGAAGACATGAGAATATCTCTGTTGTGGTGTTACACTGAGCCTAGGGAGGTGGTTGGGTGTGCCACTTCCTAGACTGAAGTTCTGCAGGCAGTGGGTGAGCAGGTGGGGGCTTTCATGTCGGTGCCTTGTGCCTTTGCTTTCTCATGCAGAGTTTGTTGTATGTGTCATACAGGACAGGGTCCTGATGGGATGTGGGAGTTAAAGAGGAGAGGTCTGAGACTTGTGTTTGCTGCTGACTTTCCAGGCAGGTTGGAGGTGGGATCTCAGCAAGTTTAAATGGGCTCTGCATCCTTGAAGCCAGCATATCCCAGAGAAACCTAACCAAGGACTGCTCTCCTGTGTGTGTACCACTATAAAGTGTCAGCTGTGCCTTCTACCAGAGTGGCTGTGCTGGCCACTGTCTTTTAAAGCTCTTCCAAGTAAAAATGGTGGCTTGTAGAGGAATGGAGATGGTTCCGGTGTTTGCAGTCCCAAGATGAGAGGGAAGGCCTGAGTCAGCCATTTCTCTTTCTCCCAGGAGAGATCCTAGCTGCTGGGGATGGATAGCAGGCTGCCTCCCTCTACTCACATCGATATTTGCCATGGCAGATACATGAAGATGATGATCTCTGGTTAAATGGGTGTTCTTATCTAATGTCTGCAGAGGCAGGCAGAGAGCAAAGAGCTTTAGCCTAACATAAAAACAGCTCAGGCCATGGCTGCAGAAGGAACAGCACTTAAGACTATGAGCAAATTAGGCTTGTATTTTCACACTAGCAGATCCTGCACAACATGCCTGCTGAGCTGTTTGATTTCTTGTCAGCAAACCTAGGTAGGGCTGTCCAACTTCTTCAGTTTCAGCTCCTGCCAGTTTCAGTAGGGATACAGGCAGCTTTCAGAGCTGCTCTCACCACACAGGAGGAGGGAATACATACAGGGGAAGACTGCCCTACAGGAAAAGGAAAATAAAAGCATAGTAATTGCTCTTAAAAAAACAAACAAAAAAGCCACAAACAAACAACCCCAAAACCCAACACCTCCCCCCCCCAAAAAAAAATCATGTTTTCTAGATGTGTTGGCCAAAGTTAGGAATATAATGAAGGCAGATGAAAATTTGCTGTCTTGCCCTTGTTCAGTACTGTCCTATCTGAAAGGTTTGCTTTTCACATTGCAGGTCAGGGTCATTGGCTCAGTAGGGTACAATGCTGTAACAGGACAAGATCTTCTGCTCTTAGTCTCAGCTTCCTGTGGCCAGCAGGGCCAGGGCAGTGATCATCCCCCTGCACTCAGAGCTGGTGAGGCTGCACCTCAAATCCTGTGCTCAGTTCTGGGCCTCTCACTACAAGAGAGACATTGAGGTGCTGGAGTGGGTCCACAGAAGGGCACCAAAGCTGGTGAAGGGTCTGGAGCACAAGTGTGATGGGGAATGGCTTAGGGAACTGGAGGTGTTGAGTCTGGAGAAGGGAAGGCTCAGGGGGGACCTTATTGTTCTCTGCAACTGCCTGAAAGGAGGTTGTAGCGAGGTAGGGGTCAGTTTCTTCTCCCGAGGGCCAAGCGATAGGACAAGAGGTAACGGCCTCAAGGTGCACCAGGGGAGGTTGAGATTGGATTTAGGAACAATTTCTTCACAGAGAGGGTGCTCAGGCATTGGAACAGGCTGCCCAGGGAAGTGGTCGAATCACCATCCCTGGATGTGTTCAAAAATCATGTAAATAAGGCCCTCAGTGACATGGTCTAGCGGTGGTCTTGGCAGTCCTGGGATAAAGGGTTGGATTTGATGATCTTGAAGGTCTCTTTCCAATCAAGCTGATCCTGTGATTCTGTTCTGTGAATTGGCCCGTTCATTTGCTTTTGTCTTGCAAAAACTCCTGTTACAGGGAATATGACCAGTGAACTAGTGATGCCCAGGATGAAGCATGCCTGTATGACTATGGAGCATCTTGACCTTGTCCTCCAGTCATGCCTGGGTGCTGTGGAGTGGTGTTGCAGTCTTGAGAGCCAGATGTGCAATCAGACTGGTGCAAGTTACTGTTCTCATGTGGGAGCCTGTGTCAGAAGTGCTGCACACCCAGCTTCCCTGCTGCATAAGCATGGTTTTACCTGAGTGGGGAACTGAAGTGATGAATGTGAACTCTTTGTGCAGGGAGAAGAAGATGCCTTGTTTGGTCATTTGCCACTCTTCCCTACTTCAGTCTTTCTGTTAACTGGTGGAGCCCTCTGACTCTATTGTGTTAGAAACCCACTTGTCTATCTTGCCTGCTTCAGGCACTTGTGGAAACCTGTTCACTCTAAAGAACGAAGCTAAAGCTTCTCATGCCCTGTCCTGTTACTATTTCAGCTTGCTGTGATGCCTTAATGCTGCTGTTATGAAAATGGCTGGGTTGCCCTATAAGGAGTCTCTGTGATGAGAAATAAAAGTTCATAATAAATTTAACACCAGCTTCTCTTTCGCCTTGATGCTTGCCTGTGAGGAATACAGGCTTAGCCAAAGGCTAGTAAATCCTCCAACTACAGTGGATATACAGAAAAGAACATAATTGTTTTCTGCCTTGCATGTTCCATCAAGAGGGAGTGAAAGACAAATAGTCATGTTTGTAGACAGGACAGAATGCCCTGCTTTCCTCTTAGCTGCTGAATTAACTTATGGCATGAATCCCCTTCTCCCCCTTCTTTCACCCAGTTCCTTGTAGGAACTTACGGCATGTGAAGCTAGTCAGTAAACAATAGATTTGGCTTTACATTGTTTTCACTGAGCTTGTTAGCTTTAAACTGGCTGAAAATTTGATTTATTGTAGACTGTGGGTACAAACCCTTTGGGCAGAAACCCCACGAATTGAAGTCAGACCTGGTGAGCTCTGTAGTCTACGGTAGACTGAGATATGTTGAAATGCCACTGGTATGCCTTTAATTTTTAGTGTTCAGGATATGAAAACTGTAGCCACAATTTCCGTGGGGTTTTGTCTTTCTAACCTATTGTTTAATTTTAAAAGACACCGCACCATTAAGTTTCTGGAGGAAGGTATGAGCCCTCCGTGCTTCTAAGTGAAGCGAGAAAGAATAGAAGTTTGATGGGAACAGTCTTGCTCTGTAAATTGTCCTTAGAGGCTTTTTTTGTCCCACTTGTCTGTGGATCTTCCCAGTGCTGCTGGAAATGGGTTACTGCTTACTGTGAGACCTGTCGTGCTCTCACTTTAGGGAGAACAGAAAATTAAAACTGGTTCCTGGCTGTGGTTTCCTTTGCTTTTTCCTGCATTGAGCCACAGTTTGAGCTTGTGAAAGTAACTGGGGATGTGTTTCTAGACTGAGCATACTAAAAAATCTCTGGCTGTGGAGAATATTCAGATTGTGGACAGTTTCTTCACTGCACAATCAATGCTTCAGTTCTTATCTGCATGGAATGGAGACCCCCACATAGCGCTGACTTGGTATTTTTTTTAATGAGCAATTTTTGTTTTACTGTTTGATTTAACCAGTAATGTAGCAAGCATGGAGGTTCTGTTTTTCTTTTAATTCTTGTGGATGTCTTCAGTAGGTTTTATATTTTATTATTGTCACAACGGTTTGATTCTCAAGCAGGGAATGACCGACCTAAGTCTGTGTTCAGGCATGAAGGTGCTGGAAAAGTTGAGATGTCAGGAAAATGTAAATCTTACAAAGACTTAATGTTGATCCTGTAGGAGATGTTCTGCTGTCTGAAGGTTGTGTCTGGTTTCCATGCCCAGAATTCCGCTCCCAAGGTGGGTTTGAACTGTGTGGAAACTGACAAATGTGCCTTTCATGAAGTCAGTGTCCATGAAATTATGCCATGTGTGATTGTCTAATCCTGACCTGTGACTTGAGAGAGGAAGGTGGGTTTGTGGTTAAGGCACAAGACCTCCAGCTCTGGGAGCTCTCTGTTGTGCTAGAGACTTCCTTATGTGACCATAGGGAGGATCTTTCTCCCCTGCCCCATATGGGAAGTGGACTTCTCTGCTTGTTTCATGGGGTGGGACCTATCTCCTGCTTTGTTGTGCACAGTGCCTGAACTGGAGCTCAGTAGAACAAAAGCATTTCAGACCCTGCTGGGACTGCTGGCATTGAGGGTTATTTGCCTGGCTTATAAGCAAAGCCTCTGATTATGATCTCTGCTGTTGGTCTTGTGAGATTGCATCTGTAAAAGTAGTCTACCGTAAGGAGAAGCTACCTCTGTGTTTCTCCTGCAGATGTTCATCCCATTGACTGTCTCTGAGCATGACTGCTCAGTTTGACTTCATCTTCATTTCCGCATTTGTACCTGGGGTTTGTCTTTGTTCCTGGGACCTGAGGTTTCACGTGGTGGTGGGGGAACCTGCGGGACTGCAGCTGCCCTGGTTTTCTCTTGAAGATGAAGGGGAGAGGGAAGGAAAGGCTGCATGTCCTAGTCAGCAAAAGTAAATCTCTCTGGTGCGCTGTCTGGATACTGCAACTGCATTGTTCTGTGCTAGCTGGCTTGCAATAGTTTGTGCTCTTGGTCAGCTTCAAGTGTGACAGAAGTTGCACGAGTTAAATTACATTTGAGCTGACATAGTTTGCCTCACATTTTTCGAGTAACTTGATATTGTGTCTGAGCTGTTACAGCAGGAAAATATTGCAGTAGTAGGCCTATCGTTGTAAAATGTGTTTTTCCATTCCAGAAGTTTGCATTATTAGGTAAGCTTGATATTAGCCTTCAAGACTTGCCTGTTTCTTTTGTTTTCTATTTTTGGAGGACTTCTTTTAACTAGTGCTCTTGTATTTCCTTATGCCCTAGCGGCAAGCACTCTTGGAGGAAAATGGCTGCTTTCAAGAGGAAACCTCTATTAATTCTTGTCTTTTTGAAGTGTCTAGGGCAGGAATTTAGGCTGATTGCAGTGTTTGGTGCTTTTCTGTGGTTTCATGTGCAAGTCATTATGCATGACTCCATCATTAAGAGGGATTGCACAAGACACTGAGCCACAAGTGCTGGAAGTAGAACCAGATGGGGTAACAAATGCATGGTGAGAAAGGCTGGCTATTTGCTTAGAGCACTGCAGTGGGACTGTGGTGTCGGGATTCATCCCTTGGTCTCACAGAAATTCCATGCGTATTCTTGAGCAGTTATGACCGGCGAGCAAGGGTTTGTGACCAGCCAGCTGGAAGCCAAGCATTGTCCCACAGGGAGTTTTGGTGACTTTATGTTCTGTTCCCTTTGTGTTTTCACCCAAATGATGATGAAAACTCCTTTGGACATTTGCAGGAGTTGCCTTGGAAGGCAGCTTCGATTTTCAGCAAACTCTGTTGCAGAGCAGGTATGAAAATGCTCAGCATGACAAGAAGGCAGGTGAGAAATGCTCTGCTAATGCTGGGCTGGTTAATTGCAGCCCTGGAAGATGACAGGTTCTTTATTACTCCCCATCGTGATTACACAGGTCAGCAGGAATCCCGGTGTAGCTCAGGTTGCTTTCCTGCAATTACTGACAGAGTATGTTCCCAACCAAGAAAATTCTGCTTCCGTACGGCAATAATACCCCAAACCAAACCCTCAAACAAAAAAAATCCTAGGCAAACCCAGAAGCAAAGCAGCAATGAAGAAAGAGAAAAGCAGGAGAACTACTGTTAGGTTATGTTTTGAAAAAGATGTGTGGCCCTTTAAGAGGAGCTTGAAAAATATTTTAAAAGGGAACAGATTACATGAAAAAGCTTGCAAACATCTGATCTCTGCATGCCAGTGTGCCTGCAGCCAGCCACCCCTTTGTCCATCTAAGTTTCTGAACTGTTGATGATCTCACCCAAAAATAAACAAGCTGCAGAAGTGTTTAGGGAGTTCAGTGCATTTAGGAAGTAACCAAGGAATCAGGGTGGGGGTGATTTTTCCTCCAGTTGCAGTGAAGCAGGGTGCTTCAGCCTCCGCTGGAAAGAAAAGGGCGTTTCTATGTTACTGCAGGAGCTGTCTCTTTTTCTCAGCCTTTATCCCAGTGGATAATGGTCCATTTTGGGGTGCAGTGGGGCATTTGCATGGTGTGGTCAGAAACAGTGTACTGCTGAGTGGTCCTGCTGTGGGAGGAGAGAGGAGGGCGAGGGAGGAACTTTCGTCCCGAAGTAACCTCCGTGTTGCCTTAGCAGAGGAGGGCGATTTACTTTTTCGTGTGGAACAGAAAGGCAAGAGGGAATTTGTAACTGGAGATGTGGATGAGGGAGCAATGACCGTCAGTAACCCCGTGTGCTTCGTGCGCAAGAGCGGAGCGCGTGGCTTCCTCCCATCGATGGCTGCTCTGCCAAGCGCAGCCCGGGAAGCAGAAGTGGCACCCGCACCCCTGCCAGCACCCCTGCTCCTCCAGCACCTCTCACACGAGGGTTGGGCTTTCTGGAGGCTGTCACCCGCTGAGCTAAGCCAAGGCCATGGAAATGGGGGAAAACACGGATGTTCTGTTACAGCTGTTCCCTATAGGAAGGGGAAGGTGCAAACGCCTGGGGCTCCCTTGCATTATTTCCCTTTAGGGCTCATTGTTTTCTACTGTTTGCTGAGGGCTGCGGCATCCTCCCGTCCTAGAGTAGGAAGAGCAGTGTGACACCGAGCTGGCTGAACTTGTCTGGGCCTGGATATCTTCACCCTTATAAACTTGCTCTCTCAGCTCCTCCTGGCATAGCTGTTTTCCTTATTGTAAAGACAGAATTCTCCCTAACCCAAAACAGTGTGAAGGTCAGTTGCCTAAGATCCACGCTTATAATTTCCAGATGGTTCTCCTCTGCTGTGACAGAGGTACAAACTCGTTTCAAAGGCAAGAGCTGAAACACCAGTGGCTTCAGAAGGTGAAGCTTTTGAAAAATAAAATGTAATTTAAAAAGCATTTGCAGAAACTTTCCCAACCCATTGTTTTCTAGACCTGTGTGCAATTCTGTATCACATCCGTGTGTCTGCATATGTCAGACTTCGAAATTTATGGTAGAGTATATCTACTATTAATAAAACACAGGCTAGTAGACCCCTCAGTGGTCCATGCACCAGCTCAGTCCCATGTTTGGTAACAACAGAGGGATTTAAGTGAAGCTGAATCTTTGTGCAGTGATAATGCTGGAGTAGGTTTCACCCAAGATTAGGGAAGCAGCTCAGTGTGCCTTGTTCCTTCTGCATATGTATGTACAAACTGAGCTGAAGTAATGATGTTAAAGGAGTTGCTTTTAAAGGTTCTTTTGTTCTTTTTAATTGAGATCAGACATCATGGATTGACATCTCTGAAAGCTTCCAAGTTTCTGAGCAATTTGCCAGCAGCTCCTCTTTTCCCTTTGTACTATGGTTTGTGTAGTTCCCCCTCCCCATTTGTCAGCTTTCTTTTCCTCTCACATGAGTTTCCTTTCAGCATTGCCCTGACTAAGAATGTTGCTTGTTTTATTGCTTTCCAGACTTGAAACTTCGGGATTTCCTGATTGACAACGAGACGTTCTCAGACTTCCTCCATCGCAATGTGTCCATGCCATCATCTGCAGTGGAGGTGCTACTGAATGCAGATGTCAACCTC
This sequence comes from Neopsephotus bourkii, assembly GCF_033783945.1. Classification (NCBI taxonomy): domain Eukaryota; kingdom Metazoa; phylum Chordata; class Aves; order Psittaciformes; family Psittacidae; genus Neopsephotus; species Neopsephotus bourkii. The sequence continues at coordinate 367,476 of NW_026901743.1, forward strand.
CAGCAGGTAAAGAGCATTTTCAACTACTACTATGTTGGTCTGTTGTTTCATCCACAGTGTAGGACCTCTCTGTGCTAGGTGTTCTACAAGCACAGAGGAAAATTTAATCCCACCTTCTCTCTTCCCTCTTTAATTTAATGTCTTATGTGGTTATAAGCTTTAAAAGGATGCTGAGACCCATGTGTAGAAGAATGCATTTGAATATTATGTAGTACAAGTGAGTACTGATTGCAAATGAAACTCCTGAGTGCTCTCATGACAGCCTTCATAAAGATAGGCAGCGGAGATCCTGTCTTGGGATGGCTGTCTGCCATTGTCAAGCTTGGAACACGTGTTCCAAAAACCTGTAGTTTTCTTAAGGCAGTGCAAAAGGTGATGTGCAAAAGGAGGAGGAAATCCATTCTGCTACCCAACTCCAGACTAGATCTTCTCTTTAAAGTGGAGTTGACAAATAGTTCTTTCAGACTTCATGAAGTTACAGATGCTGCTCCCTTTGCACATGTTGTCTCATTCTTCAGTGAAATCTATCAAGCCATCTGGCTTAATGTAGTTTGTTAATTAATCCTAAAAGTTAAAAGATATGTTCTACTGAAATGTTGAAGACACCAAGGTTTCAGATGACTTGAAAAGGTTGCAGAGAATTGGCTTGTGTGACTGGGTGTTTTAGTTTAAGGGAGTAGGCAGGGTCCTTGTTCTAGGTCATGCTATGGACCTCACTGTGTTTGGAAAGAGGAGCTTTTCTCCAAAAGAGCTTAAAATCTGAGTAAATAAGGTGGGCAGACACAGGGGATGGTAGAAGGATTGTTCATGTTCACTTTTTTGAGTCATCACCAAAGCACTGGGAGACACTGGTGGTTTTTTTATGTCCACCCAAGGAAGCTGCTTTAGACTCATCTCAGGTCTCCTGAGTATCATTCTAGAGCCATAGGAATACCCCTTAGCTGGCTACAAAAGCAGTAGTATCTCTGCTGGCAAAAAACCTCACCCAAACTGTTTCAAAAGGCCAGCTTTTTTGATACGAGAACTATCTATCTCATTTATTCAGCTGAGTTTGCAGCATGGAAACATCCTATTTTTGGCATATGGATGCAGACTAAAGTTAAAGGTTTGCACAAGTATTGCATTATAAATCTCTTCTCCTGTTGGTTCCATCTGCTTGTTTTCTGAATATAGTGCATTTTTCCCCCCTGAACTGTTGATGCCCTTTTGTTTCTGAAAAATGAGAAAATTTTCAGGCTTTTCAGGAATTGTGAACTCCTCTGAGATGCAGATCAATCCTGTTTAGTTCTATGATGAAAAAAAAGATAATTTTTTTTCCCTTTTTCACTGGTACATTATCTGCCCTGAAACACTGCAAAATGTTTCTCTCAGCAGTGAGTAAAGAGATAATTCAGAGGAAGGGAGAAGGTGATCCCGATTCAGAACAGCACAGAAAATGTGGCGGGCAGATACATCTACAGAGTTTGGACGTAGGTCTTTTGCCCTTCACATACATTTGCCAGACGTGTGTTTGGTCACAAGCCTTGTTTTGTTTCTGTGGCTCAGTTCCCAGAAGACTGAAAGTTAGGCAATGTCTGTACCCTTGGTTGGAGGAAATGGCTGTTGTAAAGAACAGAATCATTGCTGTTCTGTGCAGGTTTGTAGAGAAGTGGAGACAGACCCGCCTCCCCCCAGGACTTCTCCCCTGTATACCCATCAGGGAAACATGTCTTTTCTTGGAATTGAGTTGTGCATGGGTCAGGGCTGCACAGCCTGTAGGGAAGAATGCCCTCTTACTTTTATCTGGAAATGTTATGACTGGTTAGTTTTTTCTAGGAGATAACCAGTTTTGTTCTGTGGTTCTTACACAAAGGAAAACTTACATGATTTCTCCACTTTCCCAGGTCCTCTTATCCGGTTCCCAAATGCGGCTGCGAGATCTCTGTAATAGATCAGCACTGTCTGAATTTCTTACAGTCCAAAATCAGACGGTGGCCATGGACTCCGAAGCCTACATTTGCACCTTGCCAAAGGAAAAACTCCATGCAGCCGAACAAGCCTTCCGTGCTAACCTGAATCCTCTGAAGCCCCTTCAGGTGAGTCCATGTGTCCCACCTGTGAGGAGCTATTGTTGACACAGTGACATTTTCCAGAGCTTTCAGTCTAGGAATTCCTCCATGCATTTCCAGAGTGAACTGTTCATTGCCAGTGAGAAAGAAGATTGTCTTTATCACTGGAGCGTGAACAACATTGCTTCTTCCTGTCATTCCTACCCTTCCTGTTGCAGTATAGTACTTGCAGAGCATAAATATATGTGGTCTGCAGTTCAGTTTGTCAAGAAACATTTATGCTGAGTAGCAACAAACAGCCTCTTGGCTGTGCCTGTTTTTAGGTCAGATGTTGTGTCTTGGTTGGAATGGGCCCTCTGCCCTTATGGTGGGTCCACTGACTGCAGATTTTTTTAGCCACAGTCTTTTAGTATATTCAATTCATAAAATGAAGGCTGAAGTTCTAAAGTCCAGTTTCAAAGATTGACTGATTGAATGGGTTTTGGAGCAATAATTCATTGAACTTCATGAAAATACGTTATTTAGGGGTGACTGGAGCAGATTCAGCTGTTTATCTAGGCAGCCCCAGTGATGCTTTGTTATATGTCTGCAATATGTGGTAAAATACAAAAGTTTGAGGAAGTTAGTGCTGGAAATATCGGCAGAGAAGAAGGGACCACAGAACCCACTCTGTTACCCTCTAAAACAAACACTCTGTTGTCTGCTGTGGGAGAAATAAACACTTCGGCTCTGTGAGTTTCCAGATTTGATGAGCCTTTCAGGACAGAAAGTCATGTACCACATGCTTGGCTTTGTCCCTAGTCAAAGAGGGTCATTATCAAATACTGGAATCATATTACTCTTCTGTGCAGTACATAGTGGTCAGTTACTTCTCTCCACAGCTCATCTTCTGTCTTCCACGTGTCCTCCATCTGTATTTTTTCTTTGCTGCTGGAAAAGCAAGATAATCATAAGCGTTCAGAGATGAGGTAACAGCGCTAAAATTGTCCCCATAACAAAGATGGGCTGATTGAAAAGGAATGTTTATAAGCAGTTTGTTGTGTTCAGTTAGATGCACACATTTACTTTAAATCATTCAGAGATGCCAGAATTCTGGGGTGTGAAGAGATGAAAATAGCCACAACTAAAATTGTACAACTCAGTAGTGGTCTTCTGGGCTCTCTGGAAGCTCAGTCTGGCTTTTTTCATTTGTGGCAAACCCTACAACTCAGATGACAGAAGCAGGTATTGAGTGTATCTGTGTTTATATCTATATTGTTTGTTGGTGAAAGAAGACAGCAGCCACCCAGTGCCACTTGGCAACAGCAAAGTAGACCTTATGTGCAAATCTAGGGGCCTTCTGAGAAGCTGGCGCTTGATTTTGGGCTCAGAGGGGAAAAAAGGCTGAGTCTAGAAGCCAGCAGTTCTAAACCTGCTGTGTTTTGTACACCTTGTAAAGGTTCACAGTCCTCCTCAGAAAAATGTCACCGGCTACCCTCTAGTTAAGGTTCTGTAATGCATGAGTGAGTGAAATAAAACCTAACTGGCTTCAGTGTAGCTAGGCAAAATGCATAAATTAAATCTAGGATCGTGACCAACACATTTGTAACTTAGTGTTTTGAAAAGCTAAGAAGTGCCTTGACCTGCAGTAACATCTTTCAACAAAGAGGGAACTTTTTGTTCATGAACAAAGGAGGCTTTTGACATAGTTCGTTGTTAAAGGCACTATGGGTCAAATCTTGGACATGCACACTGAAGATAGCATGTACCATATCTACTACAGAACCTGTAAACCAGTGCCAACAATTTGCCCAGGAATTTCATCTTAATTTGTTTGCTTAATCCCCTTGATACACTTCACAGTATGGCATATTTTGGTGAGTGAAAGTAAGGACCAAATCAAATCCAGGTGTACAGCAATTCAGAGGCTTTTTTTTTTTGCTCATGTAATAGGATCTGGACTCCACTGGCTGCAGCATTCTGTGGTTTATGAAGAGGCAGCACCTTAATATGATTAGGTCAGTACAATTAGGGTGACAAGGACTTGCAACTGTATGCAGTAACTGTGTAAATTCAGCATCAAAGGCTTAACTAGTAATACAGGAGGTTTTGCCACTGGGACAGTAGAGCAGCTGTAATTTCTTGAACTATCTTAATCTAGAAGACTCAGGCCAGTATCCACCTGCTTGTTCCTGCCCCTGTGCATTCCCATTTGTTGTCCCCTCTGCAAGACGACGCAGAACATTACATCATGGAATTGATCTGGATTAGAAGTGACTTGACCTGATTGTCTGCTAACACAAACATTTGTGCTGAAACAGTAAGGGAAGGATAAGGGACGATTGAGCCCAGTGGTCAACACACGTGTGTGTGTGTGTGTGTGTGTGAGCTGAGACCCTGATGTCAGTATCAGCTTCTGCTAGCGTGTGCGTTTGCAGCCTGAGGGAAGCTGTTAAGTGTTCTAGGTAATTTACAACAAAACAGTAATTATTAGCAAATTACAGATGGAGCACAGTTTGAAAAAGGAAATTAAAATGTATTCATGGTGAAATACACGAACTTTAAATGTCACAGCACTGTTGAGGATGCTTTCTTTTCAAAAGAAAGGCAAAAAAAAAAAAAACACTTTTCTTTACATACCTGTTCATCAATTCTATCAGAAACAGCTTGAGTGTTACCCAAAGTGCCATAGAACAGTTAATACAAAGAAAGACTTCTGATTAAAATTTTCTACAGGGATTTCTAGCTCTGCCACCAATTCTGTCTGACTTCAGTTTGGTTGTGTAGGATGAGAAAACAAAGCCAAGCACATAGAGACATGATAGGGTGTTTAAAGTGTGTTTCCTTATTCCTTTTTATGTAAGAGCATATTTGGGACAGGCTGTTTAGATAAAAATCCAGCAGAATATCCAGGAGTGATCACAGGGCACCAATGCAGAGGATCAGCTTTTCTTACTGACTGAGTATTCACTGCACTAGAAGCAACAAGTGTCTAGAAAAGTTGAATTTGCTTTTCCAAGACCCAGAACAACCTTCATCCATTCTCTGAAGCTTTTTGGCCAAGAATGAGTACGGCGGGGCATAGGACATCTTGTACAGGACCCCTGTGGACACATCTTCTTGAGATGTACCTTGCATCAGGTGTACTCAGTGAGACTGTGAGGCAGGAGAAGCTGGTTTGAGAGCAACAGTGAAACAGTACCTCTGATTGCATGCAGACTAGTTTCCTTCTCACATTCTTCCTTTGCTAGGCCAGCAGTTGTTCCATGGAAGAACTACACAGTTTGCAAAAGGTTACAGGCACCTATGGTTAGCAAAAGAAGTGGCAATAACTCAGAATTGTGCCACTGAATTGGTGGTGTGATGGGTGGGGACTGTCTCGTATCATAATAAGACCTGTCTGTGGAACAGCTTTGCCTCTACAAAATTATTTGTGGGGAAGGTTAAATAACAAAGACAGTTCAAATTGGTCCTGTGGGATTTCATCTCTGCAGTGCTGCCTAATAAGGCCTTTGCCGCACTCACTTCCAGTGGTGTGGGTCTAAAGTAAGTCATAAATGTGTTGTGGCTTGTGTACTATACTATAATGGTCCTAGAAGGAGTGTGGATGAGCTCATGAAAATCTGATTTTTTTTTATTCCTTTGTAATACGGGTGGTATTTTGTGATATGGTTAGCATGAACTAAGCACTGAATAATAAACGCATTCCAGCTGAAAAACAGCTTTAGAAAAGGTCTCTTAATGTAAATATGCTGCAACTGAACTTGTGGCTTTCCTTGCTTTTTTGAGTGTTTTCAGTCAAGCAGAATGATGTCATGCTTTTAAGCAGCTGTACTTCAGGACTTCGACTCCCAGGAAACAAAAGCAGAAGCTTTAAAGCACATGATTTTTTCTGCAAAGTCCAGTGTAAAGTTTCTGCTGAGATCAGTACAAAGTTGTGATAATTCTTTCAAAGCAAACATGGCACAGTGTTCTTGTTAAGCAAAAACAGCCTTATTATGCAGACATTGGCTGAATTTTATTGTGACCTCTCAACACTTGAAACACATGCATGTTAAAGAAACAGAATTGTCCATCCCTTCTAGCAGGAGCTGACAGGTGGACTTATTCAAGGCTCCTCTTGATTGTGCAGTCAACTCTAGACGTCTGAAGTATTTGTCTCTGTTTTGAGTCTTGCAGCATGCATGTACAGAGTACACTCTCTGCAATCTGTAGCTCAGGAGATTATGATGCCAGCCACTAACACAGTAATTGTATGGGGCACCTCTGTTCAAAACCTGCTAGAGCTTTGTCTTTCCACAGTGTGACTGGAAAGGGCAGATGATGGGGGGGTTTGCAGCATTACACTGGAAAATTAGTCAGTCTCCATCCATATCCCACTCCCTCAATGTGGTCCCATACCCAACCCGCTGATGTAGCGCAGACACCTACTAAAGACACTCTCACAGTGGGACCAAGATGGAGCTGCCTGGAATATGGAGGACTCTTGTGAATGTAATGAACTACTTTACTTGATAAGCCACTGCAAAGTTATTTTCTAGGGAAATTCATAACATGTTCATCTGTTCAAAGAAGATTGGCCACTTGTGACTGATTTTTGTCATTGTCTCTAGAGATATGATTTGAGAGGCTCCTTGAGTGGGCTTTAGGGTGCAAAGGGTGGTGGTAACGAGAGCAGAATTCCCTCCAGAGCAATGGGATCATTGCAAGTTCTGATGAGAAGTGAACTTGGAGCACTGTGAATTTGTTAGGGAAGAAAGATCAGGGTGGTGGGATGTGAAAGGACAGGTGGGTTCTCCTCACAATTCAGTGTAAGGTTTGCAAGGGCTGTGAATCACCTAAGACTTGTACAGTGGCCCAGACCGAAGTCCTGTTCAGCTGAGCATCCTCTGAGTGCTAGTGCAGCAGTCTTGCATAATGAGACATGTAAAAGAATCCAGCCATGGGCCAAGCATATAATAGCATTTTCTCAACGTCTTATTCTTCAGCAGTTTGCAACTCAGACTTACTCAGCTATTGCTATGATCTTGGTGTTTAATAGCACCTGGTAAGATCCTTCATCTTTAATGAGTTCTTTTAAGCCTTTCTCAAACCCACATTAACTTTCAGTACCTTCAGCATTGCACAGTGTCTACTGAATGTCTCCCATTTTGACCAAGTTCTGTGTGCAGCAAGTTCTTTGGTTTGTTTTAAACTGTGCTTTTCACTGGAAGCCTTCTAGTACTGTATGATGAGGCACAGTGAGTAATCTTCCCCTGTTCCCATTCCACATCCCACTTGTAATTCCACAGACCTCTGTCATAACCTCTGTTTGTCCTTGCAGGTTCCATTGGAAGAACAGTAGTTTGTTGTTCTTCCTTCAGAAGCCATTCTTATCCTACATCGTACTTGTGACCTCTTTCTGTACTAGTGTTCCTTCAGAAACGGAGCACCCAAAATTGCACATAGTACTTCAGAACCGGGATTGCACTGTCAATTTATATTGATGTTGAGCTGTCTTATCATTGTAATTCTAAGATGTATCTTTCTGAGTGGCAGTACCACCTGATGGTACTTTGATGACCAGCCACTGATGGCTGGTCAGAGCCATCAAAGGGTATCTTAAGGTAGAACTGTCTTCTTCCTATGTACTGTACTTTGCAGCGCTGAATTTCGTGTAATATATGAAATAATTTATAGCAGTGTGCTAGCATGAGGCATTTCATTAATCCTTTGCAATTGGCTTTCAACTTTTCACTGTTCTGAGCCAATCAGCCATCAGAAAAATCTTTCTCATCCACTGTTCCTGAATCACCTCCAAATACAGTGAACAACACAAATCTGTATAGAGCTTGATGAGGTATATGGAGGTGTACGAACACATCCTACTGTTAGGCTTGAATCTAGGAGTTTCTACCTCATCATGTTGCTGAAGTGTAGCTTTCATGTTTTCTGACTATATTTCTTTAAATATGTCTTGAAGGTCTTAACCTGTGAGGAGTTTGAATTGCTTTTCTTTTGGCCCTAATGATGTGTCTTTATTTATCTGAATTATAAGGACTGTGTTTAGTAGAAATCCACAGAGGTCAAAAAAACACTCCCTGAATTTGCAGCTGTCTTTGGAGCAGGACTAACTCTGTGCTCCGAAAAGGTAGCTGGGTCTTAACACCCCAAGCAGATCAGTGGAGCAGTGCCTGTTTACACCATCTGGCACTGATCAGGTCTTACCACCCTCCAGCAAATCAACTGGAATAAGTGAAAGCCTCCAGATTTTGCTTCCACAAATTACCCCAGGAAAGATGTGAAAATTGAAAGTTTCAGCCCAAAAGATGTGTGCTAAAATGAAGGGCCTTGGCTGTTCCTCTGTGTGTCACAATGCTCTAACTTTAGCATGCTTTCAGATGCTGCAATGTGTAGCTGATAATGTGAAATCTTAGGAAATTATGTTAATCTTTATTCCCTTGAGACATGGGTTGTGTCCAAATATTTCCCATGAAAGATAATCAGGTGTGTGAAAAGACAGGGAAAAGAACCCCACAAACCAAAACCCAGGCCCAACAGTTACGTGTAGAGCAACTGGAAACAGTGAGTTCCATCTTCAGTGTGACTCTCTGCTAGAGCAAGTATTTTGTTGAAAAACGTGCCTTTGACTTTCGGAAACACTGTCAGTCTTGCTCTTGTGGTGATCGCGAGTGTCAGCTGTTTCATGGAAGCTGGTTGTTTTAAAATACATCCTTAGTTTAGATAAAAACCATCCAGGCCGGATGGGAGGACTTGAGTGATGAAGATGATGAACACAGCAGCAGGCATCCTCTGTATCTGAGCTGGTTATTTGTTGAGGCCCACTAAAAGCCTGTGTCTACCAACTGGCCTTTTCCTCCCTTCTGTAGACTTTGCGTTCACTTTTTAGCACTGGCCTGCAGGATTTCAGTCTGTCCACATGCTGTCCTCTAGCCTGAGCTTGTTTTGTGACCTGGAATTCAAGCCATCCTTCGCACTGTAAGTGTACGTGCATGTATTTACCATTATATTGGGATGATTCTGGTTATACCGTCTGTGTACGTAAACCTGTGAGGAAGGAAAGGGGTGTCCCCACTACGTGGTGGGGTGCTGAAGGCCACAGTATTGTAAGCTCAGGGTTGCACAGAAAGCCATCTCTGTCTTTCCCATCAAGCACTTTGCTGTGTAAATGATCCTTACTACTCTTCTTTACAGGAATGCTTACAAGAGTTTAATTTCTTTGTGCCCTGCAGTAACTTCTAGTTTCCTTTTCTCTCTTTCTGCAGAGACTTTCTTTCAATTCATCATTGTGGGACCTGTCAGAAACAGTGGAAGCTCTGAGAGAAAGCCTTCGGAAGCTTGTTAAAGAGGTAAGCAGTGACTTCATGTCAGGTGAACATATCACCTTGGTTGCTGTCTTAACCTGAAAATCGAGTACAACCATCAGTCTCCTTGGTGCAACTCAAAAGTCAAATCCCTTGTTTGTTTTGGAGCTCTCCCCATCCTGCAGCCATTCTCTGTGTCAGTAGAGGCAGCATGCACTTTGCCAACCCCCTGGCACTTACCCTCACAGATGCCATAGGAGTTTATCAGATGTGTGGCTAAAGATTTGGGTCCTCACCGGAGAAGCAGAAATTAATACGTTTTCTGTGGGTTTTGGCTTCTCAGCAGCAGCACAGCTGTTAGGCTTGCAATACATGTGCTGTCTAGCAGTGCCTTGCAAACTGCATGTGAGGTTTGCATCCTTTCTATTTTTTCACTCAGTTGCCAGCCGTGTCCCTAACCCTAACCCGAGTACCTTGGTTGTAGGTACTGCTTTTTTGGATGTGGTGACGGCACGGCATACAGAAGGGATGTTAATGGCTGTTCTAATCTAAATTAGTAGCTATGGGCTACTGTTTGCTCTTTGTCTGACTAGCTTTTTAGGGCAGAGATTGTTTTCCAGTCTTTGGGGCACTCAGTGCAATGGTATCATGACCCGGCTGAGACAAAAGCATCATAGCGATTTACAGAGGCAAAGTGACATTATAGAGACTGTAAGCGTTTGTTTTTGCAGGTGAAAGGATGGATTCAGAAGCAGCCCTGAGTGCCTAGCGTGAATTAGCAGTCCAAAACTGGAGGGGGGGGGGGGCCCCCCCCCCCGCTTTGAGCCAGCAATTTATCTTAGTTGCTTTTTGGCTGGCTCTGACTTTCAAGTGCTACTACCAGGCAAAAACATTTTCTCCCTTGAAGCAGAAATCGCAGCCATCTAAACTAAATAATGCTGCCGCCGCCGCCGCCTCCTCCTCCCCTTCTCCCGTCTTCCGCGTTCGCAGCGGAGGAAGGGAGCCGAGCGCGATGAACGGCAGTAACCCCTGGGAGCGAGCACCAGAGCGGGTCACTTCAGGTTAACCTACGCTCCACTCCCACGGAGGGGCAGCTGCCGGGAGCCAGCTCCGTGCCAGCCAACGGTTCCTGGCACGCATCCCTCCCCAGCCCCACAGCCTGCCGCCGGGTCCCATTTACAGTGAAACTAAGACGATTCCAGGATCAGCTTCGGTTAAGACCGTGGCAGGGCTCTCGCTGCTAGCAGGGAGGCTGCCGTTCGGAGTTTGATTACAGCTGTTTCCCGTTGCGTCACTTCAGCTCGCCTTTTTTTCTCGTCTAGGATAAAAATAATTGAAACCATGTGATACTCAGTTTGCTGATGTGGCCGAAAGCGTCGCAGGGTAACGTGCCTTTTGCTTGGCAGCTGTTTTGGGTAGGGCTACCTTTTATTCTGCCCTATTGCTGTGCAAACAAAGGCAGCTATTTTCCTCTCTATACCGCGTGAGCGGCTCCAGATGGCTTGACCGAAAGTTACTTATTGTCTGGCAGGCCGATTTCTGCGTGAAAAGGAGGGACTTGCTCCCTTGTTGCAAAGGGCAGCAGCTTGAGGGGGTGGAGAGAACTATTGTTTGTGCCATGTCTGGGAGCCTTTCTAGCAAGGAATTTTAATTAGAGAATGGTTTGAACAAAATGCTTGTCTCTGAGTACTGGGATTGATTTGATCAGTGTCCCTGGGCTCTTTAAATCAACCTAAGAGAGCAATTTAAGTGGTGAGAGCAAGGGCAAGTATTAAGAAACCGTAGAAAGCCAGGTCTGATGTTGGAGAGAAACAGCTCAGTAACCCTTCAAACATGAGATACTTGCTTCCAGTATCTCTGCATGTCAGTCGGAAAGCTGGTGCCAAAGATGAAACAAAGCTCTCTGCTCAAACTGTTTTTAAATCATGTGCAAAAAATGTATTTGATAATGCAGTGCCTCTGCAAGTATCATCTGCAAGATGATTAATACCTCATACTTTAATGGGAATTAGCTACACTTCCTATTTGTGTGCCTTTGCTCATGCTAGGGAGATTATGGTACTTCAGCTAAAGCAGTTGACTTTCTGCTGTGGAAAATTTTACCTGAGGTACCAGAAACTCCTCAAGGCCTCCCTTTGAATGGAACCCTCAAAACTGTCACATCTGAAATGCAGCCTTGGCCTTTTGGGTGTCGAATCATCAAATCCAAATATCCACGTGAGCATATGTAATGAGCAAAAGCTGTTGTGACATTATTTTTGTTTTCATTCACATCCCATGATACTGGTATCCTGTCAGCCACCCTGAACCTGTGGAACCAGATTGAGTGGCACCACGGTTCAGGCAAAGCAGCATATAGTGAGGAGATGAAAGTACACTTGAAGCAGTCACTCTGGACAAACATACTAAATCCCCAAGCTTTAGCTGTTCTTACAGCTATCTTCTACCATATCAATGTGTCATGTGTTTTTAGGCAGCTAAAAATAGAGGTACCCTGTGTGACACATAGTGGCTGCTGTTCACCCCCCAGAATTTCTGTCCAGGTGTTGGTGCATCTGAAGTATGCATGGAAGAACACGAGGGGCCAGGTTTGCCTCCCAGTGTAAGGTTCTGGGCATGCTTTCTTTAGGTGAATTTGTATTGAGCTGTTCCAGCACAAAGTCGCTTTGTGCATTATTGCTGGCTGGCTTTGTCCTGGACTTCAATTATCTGGATTTTCTTTAAACAGAGGTGACAAAATTAACACACAGTGAACAAAACTGGCAGATGGCTTTGGACTGACTCTGCTATTGTCTCTGAAAATGGGGCGGTTGGGCCCTAGCAACTGAAGATGTTTCTGAGATGCAGCTGATGAGCAGTTACAAATAGGTGTCTCAGCAGCTCTGCCTGCCGTTTTTAGTGCATGTTGCTGTTTTGGGCAGCACAGCAAGGACATCCAAGTTAATGTCACCTGGTATTTCAGTAGTAGTCAAGGAATCTAGTCAAATGCTAGAAAAGATTTAAAAAGGGATAGAGAAGCAGCTGTAAGATGTTACCATGATACTATAACTGTGGATTACTGGTCTAATATGGAATACAGATGTAGGTCCTTCCTCCCCGAAAAGGGGTAGCAGAACTGGAAAAAGTTCAGAGAAGGGCAAGTAGGACATTAGAAGTAGAAAGACTTTCACACAAGGAACAAGGGGGTAGACTGGGACTTGTTAGCTTGGAAAATAGAGGAGTTGGGGGTGCCACAGAGGTCTAAAGAGTTGAGTGGCCCAGAAAAAAAAGAGGTAGGGATTGAATGTTCACTGTCTCTTCCAGTGCAAAAAGCATGGCACCAAATAGAACTTGAGCATAAGCGAAGCCAAGTTAAGGACAGGGGAGAGAAGGGTCTTTACAGTGAATGTGTTTGTTGTTAAATACTTGTGGATGTTCAGAACTCTAGGAGTTTACCATGGAATAAATTCATTGAGGGTTAGGAAATACAGCTTCCCCAAACTGAAAATAAACAGCATCTGGAAGGTTACTTGAGAGAAGTATCCTGTATGTTGCCCTTGCCTTTTTTCTTTTTTTTTTTTTTTTTTTTACTAGCATCCACTTACTGTCACCATCACAGAGATTGTTGAGATTAACAGACTTCTAGTCTGTATGGACACAACAATGCTGATGTTCTTACATCTACAAGCAGAGAGCAATCCTTGAGTGTACCATGAAGCTAGCGTGCATAAAGGTGCACTGCTCTTTCCCTTATGCTGAACTTGGCCATGTCTCTGAATATGGCAACTCTAATGCAGTGAGTGTCTCACGCTGACAACCTTTTGTTTGTGACACATTGCAGGTAGATGCTTATGCCAGATAGATGAGCCTGGTGTCAGTCCAGTTGGCTAAGAGAAGGCTCCTTGCTGTGTCTAGCTGTGTCCATAGCTCATGCTGTGGTCAGGCTCCAGGCTGCAGCTGTGCTTGTTTTCAAGGGTTTACTGGGAATGCTGTTGTCAATGGGGCAGGGAGGTGCTGAGGCAGGGACAAGTGATACCAGTCTAGGAGGTCAAACTGGCTGCCTGGTGTAAATCAGTGGAGGCTTCCTGACCCTGGTGGACTTGTGCCAGGTGATGCTGCTGTGGCCTGCAGCTCATCCAGACTATGTTCTATGGGCTGCACTCACTTCATGTTGTTCCTTGCTCCATCTTCTGACTCAGTACACCCCACTGCACTCGGCGTGAAGGGGGTTGCAGTGGAATGTGAGCTGTTGAGCAACTGGGAGAAGAAGCAGCTTCCACGTGAGAGGTCAGGAACCATACACAGCACTGGAGGAGAAATCTTGCGAGTAAAGAGCTTTGTAAGGGCACATTCCTTATGCTTGTGTGCACAGAAGAGACTTCCCTCTGTGTTCTCCGACTGTGGGAGGGAAAAATATGTTTTTCCTGGTCTATACTGTTGATGTTCAAGGTGATTAAGATCTAGATGAGCTTAAGGTCCATTCCAACCCTAACTATTCTATGACTCTACGACTCTGATTCTCCTCTGTTCAAAAACAGATGTGGGATTTGAAAGAAAGTAGCGGGATCTCCTTTTGCTGATCCTATTCCTATCCCTGTTTCCACTCTTCTCCTGCCTCTCCCTCCAGTTGCTGAACATGAAGAGTTGGAGTGACATGAGGCAAGAGGTGATGTTCCTGACCAATGTGAATGCCTCAAACTCCTCTACGCAGATCTACCAGGCTGTGTCACGCATTGTGTGCGGCCATCCCGAAGGTGGAGGGCTCAAAATTAAATCTCTCAACTGGTATGAAGATAACAATTACAAAGCGCTGTTTGGAGGCAATGGTACTGAAGATGATGTAACTAACTTCTATGATAACTCCACAAGTAAGTGTCACTGTGGCATGACCTAAGGTCCCGTCTACTTTGTGGTTGTCATCACTAGTGTTTCCCAGAGTTCCACAGATGAAATCAGGTGGTCCTAAGGGACAGCATACCTTCTGCTGTTTCAGAAGGGCATGCCCATGATGCCTCCTGTACATGCCCTTAGGGCCAGAAAGAATATCTACATGCAAAGGATTTCCAAGGGCTTTGTGCAGAGTCCACAGAAAGGTGCGCGGTTGACCTCCTTCGAGGGCAGAGGGAGCACAGGCATGTGCAGCCTTTGGAAATCTGGCCTTTTCTGGACAAATTTTGTTCATGCCGTGCAGTGGGGTTGTGGGAGTGGTGCAGAACCAGCAGTGTGGCTTTTAATGCTGGAGGCTACTGGAGTGATCCATGTCCTTGTGGCAGACTGTGGAGGCTTGGACTGAAAAAAGGGGCTTTTTGTGGAGCTTTGGAGTAGAGGAGGGGTTCTGTTGTCTGACAAATGCTGTGCTGTCAGCTGTGGTTGTCCTTGAAGCCCACACAAATGGGTCATATGCCTTCTGCAGCTGTCACCATGCTGTTCAGCCGTTCACCTTTGTCCTCTCCTCCTCAGCACCGTACTGCAATGAGCTGATGAAGAACCTGGAATCCAGCCCGCTTTCCAGGATTATCTGGAGGGCTTTGAAACCCTTGCTGATTGGGAAGATCTTGTACACTCCAGATACACCAGCTGTAAGGAAGGTCATGACTGAGGTAACTCTAGCCTTATCCTCTGATATGTAGAATGAGGTATGTTCTCTGGCTAAGCTGCACTAGTTAAATTGGGCCCAGACACAAGCCTAGAAAGGATTGCCTGCAAAGCACAGCCTCCCTAGTCTCTCACCTCCCGTGCACTTGGTGTTGGAAGGCTCAAGGAGAAAAGGCCAGGCTGAACTCTTCTAGAGGTGGCTAGAACCTTTCCTGGTTGTGCCTTTTAATTATGCTTTGCATCTCCAATGTAGGATATAGGAGTGGGAAAGACCTTGATAGGCCTTCAGTGTCCTTCCTCTGCTCCACTGCAGGCTGGTCAGCAGATCCTCAATAATTTCTAATTGTGGTTTCCCTAATGTGCTATCTAATTCCACAAGCTCCCCCAATGAGTCTCTTCTAGCACATGGGGAGTGGCTGCTTCTGTGTGCCCTTCATCTCCAACGCAGAGTCATTCGCCGCAAAGGCTTGAAACGCAGTGCTTAGCCACAGGCATCCACGCTCCCTGTTGTTGTTTTTCTCACAAGTGCACTTGATTTTCCCTACTCTGGTCCTTGCAGAAGCTGAACTGCTGTTTGAATATAAGCAACAATCAGTACTTTACTTGACAGGTCAATGCACCCTCTCAGCCTGCTGTGGATCTCTGCCAGCTCTTGGAAATAACCTTCCTCTCCTCTTTGCCCACAGGTGAACAGGACATTCCAGGAGCTGGGTGTGTTTCGTGACCTTGGGGGGATGTGGGAGGAGATAAGCCCCAAGATTTGGACGTTTATGGAAAGTAGCCAGGAAATGGATCTCATTCGGGTCAGTATGCTGTCCTTGCCAGAACCACCGTCATCCTTTGCAATAACTGATGAAATACTTATTTTAGATGATGCTTCGCTGCTGAGCTGGGCAGATAAATAGTATGGATGGAACCCCTTGTGCAACATGTTGTGATAGTACCAATATTGCATTATGCTTGGCATTCCTTTCTTAATGTAACAGCCAGCTGCAAAAAGGAGCAGTGCATGTCAACACCTGCTAACATCTGCTCCTGTGGGGAAATGAACTGCTTCTGCCACACTGTTATCCTAAGGCGAATGAATATCTGGCTTGGGGTATTCCTGTAAACTGGGGATCTGTGGGGTTGTTGACATGTTTGCTTCCCGAGCTGTGCACCTCTCCACAACAATGCTCTCATGATAGCAGCAAAGCACGTGCTCATGTACCTAGATAAGATGCTGGAAGCTGCCAGGTGGCCTCGGGCCCTATTGGGTGCAGTAGGAACTGAATGGTTGTCATGCTAGGTAGAGCTGAACCTCAATGCCTGGCAGTATCTGGCACAAATCTTGTAAAATCTTAATTTGGAGTTGCATGGTACACTTCATTTAGTAATACTTGGGCGCTCATGAGAGAAGAGCAGACATCACCTTATGGCTGATCGCTTCATAACGTGCCATGCATATTAGACCATGAAGAGGGGCTGGGAGTCTTGTTCTGATTTGATAATCTTTCTGCTAGCCTGTTGGCTCCCTGGAGCATTGTGCCATGTGTTAGACCTGCATTAACAGGGCATTATCTGCTTAAGTGGCTTAGCTCGTTGTTGCTTCCCTCAGGTGCAACTCTGAGGTGTGGATCTCTGCACTCTGTACTGTTGTCTTTGGAAGCACAGCAGTGTAAAACAGGGATCACACAACAGAAATGGTTGTAGCTTTTCCTGCTGTCACTGCAAAGCAGCTGGTTGGGTGTCCTGGTGCAGCTGTTATACAGAGATGTCCCCAGGTCTTTTAAATCTTGAAGTTCGTTCCTTGTTTACCCAGTGTAAGGCTGTGCTGAGTTGTCTTCTGTTGTACCTTCCCATCAACATGACAAACACTAGGGTCAGAGACATCATTTTCATCACTCCCGTCTCTCTGTTAGCTTTATGAAAGTTAATTCTGTAGATACCAGCATAGGGAGGTGAGAACTGGGGCCACCAACTGTAAATTGAACTGTTTGTTGCAGAGAGTACAGACAGGAAGTCAAGGTTTGGATGTTGGTTTGCAGTCCTGTCCTTTGAAAATGAATATTGCTGCTTTTATTTATTTTTTTTTAATGAGCTCCAGGCCTTTCTGCTTTTGTGTTTTATGCTTCTTGTTAACCCTTTGATCCTTCCAGCACTGGTCTCCTCTGTACTGCAGTAGCAGGGGTTCATTTGTTGTCATCTACTGCAGTTCACACAAGCAGGAGTACTTCACTGTCAGTGCCTGAGCAGCTCCCAGGCACTGTCCTGTTCAGCTTAGAGATGCTGCACAGGTCACTTGTACATGACTAGGCTGAAACATAAGAGTTGCTTGTTTGTAGCTGCTTTCAAGGGCAGGTTGGCCCTTTGCTGTTAGTCACCGAGGCTGCAGTGCTGCTGGGTGACTAGTCATCACCTCCCAGCTTTTTGGTTGTGCAATCTTTTTGGCATATTGCTTGCTGCTGTACAAAAGTGGTTTGGTTGCCCATCTCTGGCAAGCAAACTTCCAGTTTGATGCTAATGCATCTGCTAATGTCAGGGAAGACAACACATCTGAGGTCAAGGAGCTTCACTGTTGCTACTGCACATGATGAGGCTGAGCCCCTTTTCTGCAGGCCTGGTCCCCTTTCTACTGGGGGTGGCAGCATGAGCCAACCTTGAGAGATGAGCTGTGATGAGAGCACAGTGCAGCTGATCATTGTTTGCTTGGATTTTTCTCTTGCATGTTCTCCTTTGCCAGCTTGGCCTGTTCTGTTTCCCCAGTTAGTGATGCTGTTACTGTAAGTGTGTAAGCCATTGCTTTCTGGTTTGCTGGTAACAGCAGAGCATGACGAAGCTCCTCACATCCCCACTTCATTCTTCGTTCTGGCAGAAAATCCATTCCTGGTTTTATTGGTTTGGATTTTTAGTTTTCTTTCTTATGCAGGCTTTTTTTTTTTTTTTTCCTCCCTGACTTCAGTTCAGCTGGGACCTTTACAATTAATGCTCCCCTCCTGCCCTTATATTCTCGGACTAGCAGACAGGTTTCTGCTTCTGTGCCAGGTGCTTCTGCCTGCACTGCACTTGTGTGGTGCATTGCACATACAGTTAGCTAGCAGTTAAACCAGGTGAAAAAAGCACTGTCCCATACAAAAGAATAGAGAGGCAGGACATTACAGTTCTACCAGGGCTGCTTCAGCCAGTGTTGATGGTGCCATGCCACAGCCCTTCTCCCAGCCGGGAGCAGAGATTGTTCTGGAGAAGTGAGCAGAGCTTGGCAGCCACCATCAGTGGAATGTGTTTCTCGTATACACACATCTCACTCTTCCTTGTTTTGCTGGTACGAGACCTGGTTTGCATGTGCGAGTTGCAGAGCTGTGCATAGCTCTCTGCTGCCCTCTCCTTGAGAGAGTGGTGGCAGGACTTGGAGTCAGCCAGCCAGCCTGCGAAGCACACCCGATGGGTGCTTTGCTGAGGGAGGCACAACCTTTCCAATGGGAGGGTAAAAGAAAGTTTCCCACCACACTGACATGGCAGATGGCCTCTCCCTGCACCTTTATATAAGGGATTTTCCCCTCTAGTGCTCGTTTCCGTAATGAGGGAGGGGGTCAAACATTGATTCTCAACAGCTATTTCTCCTTTGAAAACAAAATATCTGCAGACGTTGCTGAAGAGCAAAGCTCTCTGGGACCTGCACTTGCCGGCTTCCAACTGGACAGTGGAGGATGTTGCTCGGTTCCTATCAAACCATCCAGAGGACTTTGAGACAGCAAATGGCTCAGTGTATACCTGGGTAGATGCCTTCAATGAGACAGACCGGGCTATCCAGACCATCTCCCGCTTCATGGAGGTGAGATCCTGCTTATGCAGGCAAGGAGCTGAGGAAGGCAGCAGCTTGGTCTCCACCTGCACTGTTGGATGTTTCTGGGATGGGAAGAAATGTTCCTCAATCCAGATAGAAGTTACTCAGTCCACTCTCCATTCTGGGGAATCTTATAGCAGCCTTTCAGTCCCTAAAAGGGGCATGCAAGAAATCTGGAGAGGGACTTTTTACAAGTGCAGGTAGCAAGAGGGTAAGAGAGAATGACTTTAAACTGACAGAGAGTAGAGGTAGATTAAAATATTAAGAGAAAATTCTTCCCTATGAGGGTGGTGAAAGGCTGCCACGAGTTGCCCAGAGAAGCTGTGTCTGCCCTATCTCTGGCAGTGTGCAAGACCAGCTTGGATGGGGCTAGGAGCAACCTGGTCAAGTGGAAGGTGTCCCTGCCCATAGCAGGGTTTGGAACTGGATCAGTTTTAAGGTCCCTTCCAACCCAAACCATTCAGTGATTCTGTGATTTTCTGTAAATGACCAGACTTTTGTAGGGTTGAGTGCTCATTAGAAAATATCATTTATTCATGTGCCTAAATATAGATCTAGGAACCCGACTGTAGGCCTTGTTATTGAAGTTCTTGCTTTGGCATCTCATGTGGTTTCCTACCCTGTTGTTACAGGGCGACTGAGAGCTGCTGCTTGCTTTGGCAGTGTAGCAGCTACTATTTCAGTCTGGGGTTTTAGCTGAGGACGATGGTGAACCTAGCAGCTGCTTAAAACTGAGGAAGATGTAGTGAATAATTAAATTTGTTCTGTTTGTTACTTGATCTCCTTGGCAGATGAGTGTGAACAGAAACTGTCAGAATCAGACCTAGTTTGTGGGTAACAGAGGAAATAAGACTATCTATGGAAATAGATGCTTTGGATGGAATCCTGTAGCTAGTACAGCAATGCTGCCTGACCTCTTGTCCAGAAATCACCTCTGCTGGGGTATTTCTCAGTGATATATGTTTGACTGGCAGGTGGCTGTCAAGAACCTTCTGGTTTGGTAACTTACCCCATAAGTGCTTCCAAATCTGTCCCTGTTTAGTGTGTCAACTTGGACAAACTGGAGCCTGTGGCCACAGAAGTCCGGCTTATAAACAAGTCCTTGGAGCTTCTGGATGAAAGGAGGTTCTGGGCTGGCATAGTCTTCTCTGAAATGGCTCCTAACAGTACAGAGCTCCCTCAACATGTGAAATACAAGATACGCATGGATATTGATAATGTGGAAAGGACCAACAAGATCAAGGATGGGTGAGTCCCAGCATCCTGACTTATGAACAATTTCTCATGGGGATGTGGTGATGAGGATTTCTAATGGGAAGGTCTTGTTCCCTTGGTACAGGTACTGGGATCCTGGTCCCCGTGCTGACCCCTTTGAGGACATGCGCTATGTTTGGGGAGGCTTTGCCTACCTGCAGGATGTAGTGGAACAGGCCATCATCAGGGTGCAGACAGGCACAGAGAAGACAACAGGCGTTTATGTGCAGCAGATGCCCTACCCGTGTTATGTGGATGACATGTATGTATTCAGGCTGCTCAAAGGCACACAGGATTGTGGCTTGGGAGGGATGGGCTTTTGTCACTCCTCAGGCATGTTTATGTCCTTACTATCAGTGGCAGAGGAATCTCTAGCGTTCCTAATTCCTGGAACTGGGGCACCTGCATGGAGGGTTTAGAATATGTAATGACTTGCAGAGTCCCTCCCAGGAGAAGCCTGTCTGTGCAGGACTTTCACATACAGGATAAATTCCTGAGATGTGGCCATATCCCCAAACCTGATACAGACAAAAATAGCACTGGGAAAAAAAATCAGAGACCTAGGCACACATCAACTGAGAATAGTCCCTAGGGAAAGCAGGTCTTTGTACCTTCTCTGCTAGTGAACTGCAACTCCAGCTCCCATTTTGAAGTGGTGATGTGCTCTAGACCAATCTAGACCCATCAGTCTCACCTCAGTGAGTCCTGTGCTGCTTTGTGCAATGAAGCCTTAGCTGTCACATACTCTGCTAGACCTGAGTGGTACCTGAAGTTGCAGTGATGTTTCTCACTCAGTACCTGGCTCCTTTCCTTCCTCTTCTCAGATTTCTGCGTGTCATGAGCCGCTCCATGCCTCTCTTCATGACTTTAGCCTGGATCTACTCAGTGGCTGTGATAATTAAGGGCATTGTGTATGAAAAGGAAGCACGGTTGAAGGAGACGATGAGGATTATGGGACTTGACAACGGCATCCTTTGGCTAAGCTGGTTCATTAGCAGCCTTATCCCTCTCCTGATGAGTGCAGGCCTGCTGGTGCTGATCCTTAAGGTGAGTTGGCTGGGTTGGTCTGTGGCAGCAGAATCTAGAGCCTTGAGATCCTGCTAAGCAGTGATCTGCACTGGCACGCTGCAGGGGAGTTAGTGTGTTAGACTGTACATTGACCAGCAGCTTTCTGGGAACAGGGTTTTAGAACAAAACATGGCTAGGTGGCTGAAAACAGCAGGGGGTTTTTTAGTAGATCCAGTGCTCTTGAAAAGGTGCTACTGCTGGGAAGGTTGCTGTGCAAATTGCAGCAAGCCCAGCCTCCCTGGGCAGCAGCTCTGCAGGCCTGTTTGTAGTAGAGTCACTTTGGAGGGCCCTTTCAAATCCTGATGCACCTGTTTTTCTCCTTCCAGATGGGAAATCTGCTGCCTTACAGCGACCCGAGTGTGGTCTTTGTTTTCCTCTCGATCTTTGGCATTGTGACCATCCTCCAGTGCTTTCTGATCAGCACCATGTTCTCCAGGGCCAACCTGGCAGCTGCCTGTGGTGGCATCATCTATTTCACACTGTATCTGCCTTACGTGCTGTGTGTTGCCTGGCAGGACTATGTCAGCTTCTCACTCAAGATATTTGCGGTGAGTCTTGAGGAAACTGCCCTGGGTACCGGGCCTCCACCAGTATGGCACTCAGCAGCTCTCTAGATGGACACTAATAGCAAGAGGGGAGGTAGCAATGGGAGGAAGTTTTCCAGTGTAAGAGGCTGTCAGGGCTATGTTTGGTGAAGAAGTTGACCGAATCTGCTAGGAGCTGCTGAAAGAGTTTTGTTGGCTTTGGTAATAGAAGTAATTCAGTCAGCCTAAGCTGCCTTGACTAAGCCAGACTAAGCTGTGATGCTGGACCACCAGATAAGCAGGCTGAAGGAACCAGTTTCCTTTCCTCTGTACAGCACTTCTTACCTGTCTGGAAAGGGTGGCAGTTAGTGATCTTCTCCTTAGCATTAAAATCCGAAGAGCAAGGGAAGGAAGACAGGGAAACAGACAATTCTGGGTGGTGATCCAGCAGAGACTTAAGGCCTTGATTGCTGGCTGGAACCAGGACTGAGTCTTACAGTCCCTCTCTGCAAATATGGTCAGGCTCCTTGGATCTTCAACTTCTATAGGGCTTCTGGACCATGTCTCTTAGCCTAGTGCTAGAGCTGAGCTGTCCATTTGGAGAGTAGTGAAAAACTGAATGCATGTTCATGTCTCCCCATTTGCAGAGCCTGCTGTCTCCAGTGGCCTTTGGCTTTGGTTGTGAATACTTTGCACTGTTTGAGGAGCAGGGAGTTGGTGTTCAGTGGGACAACTTCTTTGAGAGCCCATTGGAAGAAGATGGCTTTAGCATCACCACATCTGCTGTCATGATGATGTTTGACACCTTCCTATATGGGGTCATGACCTGGTATATTGAATCTGTCTTCCCAGGTGAGGTCTGCTTCTGAGGGAGCATCATGTCTTTACAATTTTAAATAGATCCTTTCACCTGCTCATTTGCCAGCGTGGAAATTGGGTCCATTTTAAGCACAGCTGCAGAAACCTCATGGAGTAAAACCACAGACGAGCAGTAATGTTGTTGCTGCTAATAGCAATGACTATTGCCCAGCACAGAGGCTGTGTGCCGTAGTGGCCATGGCTGAACTAGTCCCAGAACCTTCGCTGTGCTTCAGCTCTTCCCTCCTTTGAACTGCTAAATCAACAGGCCCTGCTGCAAAGGGGAAGTTGAGAGTATCAGCACTACATGTGGCTGCTTAGAACCGTCCAGCACACTGCTTTTAACTGTAAAGTGAAATTTGGTCTCTTACCCCCAAAGTTTGACAGTATCTTAGTCAAGAAAGATCTCTTCTTAGGCATGCCTAACTTGGAGGCTTCCTGGGGGTTCACTACTTCCCTTCTTGTCCTGAAAGCTATTACAAGAAAAGGGATAGATGCAAGTCAGGCTCATGCAATGCTTTTTTCTTTAGGCCAGTATGGAATTCCCAGGCCCTGGTACTTTCCTTTCACAAAGTCATATTGGTTTGGTGAGAAACCACAGGAGAGGGAGCATCGTTATCCTGACCAGAAGGGGCCTTCAGAAGGTGAGTGCTGCACATAGAGTATTTCTGCAGTGAAGTGTTAAGAGTTTGCCTTTTTTGAAATGAGTCCAAGGACAACAGGGCTGACATGGCTACAGTGAAATTAGTCATCCCTTTGTTATCAGTTTTGTTAGGCTGATCAGATCCAAATAAACCCCAAGGTACTTTGCCCACTTGGGTGCAACTGAATACTCCAGCCTCATGGAATTGAGAATTCCTCCCACTTTTGCTGACCCTGGTGACCCTGGAGATCTCCCAGTTGAGCCCAGTAGAGAGAACAAAGCTAAAGGACCACTTACATGGAAGGTTCCTGTCCCTGAGGAAGAAATGTGCTCAGGTCTTCATGTAGCTCATGTCAGTTTGGATCTCCACAGACTTGGGGGAATGTGGCATTTCTTAGAACTCCTATGGAGTTGCTGTTGAAACCTACCATATCTCTCTCTACTTTGCCGTTTTTGTCTAGTCTGCAAGGAGGAAGAGCCTACACATCTGAGCCTTGGTGTTTCCATCCAGAACCTAGTCAAGGTTTATCGTGATGGCAAGAAAGTTGCTGTAGATGGTCTCACACTGAACTTCTATGAAGGACAAATTACCTCCTTCCTGGGACATAATGGAGCAGGGAAAACCACTACCATGTAAGAACAAATAATTATTTAAGACAGTGGGGGAAGTGACTTTGAATAATGCAGTTCCTATCAGCATGGTAGAGATAGCTGTACCATTGCAGTGTGCAAGCTGGTGCAGAACAACTCAGTGGAGCTCTGCTGAGGTACTGTAGTTGTGCTGCTGCCTCGACAGATGCGCAGATAGAGGGGACTGAAAGTGGAGGTAGTTCAAGTTGAGGCAGCACTGAATGAACCTGCTGGCAGCATTTTTTAGTAATGCCATTTGTGATTCTGACTTACTGGTGTGAGGAAACTAGTTGGGACTAAAAGGATAAGCTTTTAGAGGAAAAAATATTTGCTTCACGCAGAGTTGTGTAGGTGTGCTTTGATCACTGTTAAAACCATTGGAGTTCATACATATTTTTTTTAATCCATTAGCGAGATGTTTCATAGACTGCTTTCTTGATGTGGGAGCTCCCCAGGGCTTCCACCCACTCTTCATTCATCCATCCTGGCATGTGCAGCAGCCATTTCCTAGAGGCGGAACCTGCTGACCTGTTGTGTTTGTCCTTCAGGTCCATCTTGACTGGGTTGTTCCCCCCAACGTCGGGTACAGCCTTCATCCTGGGCAAGGATATCCGCTCTGAGCTCAGCAACATCAGGCAGAACCTGGGTGTCTGTCCACAACACAATGTGTTGTTCGACTTGTGAGTAACATCTGTGAGATGCAGCGCTGGTGTTACCCAACAGTTGTTTGGGTTCTTTAGGAAACAGTAGTATGCTTTCAGCTAAGACAGCCCTATCTTTATCTGTCCGTGGTGTGAGGTAGTATGAGATCAGTATAAGGATATTTTGTTTATTGGCACATTTGTATGCGCCTGTGAATTTTCAGTAAAAGCCTACACTTACATCTTTGCTGTCTCCTTTAAAGAAATCTACTGTATTAAACTTAACTAGGCCAAATGTTTCCCCAGTACCTAGTGATTTGGGATGTTTGGGGTACTCTGTTAAGCACCCTTAAAGGAGGATTACTTACATTAGTGCTGAATAGCCACACCCTGAAATCGGGCCAAGCTGAGCACATCCAGTCTTGTAGCCCTTTCATGAAACCTTGGCCTTAAAAGGTGTTTTCCCAGGCAAACAAACATTCCTGCTGTAATGTTAATGCAAGGGATAAGCCCAGCATGGTGCTCTCTGCTGTGCCCTGAGCCTGCTCCTCTTCCCCAGGCTGACTGTGGAGGAACACATCTGGTTCTATGCACGGCTCAAAGGACTTCCGGAAAAGAAGGTGAAAGAGGAGGTGGAGCAGATGGCAGTGGATGTCAGTTTGCCTCACAAACTGAAAGCCAGGACAAGCAAACTCTCTGGTAGGTTGAGCTGCTTTTATATTTCTCAGCTGCTTCCTCAGCTCCAGAAAAATTCTTCTCGGTTTCACAGAAACTGCATCATGGACCTTGGTTGGATCCTCCAATTAAGTATAGACTACCATACAATTAAGCACTTAAGGAAATCATTTATTTATTAAGTACCTTATCAGTGTGTCATAGTAAACTTAAGTCTTACACTATCTTATGCTTTCTAATGGTCATTACAAGTCACTCACTTTCTCAGAGTATTTTGTACTTGTTTCTATAATAACAGTCTTACTACATGTGATGTGTGTTCTCCAAATGCTTACTAGTATTTTTGAGTTTTATGAGTTTAGGTCAGAGTTGTTCAGGCCGTAATGTCTAAATCCCTTGGTATTTGTTAACCATATGTGCTGGTTTCTTACGCTTACTTCTGTTTCTTCACTTGGTGTCCTGGAGTGTCATTCCCCCTTGTTAAGGACCAGCAGGATTCCTGTATCAGTCTGTACCAGATAGTTGAGAGACCAAGACTTTTTTGTCTGACTTAACTATCAGCACAGACTGTGCATTTGACTTTTGGAAGAGACAACAAATGGCCACAGATTGGTGTTAGTATTAAAGAGTGTAATATAATTCCTTGCTGCTGCCTCTGGCACTCTTCCACAGGAGGGGTGTCACTTGAAGACCTACTTCTGCAGCTTAAGCTCTGGAGACCTATGTTCCAGATCGTCAAATATGGTTAGGCCTCCAAGCTGACAACTTGCTACTGCCAGTGTTGAGATAGATATTCACTTATTGAAGTGCTTGCAAGGTGTAATGTACTGAAGTACAAGGAGGGTTGGATTCCACTGTGGGAGTTTCATCCAGATGAATTATCCCGCCTTGAAAGTGATGAGACCCTGAAGGCCTGAATCAGTAGCAGTGCTTAGTCCTCCAAGGGCGCAATTTTGCTTTGTGTCAGAAGAGCTCATTATCGACGATGCTGCAGCTACTGCTGTTCCCCTCATCTCTGCATCAGCCTGACCACCTCTTCCTGTGCCTCTCAGGTGGCATGCAGAGGAAGCTCTCAGTTGCCTTAGCCTTTGTCGGTGGCTCCAAGGTTGTCATTCTGGATGAGCCTACAGCTGGGGTGGATCCTTATTCTCGCAGAGGGATATGGGAATTGCTCCTGAAGTATCGGCAAGGTATGTGGTCTTTTTCTCTACCTAATGAATGTGTCATGGAAAACAAAACAAAAACAATCTGATTCATGACTGATCTCAAAACAGCAACATGTCTTTGCCAATCTGGTTTTGCCTGCACTGAAGAAGGAACAAAGAGCATGCAGGACAAGGATGTTCTGATCTCTCATCTGTCCTCCTTTCTCATCCTATTCATGTTAAAGCTTGTGAACAAAGTTCCTCACTGGGTTGTGAGGACAGTTTAAGTCAGAAATTCACTCCTGCATGCAGCACTGTCCTATTCTCTATGCAACCAACCTTGCTGACATGAAATTAATGTGTTTTTGCTGAGCATGACAAGGGCCTGCAGAGACTGTAGAGAATAAGTTCATGGCAGTAGTTGTGAACCTTTTCCATCCTGCTAGCCTCAGTGAAAGGAGCTTGGACTTGCAGCACCAACATCCCATGCAACTTCATGGAAGGATCCAGATGGCTCTGATTTTGGCTTGGGAACATAGGTATGGTTGACTTACTAGCAGCATCTTTCCTTGCTTTCTTCCAGGTCGCACCATCATTCTCTCCACACACCACATGGATGAGGCAGACATTCTGGGGGATCGGATTGCCATCATTTCTCATGGCAAGCTCTGCTGTGTTGGCTCTTCTCTCTTCCTGAAGAACCAGCTGGGAACTGGTTATTATTTGACCCTAGTCAAGAAGGATGTGGATTCCTCTCTGAGCTCCTGCAGAAACAGCAGCAGCACAGTGTCCTATCTGAAGAAGGTACAGCTGACTCTCCTCCTCATATTCATTCTTCCTTTATGAAATCTTAACCTTGCAGGGAACAGCACCTAAGATTTTATATGGTGGAATGTCTCAAAGAGAAACCCCTGATTCTTTAAAAGGAGTGTTACTTTTTTTTTATAGGTACTGTACCAAATCATGTGTGGCTAAACTGTTGCATGGAACATACATCTCCATTATAGTTTCCGTAGTCAGAGAGATACAGAATGGATGAAGTGCATGCTTTTGTAACACACGCTTCTGTAGCTGTGACCTCTTACTTGTATTTCAGCCCTTTGGCAGTGGTATGTCACCATTACTTTCTAATTCTTCTGTGGAGTATCCAGGAAGTTGCAGCATCTGATTGGAGTTACCTAGAGTGTAGCATCTGATGGGCCCCTTTTTGACTAAACTGCGGGAAACAGCGGTTGTCTTCTCTTTTGTCACCAGGATGACAGCGTCTCCCAGAGCAGCTCTGATGCTGGCCTCGGCAGTGACCATGAAAGTGACACACTGACAATAGGTGAGGCTTGGAAAAGAATGTAAGATTCAGTCCCAGTGCTGACATTGCTCTATCTTTGACCTTGGACAGCTGCCTTAACCTTGTGCCCCCGTGCAGCTATAGTCTTCAGACAGTTATTAAATTTACAGAAATGATATTTTTAAACCCATAATATTGGAATATTTTACTTGAGCAAGTCTCTTTGAGTTCAAGCTGTCCCAAGATTTAATAATGAAAGATTAAATAGCTGCTAGGCTTGTTAGTGATCTGTAATATTTGCTGGGGAGCTGTACGTAAGTAACTTGCAGGGCTGCCAGTAGTATGTAAAAGCTCTCCCAGATCTGCAGATAAAAAGAATAGCCAGCCTTGAGTCCAGGCTTTCATCCAAGCTTGTGTTAAATGTAAAAAGAACCAGACTTTCCATGGAAATGAGCTGCTTTCCAGAGATGTTCCATTTTCCCTCAGCAAGGTTTTTCAGACTGAGGTCTTCTTTCCACATACTAAGCAGTAACAAGATGAACACCGTCTTTTCCTTTTGGTTCTTCTAGATGTCTCTGCAATTTCAAATCTCATTACAAAGCATGTTCCTGAGGCCAGGCTGGTAGAGGACATTGGCCATGAATTAACCTATGTCTTGCCATACAAGGCTGCTAAAGAGGGAGCTTTCGTGGAACTGTTCCATGAAATCGATGACCGTCTTGCTGATCTTGGCATTTCCAGCTACGGCATCTCTGAAACCACTCTGGAGGAGGTGAGTGACCTGAATATCCTCTTTAGATTCAAAAGTAGGCAAAATGAATCATGGCAGAAGTAAGAATGAGATGGAGTCTTGCCTCTTCCTGTAAACATTTATTGTGGAACAGGCAGCCTGTGTGTTCATCTCCAAAATGGATTGCCTTCTGTCCTTTGTAAGTGTGTGCTCATAGAAGCATGCATTAAAAACTGAAATGTAGCATAGACAAGAACAGACAGGTCCTTTGTACTCAGTTGCACTTTGCTGAGATGTCATGTGAAGGCTGGCTCCCAGTTTGGATTCTGATGACAATGTAAACACCTTTGAGGTATTTTTAGGGATGCTTTATGCTGCTCTTACCTGAAACATACCTTTCAGTACTGAAGAATATGCATTACAGAAACCACTTAGACGTGTGCCCTTGTCAGGGATGTTTTTATGGTTTGTTTCTTGTGGCTGTGTTCCAACTGACAGGTGTCCTTTTATCACAGAAGTGTCATACACTTTATCCCCTGTTTATCCCCCATTTTTTTTTTGGATGATGACAATGGAAATTGAAATGGTAGTGGTGTTGTTGGTTTGAGGTTGCTGTCTAGGTCCTCCCACAGCTGTGAAGGCCTCTGGCTGCTATCTATGAGATGAAAATGGAATTTTCTCTTGTTTAGGAGAGTCTGTGGAACGAGGTCCACAAATACTCAAGCATTAACAGGAGTGTGAACACTGTCAGAATAGGAGGAAAATGAAATTCCCTGAATTTAGTAACTAGATCTGTCCCTGAAACACAGGAGCAGTAGGAACTGGTACTGGAAAGGGAAATGGCTAGTATGTGGTTTCAGGCTGGCTCCTGAAAGCTGGAGGGAAACCACAAAGTCCATGTCTCCAGGGGCAGGAGACCCTGTATCTTCTCTTCTTATGCTTCATTTGTCTTGTGCTCTCTCATGGCAGTCCCCACAGTTATCACTCCTCTTCTAATTTTCACTGACACTTATCATTCATTGCTTTTCAGATCTTTCTGAAAGTGGCTGATGATAGTGGTGTAGATGCAGAAACCTCAGGTGAGCGTAGTTGTCTCCTACAGTGTCAAGGGGGACTTCAGGCCTTGTTTTTTCTGGGGTTGTGGTTAACTGAAGCAGCTCAGCTAATCCTAATTGTATTATTTTCAGATGGGACATTGCCAGCTAGAAGGAACAGGCGTGTGTTTGGAGACAGACAGAGCTGCCTTCGTCCATTTACAGAAGATGATGCATGTGATCCCAATGATTCAGACATAGATCCAGGTACTGCTGTGGCTCAGGCCTGTTTTCTTCTTGTGGACACTTCCATATTATAAATATTGCAGATCATAAGGCTGAGACTGCCAAAGAAGTGATGGTTTATTTGCCTTTAGTAATAGCGGGCAGTGCAGTATCCACAGCCTACCAAATCCTCCCATCAAGGCTTAGCAAGATAAGGGTCATAATGCTTTCATATGAGTTTCTGTTGTCGTCTCTACTCAGCCATCACCCTGTTTCTCCAGAATAGAAGGACCCAGAGAATGTCGCTCTGAGCTTTTGAATGAAGGTAATTTCTTCTTGCTAGCAGAATCCAGAGAGACAGACCTTCTCAGTGGCGTGGATGGGAAAGGATCCTACCAGATGAAAGGCTGGAAGCTCACCCGGCAGCAGTTCATGGCTCTGTTGTGGAAGAGGCTGCTTATTGCCAAGAGAAGCCGGAAGGGCTTCTTTGCTCAGGTGAGAGCACCCAACATGTGCACAGTCCCTCATCAGGGACAGCTCTGGAACATGCATTGTATTCAGAGTTGAAGGTGGGCAGAAAACCTCAGTGGAATCAGATAACCAAAACTGGTCTTCAGTGCACATCTGAGCAAAAAAGGGGCCTGTGCAACTGAAAGTAGTTACATGTTAACCATGTAGTTATGGTATTTTTGCACAGCAAGTATGCAACTGAGGTTGAAATCCCAATTTGGCCTTGAAAGCAGCATTTGCAGACTGAATCCTCTACATCCCAAGTGAGTGCCCTGACTGAATGCCAGGATAGGTCTTGAATTGGTGTCTAAAAGTGCTTTGGTGTAAACAGCAAAGACCTTCCTGGGAAACTTCAAAGAAGTTAAGTGATTCACATGTAGGTCCTGATGTCTCTGGGAACATTTGCGTTAAAAAGACTTTATATTCTTTCCTTGCAATTTCAGATTGTGCTGCCCGCTGTCTTTGTGTGTATTGCTCTCATGTTCAGCCTGATTGTTCCTCCCTTTGGAAAGTATCCCAGCCTGGAATTACAGCCCTGGATGTACGATGAGCAGTACACTTTCGTTAGGTATGTTTCTCGTGGCCTAGTAATTCTGTTTTTCTCTGCAAACATGAGTTACTGATTTCCTTACCAAGTTGTTTAAATTTGTTTTCTGTGCTTAGCTCAGAAGCACTTTTTAAGAGTCCTGTTATTTTCTTTTTGGACCTTTAAATGCCAACTACTGGCAAGACCCTACCATTTCTGAATGGTGCTGACTCTAGTAATAATATGCACAAGACCAGGAGTGTGTGTGTGCTCCTAGGCCAAGCTTTTTTCAAAGGGAAATCTGCACCCATGTCCTTTTCCTGATCTCTTCCACTGTGCTGTCAGGCTTGCTCTGTTGCTGCTTTTGCTGTGTGCCTGTTATTCCACTGATCTGATAGCATTTCTGTGCTTTACTTATAGCAATGACGCTCCAGAAGATCCAGGCACTCAGAGGCTTTTGGATGCCCTTCTCAATAAACCTGGCTTTGGTACACGCTGTATGCAGGGACACTCCATCCCGTAAGTAGAACTCTGGGCTGAGAAAAGGCAGCCCAGCCCCAGCTTCTGATCACCCGGTAGATTTAGGCTTCTTTAGGGTACGATAGTCATACATGGCCAGAGCAGGATTTAAGCCAAGAGTTGCAATTTTATTCATTTTTTTGGCTAAGGACCTTTTAGAAAGCTATCAGCCCTCAGCATGGTGAGGGAGTGAGGTTTGAGTGCAAATCCTCACTGACAGAGATGGAAAGGAGACAGTAATCTCTCCCTTAAATTACTGTTTGATCCTGAACATGGAAAAGGACCTAGTCATGTTGCTGTATGTTGTTGGTTGTAGCTATTCCCATTCCACAATCCACTCTGTCTGCACTAGGACCAAGCAAACACCAGCAGAAAGAGTAGAGAGCCAGACAGCACTGGTGGTGTTTCCTAGCTCTGCTGCTGAACTGCTGCACGGCCTTGGGGCAAGGGCCCTATATGTGGGCAAGTAGTGGAAATTAAGCTGTATCCTGCAAAAGAGACACAGGAGATGGGTTACTCCACCCATAGAGCACTGTGAGGAGGCTGTCCGCTGATGCTTCCTTGGGGAGGAGTCATATTTTGGTGCCCCAGTGTCATGCAAAAAAGACTGCTTGCCTCAATCTTAGCAACATAGAATATCTTGAGTTGGAGCTGACCCATAAGGATCATTGATCCCAACTCCCTGCTCCTTGCAGGAGGGCCTGAAACTAACCTGTATGACTAAAAGCATCATCCAGACACTGCTTGAACTCTGGACACTGTGCATGCTGGGACTGACTGAAATAAAGCACTCACATGCTCTGGAGTGAATGAGAAGGGGGGAGTGTCTACTCA
Organism: Neopsephotus bourkii; assembly: GCF_033783945.1. Lineage (NCBI taxonomy): Eukaryota > Metazoa > Chordata > Aves > Psittaciformes > Psittacidae > Neopsephotus > Neopsephotus bourkii. Next base: position 399,305 of record NW_026901743.1, read on the forward strand.
GTGTTGGCAAACCTCAGTCTCTTTGGTACTGGGATCTGTTAGAAGCTACAGAGTCTGGTCTGTTGCTCTGAGCTGTTCATCTCGTGACGTCAGGCTTCTTTGAAAAACAGCCTGCCTTTTCTGGGGACTGTGGGATCTGTTATTTAAGTGGCCCGTTAAGAAAAGGCCCTCAGAGTTGTTTTAAAAACTGCATTTGCCTTGCCTCTTCCCTGACACAGAGACACTCCTTGTACTGTTGGGCAAACAGAATGGACCACTGCTTCAGTCCCAGACTCGGTCCTGAACATCTTCTTGAAAGGCAACTGGAGCATGGAGAATCCTTCCCCATCTTGTGAGTGCAGCAATGAGAAGATCAAGAAGATGCTGCCTGTGTGTCCCCCTGGTGCAGGCGGGCTACCACCGCCACAGGTAGGAGGGATGCTCATGGAGATAAGAGCAGCTGTGTTTGATTCTTGTGTACTGCGCACAGTTTATTTAACTTGGCATCTGTGTTTTCTCATGTGTATTTATCTGTGTTTTCCCCGGTGATGCCAGCGTGAGCAAGATACTGCTGACATCCTTCAGAATCTGACAGGTCGCAATATATCAGACTACCTAGTGAAGACCTACGTGCAGATCATTGCGAAAAGGTAATTGCTGAGCACATCCTCTCCCTTCCTTCCACACCAAATGTTGCTTGCTGCATGGGAGGTGCTGCACAGATCAGGCAAATAGGCATGTGCAATCCAAGCTCTTAAGCAGTGGGCCAGAGCCGTTCAGCTCCTCACACTGTCCTGATCCACAGCTCAAGTGGTGTTTCCGCTTTATTAGTTTTTGCTGTGGCAGCTCTGTGGGCTGTGTCCTGAGCCTTGCAGGCACAATACAGAGGAAGTCTGAACTCCAACCTGTGTTGGAGGGGGATTACATCAAAGAGGAGTAGTGGGACTTATGCCAGATGCGAGAGGCTATTGCACTCTTTTTGCCTGGCCATGTACCTGCAGCACTCTTAGGTCTGTGTCTCCTCTTGTTTCACATATTATGCATCAACTTTCTTTTCTGTCTCTACAGCTTAAAGAATAAGGTCTGGGTGAATGAGTTCAGGTGAGTTACTGCTTTTTCTCTATTATATGTGTCCACTAATCTGTGTTAAGCAGGACAGACCCACTCCACAGTTTGTTTTATAACTCTTAACTGCTGAACGTTGAGCGAGCATGTTTAAGGATAAACTGGGATAATCCCAGAGCACATCACTGGAAAGCATGTTTGCCTTATGCAGAGAGCAGCATTGGCTTGAAAAGATTTTCAGGACCAGCCTACTGATACTTAATCCTGGCAGGTGCTATTTTCCAAGCAGAAGATCCAGGGAGATGCCCTGTTGTGAGTGCACTCACAGCAGAGGTTAGCAGCATTTCATCAAACAGAGTAGTCATGAGATGATGGGTATTTAATCCCAGAAGAAAAGGAGTAGGAGACATCATGGCTAAGCAGCAATGTAGGAAGATCGGAAAATCAAAGTAATTCCTTTGTGTAGGAGCAGAGAAACTGTCCTGGGTATAGGGCAGGAAAAGGAGACATCTGGGGAGCGAGGAGTGGCATTTTTTGGAGGTCAGCAAGTAGTCAGGTCTTCAGCATCACTTTCTATCTGAACTTTCAGGTATGGTGGCTTTTCCTTGGGAGCCAGCAGTTCCCTCATGCTTCCTCCAAGCCATGAAGTCACCGATGCCATTAAACAAGTGAAGAAAATCTTGGAGCTAGCACAGGTGAGTAGCTGTCCTCCATAAACTGAGCATGCACGAATGTCAGGGACCTGTTGCTTGGGAGGTGACTTGCAAGCCATAAAATGGGGAGCATGCTACTTGTGTTCAGTGGCTTTTCCCCATTGCCTCTGGGCTGGGGTTTGCCTGGCATCTGGGAACAGCAGAAGGCTTAGGGACATGCTCGGCTGAAGCTTACGCAGCCCACATGCTGATGTGGGTTCTGTCTAAAACTACTTGCAAGTGGTGAGGATTACAGTCACCTCTGAGTGCCTTATGGCAGGTCTGGGCAGGCAGTCTCAGAGAATTAACAAGTGGTTGCCATCTTCTTTGAAACCTGAGTTGAGCCCTTCTGTGCTGAGTCTGCCTTTGCTAAGATGAGAATATGGGCCACTGCTTTATTCTGAGACTGCCTGTGGGCTGCAGTGTCTCTGAAGGTTGCTGCAACCATGGCTGATACTCACTGCTGGGAAAAAAGAGGCCTAAGCCTGACCTGTCTTACTGGTGGGAGTGCAGAAAGGAAAGAGGGGAAGAAAGCTGCAATTTCTCAGCCTTACTGCCACCTCCAGCTTGGCAGATACAGGCTGCAGAATGGAAAGAAAACTGTCAGAGCTGTGAAAAATGTGTGAACCCTGCTAGACTGCAGTACATGAATGAAGGTACTCTCAGAGGGGAAGTAACTGTGTCTTTGCTGTTTGCAGGGAAGTTCTGGAGATCGGTTTCTCAACAGCTTGTCAAGTTTCATGAAAGGCCTGGATACAAAGAACAATGTGAAGGTACATTAACCAATCCTCACTGCTGTGCCTGTTACTTGAAGCTCTGGTAACCTGGAATTATTTTTAGTTAGCAAAGTCACAGCAGTTTGCCTTGGACAACTGCACAAACTGTAGCTCTCTGTATTTGCTAGTGGAGCAAATGCAGCTTGCATCCTTGTGTGGGTTTCCCCAAAACCTGCTTCTCCCTTGGGAGTCTAGGCCTAAGGCTCAGGAGTTCAGTGCTGGATCTGTACTAGCTTTCAGCAGCCTCTTGTGGTCGTTGATCAAACTGTATGTTCTGTCCTTGAACAAACTAGCTGGAAGGATGTGGAAAGAAATTATGTGCCCTTAATACACAGGAAGGGGTGTTCTGCAGGGCTCAGGAACCTGTTGGGTAGCTGATGCACTTCATGCCTTTCTGATTCTGGTGTGGTCTCTTGCAGGTGTGGTTCAACAACAAAGGCTGGCATGCCATTGCCTCCTTCCTGAATGTGATCAACAATGCCATCCTTCGGGCTAACCTGGAGCAGGGAAAAAATCCTAGTGCTTATGGGATCACTGCCTTCAATCATCCACTCAACCTCACCAAGCAACAGCTCTCTGAAGTGGCCCTGTAAGTCCCCACATGAATGTGGATAGGTTTGGGTTCATCAGCTGCTGGTTACTGGAAACAGGCAACATGGGATGTTTTAGCCTCAGTGGTGGAAATTCAGTGGCCTGTGGTGTTTAGGCTCTAACAGGATGGTCTTACTTGCCATGGTCTGGGCAGGTGTCAACATGTGCTGTTGAGACTGGCTGTTGAACAGCAGTGCTGTGCAAGCTTTCTATGCCTCTGAGTCCCTGGAAGCTGTAGTTTCTAAGCACCAGAGTAATCTTCAGACCTGCTGCTGCTTGGGAAATCCCTCTCAGCCAAATCCGGAAAGGTGTATCTTCTGTCTGAAGGTGCCACTGTTTGACTAGGAACTTGATCGATCCTGTTCATTTTTGCACAGTCTCTCAACCAGGAGCGACACACAGTAATGCATAGGGCTTACTGAACTAGACCACTGCTACCACAACCAGAGTCAGGAGTCATAAGCTGTGTGCAGATACACCTGTCAAATCTTAGGGCAGTGGCAGATTGACAGTCGGATAGCTCTGAACTTTAAAAAAAAACCCAGAAAACAGACAAAAAGACAAAGCCCCAACAATCCCAAGAAATGCATTAGGTGAGAAACAAAGCGGTTTCTCAAAGGAAGGCAGGAAGCAGTTTGTTATGCTGAAGTTGCTAACCTTCAGGTTGTGGTGCTCTTGAGATGCCAGCAGGCTGTGTATGTTCCCTGTGTTGTATGGCTGGAGAAGAACTGCAGTTAAGACAGCCTCGTGGCCATCCTTCACCCTACTAAACAAAGACAGCAGAATGAGAAACAGTTTCCATATTGCCCTGCATGAGCAGCTCTATTTCATTTCAAAGGAGCCAGCACCAGCATACAAACACTTTGTTTTCTTCTTTCTTTTTTGTCCAGGATGACCACCTCAGTGGATGTCCTAGTCTCCATCTGTGTGATCTTTGCCATGTCCTTTGTTCCTGCCAGCTTTGTGGTTTTCCTTATCCAGGAACGTGTCAGCAAGGCTAAACACTTGCAGTTCATCAGTGGTGTGAAGCCTGTGATCTACTGGCTGGCCAACTTTGTCTGGGATATGGTAAGGGCTTTGTGACTGCTAAACTGTCCTCCACTCTGTGTTTGCAGGATGTGTGTTGCACTGAAGTGCAAACAGACGGGGCCAGTGGGCACTATACTAATTCAGTGAATAAGAACTGTGCCTATGACTTTTGTGTTTACTTTTGGGTCAGTGGTTCACCTCAGTGGAACATGGGACACTGAACAGAGGATGGGAGGGCAACCATAAGCTCAATCATCAGCATTTATTATGTCATTTTAAAATACTTGCTCCAGAATGTTTGTTTATGTAGCCCCTTATTCTGCTCCATTCAAAGGAGGGTTTTTTTCAACATGTGCTGTCCAGAACCTCTGAGATTCTGTTGACTGCTTCTAGAGGGACCAAGAAGCATAAATCCATGTGTACTACATTGTAGTTCACACATGTGACACTCCTAAGAATCTCCATTGGAAACAGCTTTGAGAACACTGAACAATGTTGAAAAACATTGGTTCAGAGCAGAAAGACACCTTTCATGTTTTTTCTTTTTTTTTGTCATTTGGAAACAAATCTAAAGCCATATTTTTCACCTTCCAGTGCAACTACATTGTTCCAGCCACGCTAGTCATCATCATCTTCATCTGCTTCCAGCAGAAGTCCTATGTATCCTCTTCCAATTTGCCTGTTCTGGCTCTCCTTCTGTTCCTCTATGGGTAAGGGATTTCTCATCAGAAGGATGACTGGGAAGGCTCTTAGACTTGGAAGGTTCTTACCTGATATTGCTGCCTTTCCTCTTGCCAGGTGGTCGATCACCCCTCTGATGTATCCAGCCTCCTTCGTGTTCAAAATCCCCAGCACAGCATATGTTGTGCTGACCAGTGTGAACCTCTTCATTGGCATCAACAGTAGTGTGGCCACCTTTGTCCTGGAGCTCTTCACCAACAATGTATGTTTCCACAGAAGCTCCTCACTGTCTTGGGCTGCTACAATCTAGTTTCATATTGGTGCCATGTTGCCTTTAGCAGCCAGTCCTTCAGAGGGGCTAGCCACCAGCTGGTAGCCATTAGCTGCTGGAGCAGTTTAAACAAAGGTTCTGAGTGGAAATGGTTTAAAGCCCACTTCATCAATGTTCACAGAGTAGTCAAGTGGGGAAGGGACCTCTTGAGATTGTATAGTCCAACCTCTGAGCAGGGTCAGCTAGAGCAGGGTTGCACAGGGCCGTCAGGTTTTGAAGGTTTCTGGGAAGGGAGACTCCACAGTCTCTGTGGGTAACCTCTTACACTTCTCAATCACCCTTAGGATAAAAAAAAACATTCTTACATTCAGATGGAATTTTCTGTATGTTCTTCATAAGGGGCAGTTTCTGTGTACTACAGGCCATTTCAAGCAGTCGGGCATTTAATTGGCTTCCATTTTGCCTCCCATGGTAAACACCTCTCTAACTGTACTGGGAACTTACTTCAGTTTTTCCAAAGCCAGATGCCTGGAGGAGGTGGAAGTTCCTCTTATGCCTATAAGCAACGCAAGGTGTCTTAGCAGGTCCCATTTGATCCACAATGGCGTGAAGTGTACCTTATGGGAAGAAGTTGAGGACAACCTTGTGGGAGTTACCTTTGATTTTATCACTGCCTGTAGGCATAGGGAGGCAGTCCTTGATGATGGTCCCTTTTATTACAAGGCTTGTTTTATCTCAGTAAGAACATGTACATGTTTGTAGGTAAGTGCCTGGCAAAACAGGAACCTCTCTTCAGGCTGCTGTCAGTCCAACTGATGAACTAAACCAACTGGAAGACCACAAAATAAAAGGATTAGGGCCTCCAGTATGCAACAGGGAGGGGCTACACAGCCTCTGAGATAACCAAACTGTGCAAGCACAGCCTTCCTGTTCCCTCAACCTCTAGCCTTTCTGCACATTATTGTTTGCAGACACCGCTTTTTAGACTGTGACTGGAGGAATTTCTCCTTGGGTGCAGTTTGCTTGTATCGATAGCATCTTGAGCAAGGAAAGAACAGTGACTGTCCAGAGGAGCCATGGCAGTGGTTTTTGGGAGAGCATTTCTAATCCTCAAATTTTAGTGGGGATGCAGTGTTGGGGGAGGGAGGGGTCAATCACAACACGCATTTGAAGTCAATCTTAAAGGTCTTTTACAGCCAAAATGATTCTATGATTCCATGGTCACGCTTGGCAGGTGGTGGCTGCTTTCTGCTCAGATGGCTCACTGGCACTTGATTTTTGTCTTAACAGAAGCTGAACAACATCAATGACATCCTGAAGTCTGTTTTCCTCATCTTCCCCCACTTCTGCCTGGGGCGGGGACTCATTGACATGGTGAAAAACCAGGCCATGGCTGATGCTCTGGAGAGGTTTGGTAAGTGAAATTGTGTATCACAGGGACAGTGGCCTGAACTGAACAGGGAAAGCTCGGGTCTGCTCTCGATAAGCAGCACCCTTTGCTCCTCCGACTTGTCAGAAACTAAAAGTGCACAGTTCACAGCACAAACCTGATCAAAGCTGGCAAGTCTCCACAGCTGCCCCTTTTAGGTTGTTTCAAGGACGGAAGAGAGCCTGACAGATAGATCCCCACAGTTTTGAGTTATTAGGGGCATTAAACAAAAATGCATAAACACAATTGTATAGAGAGGACCATTAAGCCAAGTGTAAGGAGCAGCTGAGACCCTGGAAAACTGGATAGGTTTTTTTTTCTAATGGGATGCAGATGCCAGGCGTGACTCAGTCTTTCTGTGCTTCACTAACCTTTCATAAAGGTGGGCCAGCTGTCCTTTGGCAGCCTGATTTCTATGGGCCTATGTCCCAGCTTTGCTACAGCAAGAAATATGCATTCAGCCCCAACCTGCCCCTTGTGGTCTGTCCTTTCCCTCCTCCTGCTGGCTACCCTCCAGTTGCCCCAGCGCCCAACTTGGTGAGCTCTGCAGGAAGAAATGCTAGCCGGCTTCTGTTGCTTGAGAAAGGTGACTATGCTCTTTGTCTCATTTTGGCAGGAGAAAACCGTTTTGTGTCTCCTCTGTCATGGGACCTGGTGGGAAGGAACCTCTTTGCGATGGCGGTAGAGGGCGTTGTCTTCTTCCTCATCACAGTGCTCATCCAGTACAGGTTCTTCATCAGACCCAGGTAGGTTGTCTGCTTCACTTCAGTGCTGCAGGCAGGTGACGTTTTCACTGGTACCCCCCATGAAGTGTGGACTTCACATTGACTGTGAAGGCCCTGTCATCTTCTGCTAAAGCTTTGGCATGTTACTCTCTCCAGGCCTGTCTATGCCAAGCTGCCTCCCGTGAATGATGAAGATGAGGATGTAACCAGAGAAAGGCAGAGAATAATTAGTGGAGGGGGACAGAGTGACATCTTGGAAATCAAGGAGCTAACCAAGGTGACAGAAGTTCTGCATTCCTAAGACTACTTGATACAAAACCGTGCACTTCACTAGAAGCCTTATTCAGAGGAATTTAGTGTGATCAAAAGCGTAGTGTGTTTGGAGTTTTGAACACTTATGGCTCAAATTCTCATTGACATTGTCCTTCTCATTCTTTTTCTTCTGGTTTCAGATTTACAGAATGAAGCGAAAGCCAGCTGTTGATAGGATCTGTGTTGGAATACCCCCTGGAGAGGTAAGCTTATCTGTCAAATTCTTTGCTCTGCTGTTACTGCAGTATTTAAGAGCAACATACAGCAGAGAGTAGGGTAAGATCAGAAGCAGATTATATTCAGACTACATCAAAGAAAATTGCCTGGAAGTTGAAGCAGTTTCTGATCCTGTGTCTCTCTGCCTTTGAAGAAGGTACTCAACTCAGTGTTGAGGCCTAACTCTGGTGCCCTCAAGGGTTGGCATAGATAGGCTGTGGTGGCACTGCACCAAGGTGGCACCACAATTAATTCATTTTCCCATCCTAAAGGCTTACACTTAAAATAAAAGCCCAGAGGCTTTTTCTCTAAAAATGCACAAAAGACTCCCTCCAGCTGTCCTGAGGGTCGGATTTGCTCCTTCCCATCTTGTCAGTGCTGAAATGACGTAGTTGAATCCTGTTCTCAAAAACATTGTGCTCATCTGCTCTTTTGTATCACCAGTGCTTTGGACTCCTGGGAGTAAACGGTGCTGGCAAGTCATCCACTTTTAAGATGCTAACTGGTGATACAGATGTGACAGGAGGAGAAGCTTTCCTCAAAGGAAACAGGTGAAAAACAATGCATCTTTCTCTGCTTTGTGTCAAAGCAGGTTCTTTGCTGCTTTCTTTGTCATCTCCCACAGCCTTACTTCCACTTCCAGCAAGTCTAAACTCTGCCCTGCTTTTCCCTTTTTCAACTCCTGGCATCTGTTTCAGCCCTTTACCAAGTCTGGTGAAGTATTTCATGAGCTTAGGAAAATTGATTTATTCTGGTAGTCACTTCTCAGTATCTGCCCTCTCATGTTCAAATATACTGAAAAAAAGAGGGGGTGACAGGGAGAGAGAAAAAAGAATTTGGCCAAGATGGATTTCTAGGATCCTGCATTTTTGTTACTTCCGTGATTCCAAAACCACTGTTTCTCTTTACTCCTTTTAACACCTAAAATAGCAGCATGTACTTGTGAAATCCTAACAAAGGGGTTTTCTTTTACAGTATCTTGTCCAACATCCAAGAAGTCCATCAGAACATGGGCTACTGCCCACAGTTCGATGCTGTTAATGAGCTGCTGACAGGGCGAGAGCACTTGGAGTTCTACGCACTCCTGAGAGGTGTTCCAGAGAAAGAAGTCTGCAAGGTAAACTAAACACCGTAGGACCCACTCGTGACCAGTTGTTCCTGCTTGCATGCACCCTCCCTGCAACACATGCAATGCCATGTGAAGCTGCTGAAGATACTGTGTGGTGAAATCTGTCCCCCTTTTCTTCCAGGTTAAACCAAAGTTGCTAAAATGTACTAAATGAAGGTCAGATACTTTGGGTCCTGATTCTCACAGTGGATGCATTTCTCCACTGAATGACTTCTTTCCCGTAAGAGTTTAAGGGCCGTGAAGCTGCAGGTCATGCAGAACTTAATCTGCTGTCAAGAGTTAATTCTTCAAAGTCTCAGGGAGGAAGCATTCTGTAGCTTAACAGAAGCCTCATGCTAGCTGTTACATCTTTCCAGTTGATAGTGCTGCATCCTTAAAGTGCTGCTATTTCAACATTCAGACACTGTGTTACACTAACAGTCTTCAGGTAACTTAATGGCAGCTGCCAATACAATACAGCATCTTTCACGGTTTTCATTAAGTGTCCTGGGTGCTGCAGAGCAGGAGCCACTGTAGGCAGGAAGATGACATCTGTACTCAGTGCTTTGGATAAGGGTCAGATCTGGTGCCTAGGGTTATCCAGCTAGCTTGAATCCCTCTTTGAGAATAGTGATGATTGGTGGAGACTGAAAGCTTCTTTGAATGTTGCTGGCAAGTTCCTCTGTGTGATGTTCCCATCAGCCCCATGTAGAAAGAGACCCAGTTCTGCATATGATCCAAGTAGTAGCTGAATCTCCTCACTTTTTAGTCCCCAGGGCAACAATGCCTGGCCATTGGCACTAGTACTAATACTCTTGTATAACAGGCCAGATCCTCGCTGTCTGAAGGGCTAAGATGCAGCACAGGGGAATTGCTGTGTGTCAGTAGCGTGCATGTCCCTGCTGTAAGTCCACAACACCTGGAAAGCTAGCTGCATAGGGCAGTCTGCCATTCTTTTGGATCTACAGGTGCATTCCGAGCATCCGGCCTATAACAGATCGCTGATTCCCTTAGGGACTGGATGCCTCTCTCTGCCGTGGTCCACTTGGCTGAGCAACACATAACATCTTCCTTGTAGGGAAACCTTTCCTTCACAGCTGCCAAGAGTCGCCTCCAAAGGCTGAGGGACTGTTCCTCTTTTGCAATTGCTTTGTCAGTTCCCTCTTCCCTAGTAAGTGATCCCAGCTGCTTGGTTTCCTACCTTCTAGTTTGTGACTGTCAGCCCCATTGTCCCAGCATTGGAGCAACCAGGTGACAATGTGCTCCCCTGGAAGTCAGCTGAAATCTTTTTGCATATTCTGCAGCTCGGTCAAGGTTCAGGGTCAAGAATTCACCTCTTCTTGCTCTTTCTCTGATGCCTGTAGAAATAACTCTCGTTCAGATGCTGTCCTATGTAGTGTGTGCATTGTGTCTTTATCTTTCTTCACTGCACTAGTTGCTCTTTGTGGCTCTTTTTTGCTCTTCCCCTTGCTTACGGGGCAACTGATATTGGCACAGATTGGTCCTTTGGTTTAGCTGCAGTGTCAATTACTGGTGTTGGAGAAGCTGCAGTGTCTGTTACTGGGGTTGGAGCTGCTGCAGTGTCTGTCACTGTGATTGGAGTGGCTGCAGTGTCTGTTGTCAGGGGTGGTGTAGCTTTTGTGCTTAGGGGTTGAGTAGCTGTGTTGTCTGTTGCTTTGCCATCAGATCAGCTTTCTCCAGAGTCGCTCTGTAGGTGTAGGCCAAGCCCCAGCGCGTTGCCATGATTTATCCTTCTCTGGTGTTGCCAGGATGACAGCACACCTCATTTAAGTGTTCTGATAATTTTCCCAGATTTTGCACTTGTTCAGGTGTGACATTCCAAAGCACTGGAGGGGCCCATTGGCCCGAGTGCTTGCCCATACAATCCCATACATCCTCACACTCATGACTGGGAAATCTGGGGGGAAAATCTGGGAAGCCTGGGGGGGAAATCAGTTTGTGGTCCTCCCATATCGTTGTTTAACCCTAGACAAGACCTGAGCCTGGCCCTGCTTAACTCTGGAGACGAGACAAAATAGGGTGTTCTCAGGTTGGTATGGCCTTGGGTAAAACACACCTTGAGTGTTAACATGCTGATCCCCAGCACAAGCAGCAGGCAGGTTTCAGGGGTATTTAAAGGCCATCCAAAACCTTTAGAATTCTCAAATGTGCTGTAAATAGTCTGGTGGGGGAGCTGGGAAAGTCTCCTTCATAGGTTGAATACCCGAGGATCGGAAAAAAGGTGTGTAATTGCTAAACACTTCTATTATATACCTCTCAAAGTATAGAGGTGATGACCATACTGGCAATGCAAGACAGGTCAGTTTCATGATCAATGTGTCTATTGTATTACAAGTCATTAACATGAAATACAGTGAAACAAGAACCTTAGCCCAGGCTCCCCAGCAGATAAACACTAAAACAGCAAATACCAGGTGTAAGTAAGGTACAACATGCTGGAACTGTGAGATCAAGAGCAGCAACTTTGAGAGCATTGTGACGAGTGACTATTAATCGGAAACAAGGAATGCTTATCACAAATACAATTAGACACAGTCCAGTCAGATCTGTCGTTATCTCAACTATCATGCCCCACGTTGGGCACCACAAAGAACTGTCATGGTTAAAGCCCAGCTGGCAACTTGGAACAATGCAGCCTCTCACTCACTCCCTCCTTTCTTCCTCCCCCCACTCCCGGAGGGATGGGGAGGAGAATCGAAAGAATGTAGCTCCCACGGGTTGAGACAAGAGCAGTCCAGTAACTAAGGTATAACACAAATCACTGCTGCTACCACCAATAATAATAATAAGGGAAATAATGAGGGAAGGGAATACAACCGCTCACTGTCCACCGACCAATACCCAGCCTGACCCAAGCAGCAGTCAGTCCCTTATGGGTAACTCTGACATGCTGTGGTATGGAATACCCCTCTGGCTAGTTTGAGTCAGGTGTCCTGTTTCTGCTTTCTCCTGGCTTCCTGTGTCCCTCCTCACTTGTAGGGAACGAGACTGAAAAGTCCTTGATCGGGGTAAGCACTGCTCAGCAACAACTAAAAACATCAGTGTTATCAGCATTTTTCCCAGGCTGAAAGTCAAAAACACAGCACTGCGCCAGCTACTAAGAAAAATGACTGCTGCTGCTGAACCCAGGGCACTAGCTAAAGCCAGTGCTGCTATGAGCACTACACTGCTGGTTAATGTGTCTGACTGATGTCAAAATCATGCCCTCTGGCCAATTAATGGCAGCCATTTGATTTTCTGGCCTTCCAGGGGCAGGATGGAGTATATCCTAACCTAGAGGTGAAGAGGGTGTTTCACAACCTGTATCCATGGCACACGAGAGCCTCAGATCAGTGGCCTTTATGAAAAAAAAAAAAAAGATAAATGTTTTTAAAGGTAAACCTCATGAGGAAAATATCACTGTGTAGATTGATGTTGCTGTGCTTGACTCAAGCGGGTGGTGTGCTCTCTCTTACAGGTTGGCGAGTGGGCAATTCGGAAACTGGGTCTTGTGAAATACGGGGAAAAATATGCTGGGAATTACAGTGGAGGGAACAGGCGCAAGCTCTCCACAGCCATTGCCCTCATTGGAGGGCCACCCGTGGTGTTCCTGGTGAGTCTGCAACGTCTGCTCATTAACATTTTCCTTAGAAAACAGAAAGATCAGGTTCAGAGGAAGACCCGATTTTCGCAGCCAGCTAACGTTTAAATACATCATTAGTCACTTAAACAGCAGCAAAGAGCACAGGGAAATAAAGATTCCTTATTTAAATGTATGTGCAAGCTATAATGTGACTCTGGGCTTCTGTTTCTGAAAAATCACTGGGTAAGTGGGGTCTCAAACTTATGCCAAACTGCCAGCATTCTTTACCACTTTTAGTACAGCTGTAAAGATTTCTATACCTACAAAAAATAATAGCCTTCCTGGCTGGACTTAGGCAAATCTTACTGTGTGGGAGAATCAGTCCTGTGTTTTTAATAATCCAGTGAAGATTGGCAGTAAATATTTTGGGATTCTTTAGATTAAAACTGGGGACAAATTTTAGGATTATTAAAGTTCATAGTGCAGGAAAAAGTAGTCTAGTGCTCTATTTAAACAAGCTAATTGATTTGTTTTAGAACAGCATATTTCAACATGTTACACTTGCAGAATAAGCAGTACTTCCCAATTTTGAAAAAGGTATTTGTTAATTTAAAATTTGGAGTGTAAATTATATTCTCATTCCAGAAAATAAGTCAAACCTGCTTGTTTTCAGTGTTTCCAGTATGCATTAACAGAATGGACAGTTATTTCGGAGATGAGTTATTTGTTGGTGCAGTGTAACAGAATAACCTCGGTTTTGTATATATTTTGCAGGATGAGCCAACAACAGGGATGGATCCCAAAGCACGTCGTTTCCTGTGGAACTGTGCTCTGAGTGTAATCAAAGAGGGAAGATCAGTGGTGCTCACATCTCACAGGCAAGTAGCAGCCCCGTTGTACCATACCCTGGCTTTTGCATCTACCAGGCTGGATGCTGAACTCTGTTTAGCTGCTTGCAGTGCTAATGCAGTTACTTCTGCCTACAGCATGGAAGAATGTGAAGCCCTGTGCACTCGAATGGCGATAATGGTCAATGGACGATTCAGGTGTCTGGGCAGTGTCCAGCATCTAAAGAACAGGTAGCTATTTTCATTTTACATCACGGAATTATCTGCATTTTTAGGGAGATACAGTCAGACTTAATTCCTCTGTCTTAATTGCTATTCTGGCTATAGGAGATGCTGCTGGATTTTAAACTGAACTTCTGTTTCAAAGACACTTGACTCCTGTGCTGTTGCTCTTGTTTACAGGTTTGGAGATGGTTACACAATAGTGGTGAGAATTGCAGGGGCAAACCCAGACTTGAAGCCTGTTGAGGAGTTCTTTGGGCATGCTTTCCCTGGAAGTGTCCTGAAGGAAAAGCATCGGAACATGCTGCAGTACCAGCTTCCCTCTTCACCATCTTCCCTGGCCAGAATATTCAGTATTCTTTCCCAGAACAAGAAGAGACTCCACATCGAAGACTACTCCGTTTCTCAGACCACACTTGACCAAGTAAGTTTTTTTAGTAGCCTGTCTGCCAAAAGCTTCTTCTTGTAGAGGTAAGAATAAATCCACCAATTCACTGGACCTATCTTTTAAGGGCATTTTAGTGGAGTACTGAATCTTGGGACTAGTTCAGGAAGCCCAGTGCGTAAAATGCCCTGAATTAATGAAACCCAGGGTGATGTGTGACATGGCCTTTTTTTCTTGCAGGTATTTGTAAATTTTGCTAAGGACCAAAGCGACGACGACCACACTAAGGATCTGTCACTGCACAAAAACCAGACTGTGGTAGACATTGCAATCCTTAATTCCTTCCTGCAAGATGAGAAGGTCAAAGAAAGTTGTGTGTGAGCCACTTCCAGCAAAGAAATGATGAGCAGAATGCAAACTTCCCTGGGATAGGATACTCCCAAAGAAGCTAGAGGACGAGAAACTGGACACTCTACTGATAACCATTCAATGCAATGCAATTCAATGCAACAGAAACAAATTCCTTTGCGGGCCGTGCCTCATGGAGTCGTCTTGTACTGTGCTGAAGTGAAAGACTTGAACTTAGCTCATTACAGTATAACTCTGAAGCTGTGGTAAAGCACCCACCAGATGCTGTGGGATTTCAGCTATACTGTGTCATGTCCTGTACAGTATGCTTTCACTAGCACTGCAGAAATAGTTCACTGTGGAATTGTGGCCAGTGGTTATTTATAGGTATTTTAGACATGCATGTTTTAGTCTTTAAAACATTCGTGTTGTGAGTGGGAATTTTGTGGTGTTACATCCATTGCTGGCAATGAATGCACCAAAACAGTCAGTGGCAAGAAAAGTCAGCACCAGTGTCGTAGCCTTAGATTGTGAAAACTTACCTGACCGCCTGCTTTTCCTAGACTGGTGCAGGTGAGTTGCTGACAAATTTGGGGCCACAAAGTAGCACTGTGCAGATGGGATGGCAAGAGACAGGCCATTGTATCTGTACATCTCCATCAGTAAGTGGTGATACACAGAACCGTGAACCCTGCATATGCACAGGATTGACCCACCAGCATCATAACCAATAACCTACTCTGGCTAGGGTTTTGTGTAGTTAAGTACTCTCCTGCTCTTTGAGGTACTGCAGCAGCTGCCTGAACACCTAGTAGGGGGAAGTGGGTGAGAAGCAGACCTAGTGTTTGGACCACAGCAGCAAACTCAGTAGTTGTACAAGCTGCTAATGCCAAGAGCAAATTCTAAATCATGAGATGTCACTCAGATACGTAATATCTGCTCTTTAACCCCTGCTTTGCACCAGAAAGGTACCCATAATCTGAAATTACTGCTTAGCACAAGCATGTTGCCATTTCTGGCTTTGACAGGTAAAACTAGAAATGAGATGTAGATTTTTTTTTAACAGTATTATTTATGACTTTAAATAAGTAGGTAGCTTAATTAGGGATTGAAAGTGCTTTCAGTTGATCTTTGTAGCCACAGTATTTCTTTACGTTGTGCCTGCAATGCTATGCTCTCGTTCTGTCGATTCAGTGATAGCTATGTTCATGATCTGACCAAGTTCCAGACTCTAGCAATCAGCTGCTATCTGCAAATACTGCAAGTTGTTCATGTCAAATGTTTTTGTTTGGAAACTGGTATAACATTAGATTAATGTGTAAGAAGTTTCTACTTCTGTTGTGCAGTGTAGTTTCAGTCATTTGGTGATCCCTAACTGGAGAACACACCCCTATCACACATGTGACAAACTGCTTCAGTAAAAATCCCCTTGAAGGACAAGATTCTTCGAAGTAGTAGTGCTACAGTTACATCAATCAATAATTTCTGAAGTTTTATGAAGCCAGAATAATGTTAGAGGGCATATTTTGTAGTAAGAACAACCAATTCTCACTGACATTGTACAACAGTCATGGGAGAGTATGCTTTCATTAATAAGCTTACAGGCCCCTCTACCTTGCTTTTACATTCAGAAATAGGTTTGGTAATGTGGTTTGAACCCAAGTGCAGTTCCTGGGCTATTCAAGTACGTCATGCCCCTTCCTTAAATACCCATACACGTTCGGCACTAGTTCTTGATGCCACTCCACCATGAATCGGTCATGGACCGTTTTCTTCTGTGAATGTCCATAGCAGCCCAATAGACAGTCAAGAGGCTGTTGTGAGCCGGACAGAGCTTTGGGTGACATGGTCTAGTGTGAGCTGTCCCTGCCCATGGCAGGGGGGTTGGAACGAGATGGTCCTTAGATCCTTTCCAACTCAAACCATTCTATGATTCTATATTTCCAAGTATACTTGGTAACACTGGCCAAATCAGAAATTTTGAAACACAGTTAAATATATATGAAGCTCCCAATCCCTGCTGTGTCCTGCCTTGGGATAAAGTAAGAGCTTTCTACAGACTCTGCTGAAGTGCCTTTTTCATAGGTTTGTTGTTTTTTTTTAAAACTGTATTTAGTACATTGCTAAGGGGATTGAGAAAGGAGTATAATGGGGATTGGTATACCTCACTTAAAACATGATTTGTTATTACGTTTATGGCATTGTCACCCTATGGGGATGAGTACCAGGGTGATCAATACACCAGACTTCCAGGTGCAGAAAAATTAATAGAACAGCTGAGCTACAGCTTCTCTATAAGAGGCTGTAGCTATGTTACGGTATCACTGAAACAACTAGCATGTATTAAAGGCTTACCACTGCTAAAAATCACTATTACAAATCAGCATTAAGTCACCAAAGTGAAGGGCTTAAGTTTTGCATGGCACCAAACTAGTGCCTGTAGAACTAGAACGAGTTCCAGGAGGATTCAGATTTGGTCCTGAAGGGGCTGTGGTCTGCTCTTTGAAACTGCTCATTTACATGATTAATTTAGCAGGAGACAACAGTTACATCATAATCCTCTTTCCTTATCCCACCAACAAAATTCTTGATTCCTATTGCCCTGTGACTGTCATGCTCATACAGAGTCTACTACTGTGACAAAATATTACAGTACATACAGATCTTAACCAGACTATTTCACAGCTCTGACCTGACTCATTTGTACTGAACAGCCAGCATAATTCAACTCTCACATGAAGATCTGTCATGGAGTAAGTTCAGACAGCCACTAATTTACTCATGTGTTGGGGAAAAAAATCACTCTAGAGTCACATACAGTATATGAACCACTCTTGGTAATGAAACTGTGCTGAGGTGTTAACTTATTCTAAATCATAGTACTATTGACATGTTGTATCCCTTTTTGTAGTACATTTGTATTTCGGTAAGGAGTTGTTGTATTTTCCCCATGGTTAAACTACCACTTTATGCTTATCCTTCCCTCCTGAATTATAGTTGGTCCTTCGTTCCAAGCACTTTATGCTATCTGTAATGGGATCTATTTTTTGCACTGGAATATCTGTTAACTTTGCAAAAATCTAGAGCAATTTCACAACTGAAATTCCTAAGTTAAATCCTTAAATGGTCATTTTCAAGAAAAGAAAAAAAAAGTATATATATTTGTATTTGCTAATATCTGTTACGTGAAGTATCAAAAGGCACTCTAATTGCCTTGTATTAAGTGAAAAATAAAGCTGTTGTGGCACCATTGGTTTTCAAAATGTCATTTTTGCATATGTTCTTTTGAGAAGTGTTGTTAGAATTTCTTGTTTTGCTCATTTTGTTTTGTTTGAATGTTGATGTATAATGTACAAGCAAGTTCCAGTATCTCTACAAATTGGCACAGTGCACATACTATTTTCAGTCAAGTGAGCTGGCACAAGGTTTGAAATGGAAGTGCTACTTGGGAGTTTCTAAAGGTAGCAAAGAAAAAGGTCTCCAGCAAGTCCTGAAAACAGTGAATCGTGCAACTGTCAAATCCAGCTGCAGAGCACAATAAACTTACCTGGAGGTTTAAATCCCAAGAAAGCTACCTGCCTCTTGAGTACTTCCATTAGAGAGATGTGGAAAGTTGCCACTATTGATAACAGCTCCCCTCTTTCCTAAAACAGCCTATGCCTATGTTTGTACTGACAAAGCAAAATGCTGTGCTTCAGTATAAAGATTCTGAAATATGCTAAACTTAACGAACCCTTAGCTAGTATCAAATTAAAGGAAAACTATTCCAGTTAATATTAGCTTGATTTAGAGCAGCAGTTTACAAATGAAAGCAGAATAATGGTCCAATTGCCCAAAACAAAACCGATGTTAAAGTTTTGCCAACTACTGCCTGTAATCCCACCACTTAAGTTCCAGGATCCAGCTAGTTCTTGAAGTTGCACTCATCAGGAAAATTCACACTAAATAAGCTAATGAAAATTTCCTGGATTTTGTGTTTTAACCTAGTGTCCAGCTGGTATTTTGGGTAATGTGCTTGATTTATCAACTACTTGTCAGAAAACCACGAACTTTGGAATAAAGCACACCTCTAAAATCCTGAGTGTGCTTTACGCTTAATGCTGGTGAAAAGGAAAATAGTTTCACATAAAAAATTACACTGTTTTTTGTACACTCTTTTTTATTCCTATAAAAAATAGAACTTCTTTTTTTGGGGGGGGGGAGAGTTCTATTAACTCCCTGTCCCATTTTTCAGCCTGTTTTTGTTATTTAAAAAAAAAAACCCAAAAGTCCTGAGTTAACTGCCATGAGGTAACATTCTGAAACAGCTTGGTAGTGATGGCTTATCAACCATTTATACCTTAAAAAGTTGATTTGTAAAATGTAAGATGGTAGTCTCTGAAGTAGTGCTTGTTGTACCCTGAGAATGTTAAAGATGGCTTTGTTGGAGAGAGAGGAGTTACGAATATGCGTACGGGTGCTGGGATCTGTTACATTCCCTTACTAGAGCAGCTGGACCCTATCCACCTGCCCTTGGACCTAATTGCCTATAACAGGGTCTTTTTAAGTGCTTTCTGTGAGATCCTAATGCACTTCACAGAAGCAATAATCATCACTAGGCAGATTGCACAAGATACTTCAGCAGAAAAGTTAAATCAATTGGTCAGTGAAGGTCAGTGATTAACCTGTGGGAAAGCTTCCTGTGGGCTCTGCCACTTCCTGACCTTTAAATGCTAAAGGGTGTGCTCCATTCTACTGTATACAACATATAAGCATGACTCCTCAGCCCATGAGCCTTCTGCTCTGCTGCTGTTCGCTTCGGTTTAGTGGCTCTAAAGCAATTACCAAGACCGCTGTTGTCTAAAATCCAAGACCTGCAAAATGCTGTAATGGAAGAATGGGGTTTATCATTTCACAGTTTTAAAAGAGTTAAGAGCTTGAGCTGTAAGCAACAGAATTCATGCTCTATACACATTTATTTAGCTTTTAACAGTCTGGCAAAAAGTACTTAGAAGACTGTTAGCTGAGTTTAACTACACAGTTGAACAAGAAGGCCTACTCAACAGCCTAGAGAAATATTAAGATACCTAAGGAACAGCATTATGTGTGTAATCTACAGTTTTGAGGAAGTGCCTGCTGAACAAGGAAGGAAAGAGCTGGATTGAACTATAATAAGATAGCAAATAAATGCTTGTCTTGCAGCAGAGTTCATTGGGACACACTACCTGACCAGCTCCACTGCAACACCTCCCTAGGTGCAATTCCAACCACATTGATGATTTTCATGATTCAGAATTAATACAAAGCATCCCAGTGAGGAGCCTGATTCAAACATAATTGGTTAACAGATATGTGAGGGCATTCCTTCTTAACCCAGTATGCAATATCCAAGATGTGGTAATTACAAGAGTCACCAAAGCACATTATGGAAATGATACTGGCTTTGAGCTGTGATGGAAAAGAGCACTTAACTTGCAAGGTTTGGTAAGTCATCTACCTATGCAGAAAAGTATTAAAAATTAAAGAATTAAAATAAAAGATGGGTGAAGTGTGGTTCATGCCATAAGTGATAGGGCTCAAGTTCTGTTTCCTGGGGAGGCAGGAGTAGCACCATAAACTCAGCAATTGCTATCAGGGTGCAAAATTTTACCGATTTACACTGCTAGTGATCAACATTTTGCATCTATTTACTGTAAAATGAAGAACAGCTGAGGTCACAAGGTTTTGACAATCCATCTTATAGTACTTCCTGACAGCACTTCCGTCTTGTCCTTTCTGCCATCAGTTGCATCCTTAGAAGAAGGTTACTTCAGTGACGAGCATGGCAGAGGCATCAGGAGCATATTCTGCTGGGACTCCAAGAATCTGACACTGTCCCGCACTGA
Source organism: Neopsephotus bourkii (assembly GCF_033783945.1). Lineage (NCBI taxonomy): Eukaryota > Metazoa > Chordata > Aves > Psittaciformes > Psittacidae > Neopsephotus > Neopsephotus bourkii. The sequence continues at coordinate 419,429 of NW_026901743.1, forward strand.
AATTAAACATATTTAATTAAGACAGGCATCCAACAAGAAACAATACTTTACTCAGCATGCATGCAGGTACCACCAGTTTGTTCTCTGGATCATTCATCTCTTACCAGCTGCTACCACTCTGGCATCTTCATGAGCTCTGTGCCTTCCTGCTGCCCGGTGATCTGGACTCTCATTCCACCAGATCACGTGGACTGAGAAAAGTACAAACACAGTCAACTGAATGCTGTTGTGCTGCAACACAAAAGGTACTAAGAGTCTGCCTTTATCAGTTAGGTGCCTTGCAGTTAGCAGAAACAATTCTCCAGGCGAGGAAGTGGTGGGCTGAGCCTTTGCTGAGTCTTTAAAAGGCTTGACTCTTTAACACCAGATCTGAGAGTCTTCTAAAATAGCAGCACCTGGTTTATAACCCAATACACAAAGATGGGTTCAAGGACTGTTTACAGGACTCTGGTGACCCACACCAACATTTTTTATCAAGCCAGCCAATCCTGATCCAGTACAAGCACTTACCCCTCTCCCTCCACCCGTTCCCATGCCAAAGTCTCTACCAGAAATTGAGTAGTACCTGTGTTAAGAAATCCGTACTCTGTGTGGAAAACACCAATCAGTTTGGTGTAACCTGTATTGATGTGAGCATTGATTGCAGCTTGAAACGCTTCACCCCACAATGCTGGCCCACCAGGCTTCATCTGGAAAGTAACCCATTCATATACCCCTGGGAAAAAAGGCAAAGATGACCTCAAGGAAGGAAATACATAATATGCTGTTTCTTATAACATGCTGTTTCTTATAACATAGTTCCTGTGAAACCAGTACTGCAATTCCCTGCCATCTGGGATCAGCAGGACATGAAACTGCCCCTTCATCCCAGCATGCACAATATCTCACAGCTTCCAGGGGCTCACAAGAACAGAGGCTTGCTGACTGGAGCTAGTTCAAGTGTAAATGTAACTATTGGGATGCTGAGGAACAGAAAACTTCACACTGAGCCCAACTTGACAGTATTCAGTGTTGCCTGGGAAGACACAGGCTACTTTGCAGTATCACAAGTACTCATACATGTTTCTGGGATTTGGATGGCTGACTGAATAATGTGAGTTGGCCTTTTTTAAGGCTGGTGATGTTTTTTGGTATGGAAGTGGATTATGCTAAACCCCTTTGATTGCTAATGTTCATATATTGGGGGACAGTCAGTACTATTAATACCCCATCTAACACAGGAAGAATTAGTATACATATGGACAGGACATCTACACCTGATCTATGATCATTACAAAGTAACAAAGTTAAAAGTATGCTGGACTTCCATGTATCTTTTAAAAATAGGGATTTTTTTTGTTGTTTTTCTCTTGAAATTATTATGGCAAAAGCAGCGGTAACATCAAAGCAAACTGATAAATTCAAAAGCCTCTGTGAAAGAGAACAATCATCATCTTTTCTTCAGTGTCTCCAGGAAATGCCCTCTCACTGACAGATGGACAAAGCAAGTCCCAGATGACTCCTCTGACCACTACTACGGCATTGCCATTATTCATGCTCGCTGAGGCAAGCCACACACCTCTTTACAACCTTCATGATCAGGGTTCTAGTCAGTAATTGATGGAAGTCAGTATAAAATCCTTCTCAAAACCTTTGTCCCTCATCTGTGTTACATCATCTTTTACACGTGGGTGTAAAACGTGTGCACTTGTTACATAAGGGCTTCTAAAACCACGTAATAGCTGGTTTAAACTTTAAGCCATTTTTTGTTAGTCTGTCAGCATCAGTAATTTTACTCAGCAAGAGAGAAGATAAGCTCACCCCCTTCTTTCGGAGGCTTCCCGAGCTGACACCAGGGTACCAGATAAGCAACCTCATTGTACTGCTTTTCTATCAAGGGGAGAGCTGGAGAGATGAATTTTCCCTGCCAGTCTTTGTCATTGGCTAGAGCATGCCGAACTGCTGCTCTGTGGGCAAAGTTATCTGTAAGAAAGGAAACAAAAACCCAAGACAAAAACCAATGAAAAGTGCACTTAATGTTACATCAGGGTCAATCAAAATGTATAATTACAAGGAGGCAAGCTCCACTTTCATAAATTTGAAACTGATGTTTTTAAAACAGCATATTAGGTGGAAGCAGATGTGGTAATTTTCCTTTAAATTCTGCAGAAATCACTGCTTTAGCTCTCATATTTAAATAGTTTCAAGCCGAAACAAACTTTCCAAAAAAGTTTATAAAATGTTAAAATGCATTAAGTAATGTTACTGCTAAGAAACATACACATATGGCATCTGCAGGGATTACTGGATGTGGCAACAGTTACCAAGGGTAAAGAGATTTGGAGAAAGCACAGCAAATGGGGAAGTGAAGTGGAAAAGGAGATTCAGAAGGAATATTAGTTGACCAAGAGAAAATAAAGAAAAATATGAGTTTTGGCTTATATAAAATCAGATAAAAATTACAAGTGTAGATGTAATTTTTATTTGTTCAGCTACATTAAAAGTTATCAAGTGCCCAAAATCTAAACCATTTCCTCTTTTTTTATTTCTTAATTAAAAACAAATCCACTGAGTTTAGAGTGTCTGAATTTCAGCTGGTTAGGGGGCAGTGGCATTTTAAGCAGGGTGTTTATGCAGGCAGCTTTCAATGATACAAGAGAAAAATCCAGCATCTGAATAAACAGGAAGAGCCTTAAGAAATACCAGTATCTTGGGACTAAGAGAAAAATATACCAATTATTTTTAACTACTAAACACATACAAGCAGAGGTCTGGTACATCAAAGAGAAAGAATGCTGTTACACGTGTAAACACCATCACGAAACAAAAAATACAGATTTTTCCTTATTTTTTTATTTTAAAATTTTCTCACAGATTATTAAAAAAATGTGGTTTCTTTAGAGAAATAAATAATAGCCAAGACTGGAAAGTTAGAATCACAGAATCATAGAATCATAGAATAGTTAGGGTTGGAAAGGACCTTAAGATCATCAAGTTCCAACCCCCCCTGCCATGGGCAGGGGCACCTCCCTCTAAACCATATCACCCAAGGCCTCGTCCAACCTGGCCTTTAACACTGCCAGGGATGGAGCATTCACAACCTCCTTGGGCAACCTGTTCCAGTGCCTCACCACCCTAACAGGAAAGAATTTCCTCCTTATATCCAATCTAAACTTCCCCTGTTTAAGTTGTAACCCATTACCCCTTGTCCTATCACTACAGTCCCTAATGAAGAACCCACCCCCAGCATCCCTATAGGCCCCCTTCAGATACTGGAAGGCTGCTATGAGGTCTCCACGCAGCCTTCTCTTCTCCAGGCTGAACAGCCCCAACTTTCTCAGCCAATCTTCATATGGGAGGTGCTCCAGTTCCCTGATCATTCTCGTGGCCCTTCTCTGGACTTGTTCCAACAGTTCCATGTCCATTTTATGTTGAGGACACCAGAACTGCATGCAGTACTCCAAGTGAGGTCTCATGAGAGCAGAATAAAGGGGCAGGATCACCTCCTTTGACCTGCTGGTCACACTCCTTTTGAGTTCTGAGAAGCAGGACAATTTCTTACTCATAGATGCATGAAAACTTGTAATATTTCCATTGACAGACAGCTGGTCCTCTCAGCCCTTGAGGACAAAAGGGGTGACCCTTTATGCTACACAGGTACTGCGAACATGGTGTACTTCAATGAGTAGACCGAGGACCCCAGAAACAAAATTATCTGTATACATAGACCCAGATACAGATAAGCATTCAGATTTACCCTGGACCAGCAGATGTACAAAGAACTGATACCTGTGTGCCTTCTCATCTGTCCATAACCCAAACAGAGAGTTTCCTTAGGCTCCACAAAGAGCACAGCCAGCACGCCCGGTCTGTCGCACAACTGTAGCTTGTCTTGCCTCACCATCAACTTCCGGGTCACCAACAAATCCAACAACATATGAAGTTTATTATAGTGCAAGAAGGCTGTTGCTACCAAGGCTGATGCAGTAACAAAACACTCCGTGGGCTTGGGAAATCAGAGGTGGTGGATGGCTTCCAACTCACCACAGTGCAGCTGCAGGAGGAGTTTAAGCATGCAGACTGCGTGCTCATTACTGTAGGGGAGTGACTGTTAACACTGAACTAAAATTTGACAACAATCATACATGAATTCAAACTTACACAGACTGTATGCAGACTGTCTGCACTTACACGTATAATCTTATTAAAGGTAAAAAGGACTTTTTTACATCCATTTCAAAATTCTTTAAACATCTGCTGTTCAGGAACTGGCCCTAAATTAGAAAATTTTACCAAGAAGCACTCTGCTGCAGTTCCTCCATTGTACCTGGTTCAAGCAGAGACTGCTGTTTAGGAACAGCTGTAACTCTCTCATCCCAACATGTCAAAATTGTCCTTACAGGCTCCACAGTGTTATTTTTAGTAATCAGTACAGGAACAAATATTCTTGTGGGACACTCTCTTACAGTAAGGGCAACAAATACAACTTGCATAAGCATTCTCCTCACCTTCTTGCCTAGGAGACAGGGAGCACAGAGAGAGCAGAACAGTGCAAAGGGATGCTGAGCATACCGTACTTCCAAACGTGGACCACCTTATTCATGGCTCCCAGCTCTGCAGACCAGATTCCCACCATCTCTGAGTGAGCTGCGCGAAGGTGAAAGTATTTGTTGGCCATCTCCACAAACTCCTTCATCTTTGATGGCTTAATATCGTACGTGCGAATTTCATAGAAAACGCTATTATCTTGTCTGGGCCCCGTAGCAAGGAATGAGAGTACCTGGGATACAACATAGGGGAAAATCACAAACTGGGGGCTGGGAGCAGCAGGTACTTTGTGATCTCCACTACAAAAGTATCTTGTGACTTTTTTTATTTGGCAGTAGCTCTTGTGGGCATTACTTGCTGAAGCTCATTTCAGCAGTGTGACAGATCGTGACATGGCTTTTGTTTGCCACGCTCAACTGTTTAATTATTAGCTCACAATAAACCAAGAGTTGCCTTCTCTCATACCCCTTCCTCATGAAGCCAGCAGCAGGATACAAAAAGTCAAACCAATAAAGTCATCTGAACACATTATTCAAAGGTGAGGGTGCTGATGCCATCAGAATAGAGGCAACATCAACAGCTGCCTACATTGCCCTTACCCAACCAACTCACACTACCGCGATCTGTTTTCTAGTTGCAATCTTGCATCAATATTAGCAAATTACATACTGTTGCAAAAAGAAAGAACAAGATGCCAAAGCTTGGGAAAGGACTCATTTCTTCCAGCACAAGGTCTCTAAATTCTATATCCCTGCCCTTCACTGGCTTGTCAAGAACAGTATTTCTATTCATATAACATAACCCCCTTCAGAAGCCCCAGAATATGCTTACTTTCGCAACTGCTTTAATAACCTGAGACATGCTATTCACCTCTCAAACAGAACTACAAAAACTTAAGGCCAAACCAAATCTTTTGCCTTAGCCTGTATTTGTACAGAGGTGGCATTTTGCACAGAGGATGGATTCTGGATATGTTTAATTTCACAAGCATCATCAGGGATGTGCACTGTACAGCTCAACTGACAAAATACAGCCAGCCAAGGCCAAAAGTCTCCTTTCCTAATTACCCTTTCAAGTATTGCACATCTAGCCTTGATTGCCATCTGTCGCAGCCACTTTTGGTATTTATGGTTTCTAACTCTCCACAGGATCCTGAATTAACAGTAATCCTGCACCAGTGGCCCGTCCACTGCCGAATTTCTGCAGGAAGAGACATTTTCCCGCACAGCGGCGGATGTTTCCTGCCGCTCAAGCGAACACTGGACCGGTGCTGGACCACTTGTCCCGTCCAAAGAACAGCACACGATTCTGGCCAAGGCCCGGGGCCGCCCCTCCTTGCAAAGAGGCATCTTAAAGGCGGCGTCGCGACAACAACCCCTGCTCATCGGGCAGCACCCGTCGGGACATGGGCAGAAAAGACACAGGCGGGACCGCCGGCACCCAGACCCCGCCTCTGCCGCGCCAAGCCCGCCCTCTCCGGTCCCAGGGCCTGCACCCCGGCTCGCTCCCTGCAGGGCTGCTTCCTCGGCTCGGCTCGGCTCGGCTCCCCCGCAGCGCCCCAGCCTTACCTGCGGACGGGCCCAGGCCCGGGCCAGGCGGGCGGCAGCGGCGAGGGGCCGACGGAACGTCCCGAGGGGCAGCATGGCGAGCGGCAGGCCTGGCGGAAAACAAGCGCCTCGTCCGCAGCCGGCTACGTGGGAGGGCAGGCGGGGCGGGGAGGCGGGACCTCCCTGGGCGGCCCCTGGGCGATCTCTGCGGCCTTCCCCGCTGCGTGAGTCCGCAGCCCAGGATGTTTAATTGCTGGGGTATATTCCGCTGTAGTGGGAGGGGTGGGGGGGTGGATGGATGGATGGATGGATGGATGGATGGATGGACGGACACACAGCTAAAAAGTAATGTTCATTCATGTTACTGGCTTCCATGCCTAATATATGGTATCTCTGCCTGAGTGGCTCAATACAATTAATCATAGAATAACTTAGGTTTTACAAAAGACCTTTAAGATCATCATGTCCAACCTTTTTACCCCAGGACCGCCAAGGCCACCACTAAAACATGTCACTGAGGATTTCGAACGCATCCAGGGACAGTAATTTCACCACTGCCCTGGGCAGCCTGTTCCAATGCCTGAGCACCCACTCTGTGAAGAAATTGTTCCTAATACCAAGCAAAAGCCTCATTTGGTGCAGTTGAGACTGTTACTTCATGTTATTACACGGAAAAAGAGACCAGCCACCTCCTTGCTCCATCCTCCTTTCAGGCAGTCCCCCCTAACCCTTCTCTTCTCCAGACTAAACACCCCCAGTTCCCTCAGCCGTTCCTCTTGTGCTCCGGACCCTTCACCAGGTTGTTGCCCTTCTGTGGACCCATTCCAGCACATCAATGTCTCTCTTGTAGTGAGGGGCCCAGAACTGAACACAGGATTCAAGGTACGGCCTCACCAGTGCCGAGTACAGGGGAATGATCACTGCCCTGGCCCTGCTGGCCACACTGTTGCTGATACAGAATTATACTAAAAAAGTACCCTGATGGATTGGGGAGTACTGGAACTGTGTCCCCCACAGCTTGCCCTGGGTCAAATAACGCAGTAAATTACCCACCCTCCAGTACTGGCAGGATCAGACTTCAAATTGTATGGATGCAAATCCTCCATGTGCAGTCCTCCTCCAAAAGAAAGCCCTGTGGCTTTTTTCTGTAGCTTATTTTGGTAAACCCAAGTTTTGCACCAGGGATCACTGTCACCCCATTGCAGCTGTATGCCCAACTGTGTAGTTCTTGCTCCGACATCATTAGACGGGGGGGGGGGGGGGATTTTGTGATGGCTGAAACTGTAACTTTGTGGAATTAAGTCTTTTGACAAGAAAAAATGTAAAGGTAAAATTTCTGTTGGTGTTGGTGCATCCAGGGTTTTACTCATGAGAGACAAAGCAGCTCCTAGTGAAGGATGTGTTATGGAAGACTAAATTAAAATGGCAGTATCTTTCATGATTCCTCTTAACAGGGGCAGCATATTCCTTCTGCATGCTCAGTAATAGATTTTGATGGCCTCTGCATGGAATTAAGGTGAGAAGTGCTGGATTCGTGCTTGTGAAGCTTTCATGCTTTTTCTCTCAATTATGGGCAATTTTTCTCTTTGTTAAAGACAAGCCCAGGAAGAAAGATTGTCTAAATTTAAATGAGATGGAAGGAGTAGTTCTAACAAGCATATTAAAAGAGTTGGTGTGGCGAGAATGAAGCAACTGCACAGCATATGTGTTACACATTTATTAGCAAGTGGCATTCTTGCTAAGATTTTTTTGTTTCATAAGAACTGAGCATAATACATGCTAAAGTGTTTTTGCAGTATGACAAATAACTCTCATTGTTTCTAAAGCAGAAGCACACATCAAGTGTGATTACTGATGCAGTTTCTGCTGGTTTAAGATCGATTTAACATGTGGTTGTTTTCACTTATGAACAAACTGTATTTCAGCTGAAGGAAGGGAATGAGATGACAAAATCCAGAATATTTAAGTTTGTCCTCTGTCCTATTATTTGTATGAGGTAATGTTGTTCTGAAATACTGTTCAGCATGTTGTGCTGAAATACTCCACATCTTTGAAAGCTTTTATTTTTATCGTTTGAACTCTTCCTGTGTCTGCTTTCTCATCAGGAATGGTCACACAAGACAGGATTTGAGTCGAGTAGTCATAAAAAGCAGGGTTTGTTCTTGCTAGAGAAGAAGCTGAAAAGAAGCTGGGAAGAAGCTTTGATTTCCTGTTTCTTTTGTGTGGTCAGGTAAGAGAAAGGTGAATGGGTTTTTCATATTTGAGCAAAACACTTCAATACAGGGCAGAACTAAAATGTACATCAGGTTGCACTGGAACTCAGTCAAGGCCTGAAATGATTCCCTCAAACATTTCAGCAATTGCTTTCATGCAGCAAATATATTTGAGAAACTGAGTTGGAAAGGAAATAGCTGAAATAAGATTTGTGGAGAAGGCTGTTCTTTCTGCTCTGCATTTTTGCCTGGAACTTGTGTTCACAATACCTGCTGATATTTTCTCATTCAGGTTCTTCTGGAAGCCCAGGAGTATATCCTTCTTTCCACATGGATGTAAAAGCCAGGAGTGAAGTGAGAGGATTATACCTCCAACCTGCCACTAGCAGGTCTGTTTACCAGTGCACAGGATGGTGAACAGAAGCTGTGCTTCATAGACATGAATTTCACAACTCGCAGATGGTATTGGACATCAGGGAATGGCAGTATTCATCTTACAGAAGAAATACTATTGGATAGTATCTGTCACAAATGCTTTTTTTGCTGGGAAGTTTTAATTTTGGTACTGAGTTGGTGAATGAAATTAAATTCTCAGTTTATGTGACTGCTAGAGCTGCCTCAATCGAAATGGTTTATCAAAACCTTTTATTATTGATCCAAAGCTTCGTGGAAGCAAAATGCAAGAAGGTGACTTGTGTGTGTTAGTGCACTTATGTGTGGTACTCCCTGCATTTTCATGCATTTGCATTTTCATGTGGAAGAGGAAACCCTTTTATTCTGATCTGTATATGACTTACGAACATGGGCAAGCACTGGGTAGGATTTTTTATTTCCTTTGTACTAGAGATGGCGATAATGAAAGAAAAGCAACCATCTGTACCAGAAGACCTCATGCTTGCAAGAGTAGCTTAAACTTCATTAGTGATGTTTGCTTAAACACAGAGAAAGTTACTTAGAGCTTTAGGAAAATAGAAAGCACGTGCTTCTTTGCTAGGGGGGTGTGTTCCCATTTGTGAATCACAGCTTTCAGTTTCCTATTGCATGAAGGGTAAACAAGGAAACTTCCTTCTAGTTCTCCATAAATCTTTCATCTCATATTTCTTCTTTAGAAAGGCTATTTCCAAAAGTACAGCAGGGTGTAACTCACCACTGATACTGAGTGGCAGTAGGGTTTCCATTGTGTAGCGCAGTGCTGTTGGTTAGGCTTGAGAAAGGTGTGCTAACAGCTTGTCTAGTGTAGGTGTAATACATGGGGCTTCCACTGTTGTTTTCACAGATCTCTCATGCTGAGTGCTGCCCTTCCTCTCACTAGTTTTGCTGCTGAGTGAGCGAGCAATAAGTAGTTTTCTGGTTTGCACACAAGACAACATTCCTGAATGTAATGCATCTTATTGGTATGTTCCCAGTACACCAGAACATGTAAATATCCTCTGGTTTCCATTCTCTCAGCTGTGCCATGTGAAAATCTGAATAACATCTTATCAAAGTCAGTATTTTCTTCCCTGTTTTTTCTAAACAGCTTGCATTCCTCATCTCATGACAACAATCTGCATTGTACATAAATATTTATCGTGTGGCACTTATGAGAATGCCTATAAAACCCAGTGTCAGCTCAGTGTTTGCCAGTAGCAAGAGACACACTAGTGTTATTTGTATGCAGGGCCTTTGGATATGCTGCTTGAACCAGAGTCATGTTGGGGTGCCCTCCAGGTGGTGAGCACTGAGAAAGCTGGCTTCCTGTGTTTGCTTTGCTGGGGAAGGCAGTGTGAGAGCATCATAGTGCTTTATCTCTCTGTGCTGTCTGCTCTGGATTTATCAGCTCCACAGCCAAATACACGCTGACGTTTGGCACAGTCCCTGACCACGCCAAGGTGGGGTCCATCAGCTGTCCTGGCCTGGCTGAGGGATTGCAGCCTTTCAGAGCTTCACAACAAGAAGATAAAGGGCAGAGCAGGCACTTACAGCTATCTGGAAGGGAATTAGAGAGCTGCTTCATACTGCTTGGTTTTTAAAAGCCTTGTGTCATTGTTTATATCAGCAGTAGGAGGAGATAAATTATACTGTATTGAAACATTCTCCAATCCTCTTGGAAACAGCTATAACAAGGACAAGTAGCAGGACACAATGTCCATTTGAATTCTGTTCAAAAGAGAATACTCAACATATGTTTCCTATCCTTTTTTTAGAAGACCTATTTCTCAGAATCTTAGTGAATAGATTCCCCCCCCCCCCCCCCAAAATCTGTAATGGTTTAATAATTCAGGCAGAACAGATGTGTTAAAGATAAAATCCTCCAATAATTTTTGTATAGTAAAATGGTTTTATTGTAAAACCTCTAATTAAAAAAAATTAATAATCTTTTCTATCATCAGGCCGTAAATACTGTATTTAAAGTATTTAAGTATTGTATTAATGGCCATTGCAATTGCAGTTGTTCCTTACAGAATAGCTACTTGGGCTTTGTGAATGATATTTTTAAAACTGGAGAGTGAAATATTCCTTTTAGTCAATCCCTTTTTAGATAATTAGGCAAAAAATCCGAATGTTCTGCTTGTGTTTTTTCACAGATGGGGTGACATAAGGTAGCTTCTGCCACTGTGGGTATTTCAAGCATGATGCATCTGAAAACTGGGAGGTCTGTGCTACAAAGAGCATAGAAAGGAGACAATGTCAGTATGCAAATGAAGGTTTACAAAAGGAAGACCTAGCTGGGTTGACTTTGCACTTCACAGGTACTAATTAAAACAATTAGCATTTTCCCCAGTAAAATTAAGACCTGAAAGGATGCTGATAGAAAACCCAGATCTTCTTTTCTAAATTGAATTGTGCTATGGCCTTTTCTTACGTGCTTCTCTTTTCTGTATACAATAAACTGTCTTCCGGAGGTGCAGAGTGAGATTTTCTCTAGGATTTAGGCAAGGTTGCACTTGTGTTCTGAACTCAGGCTTGCTTGCAGCGAAGTGAGTGTAAGATGAGAGCTAAATGTTGCTTTAAGGCTGGCTCTAGCTTCTCTTAGTCTGAAAGCAGGTAAAGGCAGATGGCAGAGGTCAGTATTTCAGAGACAACCCATTAGTCTTTGGGTTGGTATTTTCTGGGTCTTCTACACACAGACCTGGACATACTTAACTTTGAGATATCCACAATGATTTCAGGTGAGGATGGAACAATACTGTGCATCCTAATCTGTCGGAGTCTTTATGTGATAAAGGAGATAAACAAAAGTACCTGTTGCATCAGGTTTGTATGAAGGAAGACGTAGTTCAACACATGACTGCTACGTGGGAAGAGCACCTTCTTACCTTGCAGTCCCATTCCAGGCCCAGACCAGAGGCAGAGAAAAAAGATGGTCCTGGGCAGGCATAAGAGTGGGGGACAGGCTAATAGGGATCACTTTCCTTTCTTGATTGATTTCTCTTAGCCCCACCCACCTTGGATCAAAGATTAATACAATCAGGCCGCTCTCAGAAAACTGCATCCCATCCCCTCATGTTGTCTTCCTGCTGTGCTTGTGCCAGTGGGATGCCCCAACTGATTGATTTACCCCTTTTCCCGATGCAGCCTGGTTTAGCCTAATCCCAGTGTGGATGCTGATGGATCCCAATGAGCACTGCTGATTTACTGTGGGCCTTATTAACCTGGGTGGAGAACCATCAATGCTGGCATGTGTAAGCATGTACTTTCTAGGTATTTTTTTCTTTATCTCTTTATCTGTGACCCACTGTAGTACCAGTAATACTGCTTATGACATCGACCCACACAGCCTGCAGCAAAAGTCTCAATGGCTGTGTTAATGAAAGGAACTCTGTGATGACTATGCTTGGCCTCCCTGGGGTTAGAAGCAGCACGTCTCATGCGAGCAAGCTCCTCTGCCCTAATTCAGTTCCTGAGCTTGGGATTAACTCCTGGAGGATTTTTCATCAATGAAAAGCCCAAAATAATGAGTGAGATTTCTAAACAATCTCCTAATTATTGATGCATTGCTTAGATAAACATCTCTTTCCTGTAGAAAAACAGTCTTGTCCCACTTGCCTTGAAAAGTTGTTCCTTCTTCCAGTCTCTGTAAATACCCTCTTTCATGGCTTCCGTTGCCTGGAGTTGCATTGAAATGAGTACCAATAATAGGCCTCTGTTTCTGCCTTAGTTGCTCTTCCCTCAAGCCCTAGAAAACTTGCTTTTCTTGGCACTACAAGAGAAGCTCCTCTGTTACACAGTTTCTCTTGCTGCAGTTAAGATGAGCTGCAGGTCTGTGCTAATCACACAAGGGATATTTCCAGTAGTACTTGTCAGCTACCTCTGCATCTGTCCAACATGGTGTCACCACCCTCTCTGTCCTTCCAAGCTGAATCCTGGTGCAGTGAGCACAGCTGAAGACTGGACTACTTCATCTACCTATGGGTGAGCTATGGGTAACACAGGTTGAACGTGCTGAGCAAGGTATAGCTCAGCTAAATAAACCAAGGGCTAAGAAGGTGGAGGCTGGGAGCAGAACAGACAAGTTCTGCCAGTGTGCTCCTCAGAGCAAATCCCTAGAGTGGTACTAGGCAACAAGAACCGTGAGATACACTTCAGCACTCCTGCTACCACACGAGTGGCTGTAGTGCCTGAATAAACTCCAGGTAGAAAGATATGAATTAAGTGGATGTGCAATGTGAAGAATGTTTGCAAGTGGGCTTGAGACTGTGATTTACAACAGTGTCCACTCCCTTTAACAAAAAACCCCATACAGACTGCTTTTTGCTTGCTTACCTTTACCCATGTGGGACTCATTCTTTCAATAAAGAGTAAAAACAAGCAATGTTTGTGTCTTTTAAAATGCCCTCACTATTTCTGGATTTCGTCAAGTTAAATACGTCCAGATCTGTGTGTAGAAGACCCAGAAAATGCTTTGAATCAGTGCTCTCTCATTATAATTGCAGAGAGCTCTCTCTTACAATTTAATGCATTAAACCCACAGCAACCCAAATCCTTCTCTTTTTAAGTTAGGAAGCCTGTAAAACTCCATACGAAGCTTTGGTACAGAGTCTCTTGGCCAGTACAACTGAAGGAAGGTTAATTGTGTATGAAGTTCCAGCCTGGAGGAAAAGTTGTAACAGTAAGCGTTTGAGTGATTCCACGTGGATCTCTCCCACAGTGATACAAAAAATGAAAACACCAGCCTGAACCAGAAATCATTCTGATACTTGTAATCATCCTCTAGGGAGGAGGAATACACTTACTATAGTGAGAATTCTCCCAGCAGGCTCAAACAGCTTGATACTAGGAAACCCGTGAGTCACAGCAGTACTAGGCAAATTGGTTTAATCGTTCAGTTGGAGGGCTTTCAAATACCAATGCTTACCCATGAGATTCCTGGTGTTCTGAAGTCCCCACATTTATTTGGAAGCTACTGGTATCCCAGCAGTTCTATGTAGTCATTCTCTGGTTTTTTAAAGACACCGGTAGAATTTCAGACCAAATTTTTTTAAAATAACTGTCAAGAGGGAACACCTATCCACATCGAAGTCTGTCATAGCAGTGAGCATCCCCACCAGATTTTACCGCATCTGTACAACCTGCAACTTCATATTACCTTGTTTGTGCTGTGTCTAAGTTAAGCAAATTATTATTTCTAGACCTGCCTGTCAAATGAAGGAGCTATAAATTGGGGTTCAGTTTGCCTAGGTCTGGACAGACTGGCAGCAGCAGAGCTAGGTATTTCTAGGTCTGTGGCCAGAAAAGTTCTGGCCTATAAGCCAGGAACATTTTCTTCATGCTTGGAGAGAGGTAGCTGCAGTAATCACAGCTCAGCTCTAATGAGAAGGCAGGCTGCTGCATTTTTGCTTTATCCAGCAGGCAGGCCTATCTCAGTACAAACAAGTGACACAGGCAGCAGGACTTACAAGGCATGCTGAACAAAAGCCAGGGTTGGTTAACTTAGAGGAGAGGTGAGTCAGGGGTCATATGATCCCTTTTCACGTAATTACAAGAGTGCTTCAGGAGAGAAAGGTGTAATCTCTTCTTTCTGTCCATTGTGGATAAGATAGAAGCAGCAGGCTGAAATTACAGGAAGGGAAATTTAGATTAGATGTTTTCCACTTGTTAAGACAGTGAAACATTTCAAAAGTTTGCCTGGGAGAAAGTAGGATACGCAGGCCTGGAAGTAATAGATATGGTGATGCATTCACACAGCTGTTATGGGCTACATTAGCATTTATAATCTGTGAAATATGGACCACAGAGTAACATGAGACATGCAGGGTCCATGCAGTGTGAAAGAGCAATAGGAACACGATCTAAAGAAACCCCCCTGTCTGCTATCAGCAGGGATGTGGAAGAGCTCTGCCCTCTGTTCTGAGGGATGATTTAACATGCTGGTGGCAAAAAAACAGCATTCTGTAAAATGTCAGCGCTTTGATCAAATGCTGAGTAATGTTGTGCTCATGCATTACCATCCCTCCTAATTGCCATCAAGTTCAGAAATGCTAGATGGCTTATAGCCTTTTCCTTTCTGATTAAAAAAGGTTGGGACATTTTTGGCTGTTCTCCAGACACCTTGCCTAAGATAATGTCAATTTCCGAGAGAAAGTAAGGCCTATTTATACCCTGAGATTTTTTACAGTGTTTTGATAACAAGCAGCTACTGTCAAGAGCCAGTCCTTTGCCACTGAAAACCTACGTGAGCCTTCTATGTTTTGAGTGACTTCCTGAAACAACCAAGGATGCCTCAGGATTAAATACTGCAATGCAGCTGTGCCTCCTATATGCCATGAAGAAATTCTTGCTGAGATTGGCAGAGACTTGTGAAAGGATGAATGCCATGGCATAACCTGGTCTGGCTGTTTTCCTCATTACACACTCTTGTGATGTTTAGTCTCAGGCCTTACCAAAGACTTGACTGTTGGTAACCAGGAGCTCTTCCTTCTGCCAGCAAAGAAAATGGAGTCCTCTAGTTAGAGCTGGCAGAATCTCAGAGGAACTGGCTGTGTTGTTGGTGTTGAATCACCAAGAAAACCACGGCCTTGTTTGCCTGCTAGCAGGGCATATGAATCACAAGGAACTTCTACCCATGGTGACAAGAAGACACAATGTGAAGTCTCTGTTCCTACAGATTCACTCTTTTACCCTACCTCATGTACTCCTATCAGCATTTCCCATCTCCCATTTGTGTCCTGGTGGATACCTCTGGCAGGCAAAAAAAGTGCCTGATGAGTGGACCACTTGCCAATGCTGACGGCTGCCCAAATGGGTGTGCTTCTCTGTGTCTTTCCCTTGGAACTAGCATTAATAAATTGCTGATTTCCATTAACCTAATTTTCCCTGAGACCTCTATCCTACTTCTGTTTTAAATTAGCTAATGGGTTCAAACAGTATTACGGGAAGCAGACAGATGAACAAACAGATAACAGGTAGCGTAACCCTGTAAGCTCTTGTTTTCTTAGAAAACAAGGCTAAAACAAGCACTGTGTAATCAAATTGTTGCTGCCTGTAAGTTTGTCAAGTCAGGCTCCCAAGACAAAGCCTGCACTTCAAAAGCCCAGGGGCCAAATCTAGCCAAGTCCTTGAGGGGACACATAGAGTATAAAATCCCTGCCCCAGCTGGTCTGATTGAATCCTCATTGATGCAGTTCAGCACTGTTCCCAATACTGCTTCAGCAGAAAATGGGCACAGGAGATGAGGACACCTTTGTGGCTGAAGGATGGTACTGAGTTCAGAAGGATTGGGGTTGGTCCCTGTCTGTGGTGGTCCCTTCTTTTGGGACTAGAGGGAGAAGCTAAGGTGGTGGGTTGAAAGATAGGGCAAGGGGGAATCTCAGAATCTCAGTACAAAGTATTGCCTTCCAGAACACTTTTATTAGCCTCCTTGTCCTGTGATTTGGAGCAAAACACTGGCTTTTAAGAAAACATCACTGGGATTGAACTGGGCATTTTTTGTGTAAGGAGCAATGCTTAGAAACCATTTTATACATTTGATGTCTCCCACAGGGTAAACAGTAGTTATATTAATAGTTTGGGGTGGTCTGTACTGTACCTTATTTACTGCAATATGCTCTGGTCTTTGTAAGCATTCCACCGTGTTTCTCTTAAGAACGGCTTTCATTCTGCAGTCCAAGGATATGAGTTTTCCCTATAGTTTTCCAGTCTGTCACTGCAATATCATTTGAATTACATAGTGCCACCATAAGTATGACTCCAGTCCACACAGGGCATTTCTGACTGGTGGCTTGTCTCGACATCTTTAGAAAAGATCTTGGTAGCTTGAGATTCATTAGTCACAGGCAACAGGTTTTGTGGTATGCACACTAGCACCTCCCAGACCTTCTACAGGCTCTGACGTACAGGACAGCCCATGCTCATGGTGGACATTAAGATCAATTAAGTAAATCTGTTCACTTCTACTACCTTCCTCTACCGCATCTCCAGCCACACACACACTGGCCAAAGTAAATTGCTGGAATCTATGCCCAACCACTGCCAATTCTTGTAAGGTATTCCTTGGATCCTAGGGATGTCATGGCTTTATTGAAATCAAACGTGGCTTTCTAAAGATCAAAAACAGAGGACCCTTGGCAATCTCTTTTTGTGAGGTTATCTCAGTGCCCACAGCACAATGCTTCTTTCCATGTGTTTGAATGTTTTGTATCCAGCAGACACCCTTGGTTAAGGTACCTGCAAATCCTCAGGCTGCATCAAGTGCAGCTGTATGGCTTGAGATGCAAAGATTGCCTTTGCAATGTTCACACTGCATTCCAAAAATGCATTCCCTGCAGGAAATGCAGGGAGGATGCAGGAAATGCACAAAGGATTCCTGTCATACCACCAGGTGATATGGTAGTTTTGTGTCATCATAAACCCACAGTATTTGTTTTCATTTGAGTCAAAGCTATTATTTAAGCAAGTCCATTATTTAAGCAAGTCATTTTAGCTATAATCACGTACCCATTATTGCAAGTAGAAAGGTTTTCCATTGTTCTCTTGGCTGTGCTAACCTAGGGTGCAAATCTGTCTGCTTCCCATGGGTGTGTTTAAGGAACTGCTGCATGAAGAACTGATTTTCTTTGGAAAAGCTGAACCTTAGTATTTTACCTACGAAAACTAGTGATCTGATGGTATCAGGTGAGCTGCTAACACATTGACAAACACTGACTTGCAAAAACAGGCAAAAGTCTCTCATCCAACTCAGATAACCCCCTCAAATCCAAGATGTGAGTCAGGTTTATTAACCTGAGGTCACTGACTGAAAGGTGCTCCCCATTCAAACAGGAGGAAGGAGGGACAAACCTGAGTGCTCAGAATATCATTCTTTTACTTTTCCACTCAGTTCCAACAGCTCAAGTTCAGGCAATGTGGGGAAATGCAGTCCCTCCTTGAGGACTCAGTGCAGCAAATCTCATCCTGAGGCAGCTGGGGATTGTGGATGTGGTAAATGCACTGGAGCTCATGTTTCTGCACTGTGCTTGACCAGCATCTAAAAACGTGAATGTGAAACTGGCATATTTGGGGTCCGGTTTTATAAAGCAGTGTGTGCCTGCCTTATTCCATGTAAATGACTGTCTTCAGTTGGACTGAACCATGTGTTTAATAGGGACTGAGAGGCGCCAAGCTGAAAGACATCTGGTTTATTGCCAAGCAAAGAGCAGTCTCATACTGACTGTAACACTCACTTGTATCTGTGCCTTGATCATGTCAATTAGGTTCTCTACCTTGGCTGTTTTGCCTGAGAATTCAGATTGCTAGAGTTTGCCTTTTTTGACAGGAGGTGTAGGAGGATTAATTCACGAGTGTGTGCCCTGGTCTTCAGAGAAGTCTGTCAGCATGGAAAGGTATAATTAAGAATTGTTTGTCCTGCACTTGAAATTACTTGCACAACAGCCTTATCCTGTGCACAGCCAACTGCCACTACTGCTTAAAACAACAGAAGTTGAGTGTGCTTAGCAGAATCAAAGTCAGACTAAAAGTTGACATTTAAGACAGCCATTGGAAATCCAAAGTTTGGGAAGAACTTAAAGCTTTCAGAACCAAGGGAACTCCAAAGGCTAAAGCAGTCAGTGATAGCTTTCCACCCCCTCCAGCAGGCTTTGAACAAAACTTGTATCTCCCACAACTGTCTCAGATAGTTATCACTTCATCACCATACATTCCTCATCATCTTCTGCCTCTCTCAGAAAATAGGAATCCAGCAAGCTCTTCAAGCCAGGAGACAAGTCTTTCCGACATCAAGGAAAGGCAGAAAGCAACATGTTGCTTCAGCACCAGCTATCAAAAGCCTACCATCCTCATTTAAAAACGTAAATAGAAAAGAACTGTGAAGGATCGTAACACTTACTTGTGGGACTGAGCGACTTCTTCCCTTTGGGCTGAATATGAACTTGGATTTGACCTTGAGATAGCTCCAGAGTTGTAAAGCTGGTTTGATGGAGTTGTAAAAAGTCAGTATGACGCTGACGGAAAAAACGTCAAGCTTTTGGAAACAGAATAAAGAAGGATTTTTGGATTTGTGGGACTCAGGAGCAGCACAGCAGTACACACAGCAGCACACAGTTCACCTGTAGACTCTGGATCCACATGGGAGATGGTGAGTGATAGGGTGTGAGAAATGACAGGCAATTCCCACCAACGCCCTTGGCTGTTTAGATAAAGCCAGCTTTGCAGGAGATGGGATCTCCATGCTAGAGTATTGTATTGTCAGTTTCATGACTTCTGCATTCCTCTTGAGGATTTCCTAGAAGGGGGAGAAAAGAGATGGATGCTATACAGCCTGCTAGCCTGGCTTTTAGTACAGTTACCTAAGGAAGGCAGGAAGATGTATGGAAATTGTGAAAACTAATGCCGAGGGCTATAGCACAGGAGCAAGCAGGAGCTGTTTTATCCAGTTGCTGATGGAAAAGTAAGGCTGAGGTAAAGGCTGGTGGGAGCAAAAGTGACAGCATCAATTCCTTTGGGGGAAAAAACTAAAAAAAAAAAAAAAAAAAAAGCTGAAATGGAAAATGATGCTTCTTGCCTATGCCTAGAGCATTCTGTCTGCACAGGGTGGGCCCAGCTAGATGTGGCATTTGGCACAACTTCCAGATGGTGGGCAGGAATGAGAGTGGGGTGGGTGGGAACTTCCTAAACTTTCCCGCTGCTGCAAGTAATGCTGAATGTTGAGTCTGTGTGCTCATCTCACTGATTGAGGGTTGTTCCAGGCCAAAGGCAGGATGGGAAGGGGCATTAATAAGGTGATAAATGATTTCTGGTGAGGTAGGAAGCACAACACTGAGATGTGTGGCTATGGGGCTGGGACCCTTCCCCAGGGAGCAGCTGCAGTATATAGCAGGAGAATTGAGAGATCCTGTGCGGGGTCTGGGTTCGAGTGCTGCAGGAGGCCAGAACTGTGAGAAGCAAGAGGTGAGGCTGTTTGCGAGGAAGTAGGGTGGCACATAGCAAGGTGTGGAAATTTTGAGGATGCCTGCTGAGGTTGACACTGGGGAGAGAAGAGAGAGAGAGGATGAGTTTGAAAGGAGGCCTGGGGTCCTGCTTTGGAGAGGAGCAGGGAATTGTAGGCGATTTACATGGAAAGAGCAGATGGCAGTGTTCTGCTGGTAGCCCGTTTTCTACCCCACACCTTCACTGGGTAATGCCAGGCATACATTCTCTGCTACTCAGTGCAGAGCTATGCCTCCCTTCTTGCTCTGTCCTCCCAAGCACCTAAAGCTCTTGCTCCCCTAGGGCTTTCCATCTCTTCAGATGACCCTTCAAGGCAGATATTAGGTCAGGAGGCTGCACAGCTGCCTTGTGTGGCAGGCTGCCCCAGGAAATCAGCTACGGAGGGAGAAAACACCATACCCCACATGCCTGTAGGGTAATACAGCCCTCCGCACTGCAAACAATGGCTATTACCATGGTGCTGCAGCAGGAGAGTGGTTGTTTCTGGTGTCACATTCCAGTTAGACACATGATACCTCTGGCTTGATTCTTTTCCAACTTTGGCTCCTGTTCTCTGCTGTAGGACTGAACAGTGTCCTCCTGGGTTTAAAACACTTGAAAGAAGACCTGCTTGCAGAGACCTTCCAATTCCAATCAAAGTTGGTATCGATCTGTTCACAATGGCTCTGCTTGCTCTGTCCCAGTGAAATGTGCTTAACTGTTGGCATTTAACCTTCTACCCATCATTTGTAACTGATGTGTGCTCACAACCTGGGGAGAGCCAGCAGGGATATGGATATACTCAGACAGTTCCAGCTGTTTGTTGTCAGCATCCATTGCAGCAGCTTTGTTCAAGCAGAGGAAGATCTGGTTAGTACTTTTAATGGTGTTGATTCCCTTTTTGTCTGCAGCATTTCAGACAGTGACTGCTCTATGAATGTGCCAGAGTTGTGGGCTGTAATTACCTCATTTTGGGGAGGACAGTAGGGTGACATACTTTACACTTGCCTGACTGTGATGTCTGTTTGTTGCACAGCAATGCTGCCACAGCTGTAGCTGCACCAATCCTCCTCTGTTCACCTCTTACTGGCTTAGTATAGAATCACAGAATGGTTTGGGTTGGACAGGACCTTAAGATCATCTAGTTCCAACCCCCTTATCATGGGCAGGGATGCCTCACACTAAACCATATGTCACCCAAGGCTCTGTCCAACCTGGACTTAAACACTGCCAGGGATGGAGCATTTATCACTTCTATGGGCAACCCATTCCAGTGCCTCACCACCCTCACAGTAAAGAACTTCTTCCTTACATCTAACCTGAACTTCTCCTGTTTAAGTTCGAATCCATTACCCCTTGTCCTACCACTACAGTCCCTGATGAGCAGTCCCTCTCCAGCATCCCTATAGGCCCCCTTTCAGATATCGGAAGGCTGCTATGAGATCTCCATGCAGCGTTCTCTTCTCCAGGCTGAATAGCTCCAGCTTTCTCAGCCTGTCTTCATACAGGAGATTCTCCAGTCCCCTGATCATCCTCGTGGCCTCTTCTGGACTTGTTCCAACAGATCCATGTCCTTTTTATGTTGAGGACACCAGAACTGCACACAATGCTCCAGGTGAGGTCTCACGAGAGCAAAGTAGAGGGGCAGGATCACCTCCTTTGACCTGCTGGTCACACTCCTTTTGATGAAGCACAGGATACAGTTGGCTTTCTGAGCCATGAGCGCACACTGAAGCTGGCTCATGTTCATGATTTCCCCTTAGTGAAGCCATGCTGGCTGTCACCAGGCACCTTGTTTTTCATGTGCCTTAGCATGCCTTCCAGGAGAATCTGCTCCAAGATTTTGCCAGGCACAGAGGTGAGACTGACTGGTCTGTAATTCCCTGGGTCATCCATTTTCCCCTTCTTGAAAATGGGGGTTATATTTCCCTTTTTCCAGTCATCGGGAACTTCACCTGACTGCCATGATTTTTCAAATATGATGGAGAGTGGTTTAGC
Source organism: Neopsephotus bourkii (assembly GCF_033783945.1). Taxonomy (NCBI): domain Eukaryota; kingdom Metazoa; phylum Chordata; class Aves; order Psittaciformes; family Psittacidae; genus Neopsephotus; species Neopsephotus bourkii. The sequence goes on from NW_026901743.1 coordinate 441,096, forward strand.
AAGTCTATTTGCCAGCTCCTTCAGGACCCGTGGGTGGATTCCATCAGGTCCCATGGACTTGTGCACATTCGGGTTCCTAAGACGATTTCAGACCAGATCCTCTCCTACAGTGGGCCCAAGGTCTTCATTCTCACAGTCCCTGCATCTGCCCTCCAAGACTTGAGCGGTGTGGTCAGAGCATTTGCCAGTGAAGACTGAAGCAAAGAAGTCATTCAGAACCTCAGCCTTCTCCAAATCCAGGGTAGTCAGGTTTCCTGTTTCCTTCTGGAGAGGGCCCACGCTACCCCTAGTCTGTCTTTTCTTAGTGACATACCCATAGAAGGTTGTGTGTAGCTCAATCATGTCTGAACCATCTGTGGCAGGAGAAAGAAGACACACATGAAAAGGGGAAAAAGGTACAGGGAGACTTTACAGGGAGATGCCAGTGTCTAAGGAAGCCAAAACCACAAAGCCGCAGTTTCTTGGCTTGAAATATATGCTTCCTTTCATTACAGCATACCATACAGTTCCAGTATTTGGCTTGTCCTTCTGGAGGTCAAGACCGGGATGATTTATGGAGACTGGCTAAGGTTTCCCTAGAAAGGACACCATTCTGTAGAATCACGTATGTTATTCAGGAGGGGAAGAAGACTACCTGGAGCATTTCTGTTATGCTTAAAACCGTGTGCTCCATTCACCTTAGTGTTTATGCAAAACACTCTTTCTTCTTGAGGTTGTTAGTCTAAATAAATTAGTTTGCTAGTGAGTCCATCTGGTTACCATACCCAGGCAGAAGGTAGGAACAGCAGAGGAATCACTGAGTCTAAGGCAGATGGGGCACTGAGGGGAAGACCCCTGATAGTACTTAGGCAGAGGTTTTGCAGACTTATTTTGAGATGGCCTTGATTATTCAACAAAGCACTGTTGACTTGATGATCATGTGGCTGGGTGCTTCAGTCTGAGAGAGGAAGGTCTCCCTTTCCTTACATTCTTGCTCTGCTAGGCACTGTATCTTCTGGGACAGAGCTGAGGAGCTGTGTGTGTGTCAGACTGACTTGTGGGGATGAAGATGCTGGTATAATGAATGCTCTGTGTTAGAAGGCAAAGAAACTCCCCTTCCCTCATATCCTCCCAAAGTCCTCTTGCCATATAGGTGACATTGCAAATAAATCAACCTGTGATTCTCACGTTTATCCATTATGTGGCAAGCTGGGGGAAGGGAAGTAGTCTTGGTGATTTGATCCCTAGAAACCTCCCTCATTAGCACAGATCCAGCCACAGAAACAACACTGAGCTCCTGCTTCTTGGCAACTGCCATATGCTTTCTCTTGCCTTCACTGTAAAGTTCCTGTTGCTGGAGCATCCTGAACTCCGAGACCTGGTTTCTTGCTTCCATGCCAGAAACAGGGCTTTCTCCCACCCACAGAGATGGCCATGTTGCACCCTTAGTGCTTAGAAGTGGTAGGACTTGGCAGCCCAGGAATAACGCATAATTTCTCTGTCACTTTCGGAGGTGCTTGGGAAGAACATGACCAACTTCAACCTGGCTGCAGGCCCTCCTTGGGCGCTTCACTCTGGAGAGCTTTTAGGATGGCCACTGGGTGACACTGTGAATGCTGCATGGGGATTCCACTTGGCGGAGAGTTGGCAAGGAAAAGATTCAATGACCTGTCCCTGCTGTGGGCTCATCAGTTCTGCATAAACTCCCAGGAGCTGTGGCTGTTTGCTGCGGAGGGGATGGTAATCCTGGCTGTCAGTGATGGCCTAATCAGATAATGGTACTCACTGCTGATGGACTGATTTCAGGATCCTGCAGCACTTTGCTAAAGAGAGATCTGCTAGAGATGGATAAGGCAAAGGTTAAGATTAAGAGAGGATATGACAGCAGAGACCCAGGAGGTAACTATGAACCTGCAAAAGCAGGGAAATTCAGCAGGGTTCGGGGAGGCACCTGTACTTTGAAGTCCTGGTTTTTGAAGATAAATGTCAAATAAGAGATCCCTGAAGACTGATGGGCGGAATAACAAGCCTCTGAAATATCCCATTAAATGACCTAATTTTGGCCAGTTACAGGGCTCCCATGAAGGGAATGTCGGTTATTTCCTTTCCTCACAGGGAACTTGTCAGATGGGGGAGGGAGTGAAATGAAATGAGATCTCTGGAGGCAAGAGATTAAGCATATGGAAAAATTATGTTTTTTGGAGTTCTGGGCATGGCAAGACTCTAGAGGATTGTCAGTGAGGGAAGGAACAATACAAGAGTCAGTTAACCCCTAAAAGGGAAGATTCCAGAAGCTTTGGGTGTGAGGCTAACCCAGCCTGGCAAGCCATGAGGAAAGTGCCACGTGAAGAATGATGATACTGGCATGGCTTGCAGCATATCCCTCCTCATAGCAATGCCAGCCAACTAGCCCGTGTGTGCATTAACCCACTCCCTGCTGCGTCTGTCACTCTGGGCATTACTATAATGCTTTATTAGTCCTATCTGTCTCTTCGTGAGAAATAATAGAGAAAGATTACATGCCCATTTTTTTTCTAGTCTGCACCTTATCTCCAGATCTGCTGTTCCTCTGGTGCTGTTGCAGCTACTTTTCCACCCTCACTTGCAGAAATAATGGGTTGTGATGGCAACTCTGTTTTTCTGGGTAAAACAAGGGGGGGGGGGGGGGGGGGGAAGTGTTTTCCCAGCTGTGTCCAAAAAAATCCAGACACACAAAGGAAAATCCAATAAATTATTAACCCAGTCTTTCCATCTGCTGATAATGATGTTTCTGGCTGGGTTTTTGGTTTCTTTATTTTTTCATCGCTAGCAGCATTCTCCCTCATGGAAACACAGAATCTCGATTTGATTTGAAATGCAATGTCCTGAGCCATTTTCTGGTGAGTACGTGTGGTTTTCTGCCTTTTGAATGAGGAGAAGTAAATTGGAAATGAGTTTGCTGTACTCCTCTCCCTGTGAGAGGAGAATAAGGAGCAAGAGAATACCTTTCTAGGCAAAAGATTACAGAGTTTATGCATTTACAGACCACTGATTGCGATATACTCCTTTTTTTTTTTTTTTCCTGAGGGAGTGGTGTGCTGAAAGAGGTATTTTCAGCTGTGAAGGCTTGACCTGTACGGTTAATGTTTGTCTTATAAAGTGCTGGGAAGAGGTTGGTTCCAGCTGCCTGGAACAGGCACTGACACAGCAATGCTGTGATGCTTGGTCCATGCGTCCACCTGGTGCTGTCCTGGTGGTGAGAGAAAGCACCACGTGGCCCTATGCTGTGATGGGAGCCAAGTCTGATCCATGTGGTATAGTCATAATAACGAGTTTGGTGTGCTGCCCTGCTTCCACTCTGGTGATCAAAGCACTGCTTGACAGGCACAGCTTGGCAGCCCCTTGACACTCCATAACTTACCTATTTTCCTGTTTACTTCTCTCTGTTTTTCCACCCAAGACGCCTTGCAAACAAGCAATCCACCACAACTACTCCTTTTGCCTTTGGCCTGCATTTTGCTGCATGGCATATACAAACTTGATATTTTCAATATCCAGTACCTAGGCAATCCCAATTGACAGGATAATCAGGGCACCACTGGCCTTGTAAAGCTCCAAACAACCCCAGTAACTGCCTGTGCCACTTCTCACACAACTGCCCCTTAACCAAGCTGTGGGATGCAGCTAACCCTTGAGGTGCTTTCATACTGGTACCTGCCATAGCCAGCAACTTCTGATGTCTCCTCTGGTCTCCTGTGCCCTGTTTGCCTAGCTGAACCTCAGCCCTGTGCCCAGGACACTGCTGGGTTGCCTGCTTGGTGCTGGCTCCCCTCTCCCATTGCTGCCCTCCCTTAGCTGGGGGATTTGCAGGAACTTAGTCACTGAACCAGGCTGGACACTGCTCTGGAGCTTACTGTTTGCCATCCTCACAGAGGCAGCCTGCTGGGTGCCTGCCTCTGGCTTTTCTTTTTTATTGATTAATTTTTATTTTAGATTGGGGGGTGTCAAAATACATACCGCAAACATGAAATTAAATTCGTCAGCAATTTGGAGTGCTCCACAGATGGTGTCAAGCCCCTCTCATAACTACTTAGCAAGACACTAGTTTTTGTGTCAGCTTTTGCTGCCTTTAATATATATAGATAGATATATACATATACATATAACTGTAAACTTAAACCAAGAGTTTGGACAAAAAAATACAGACTTGCTTCATAAATGCACTACCCTCCCCATTTCTTTGCTGACTGCCTGTTCACAGCAATGCTCTGAGATTTAATACTACCCTTGTGCAGCTCTGATCAGTGGTGTAAGAAATACTGCCTTCCCTTGTGAAAATCTCAGGATGTCTGGTGCCAAACCCCAGGACACTCTTTTGCAGTGAAGCAAACTCACAGCTAGATGCCAGAGTGGCAGAGGCTTGCAGGATCAGCCTCCCCCGGGGCAGCAAATGCTCTCCTCTCCCAGTTGTATGGCACAGCAGCCTCAGTGTCTGGGTGACTCGGGACAGACGCATGGATTCGAGAAAAAAGGTCAGATTCTTCTCAACACAAATAGGGAAAAACTAACCAAACTGGAGCACAGTGGCCACAGCGGCCACACAGGTGTCCAGGGCCCCTCACAAGGGGAGCACCAGCCTTCTCCTCAAACCCAGCTTTTGCCTGCTGGCCCACAGTGGCTTCACCTCACCTGTGCTGGGAGGAGGGACACAGAGCACATCACCTCCTCTGAGACCCATGTGCTGGGTGGCTTCTTTCCACTGCATTAGCCAGCTCAGATGTGGCACAGATGGGGATCTGCAGCCCATGCCCCTGCACCAGCTCCCAGGGCCTCAGAGGTGCCTGGAACAGATGGGACCAAACCCTGCCAGCCAAAACGTGCTTGGCACCACAGCCCTGGCTGGGGAGAGGGGTGAAGCCCTCCAGCACACCACCCTGTCTCCATTGCACATGTTCATGGGCATGGGCTGCATCACACGGACAGGCTGTCCATTGGGTGCCAGGCTCAGCACTGGCACACAGGGCAGAGGCAGACCCTGTGTGCATGCACACGGACCTCTTAGCAACCCATGCCAGCCATTTTGGGTGGTGGAAAGCCAGGTTTCCATCCAACTCTGTTCCCAGAGTACAGAAATGGCTGGATTGGAGAGCAGGAGGCAGATCCTGTGCTGTTCCTGGGATGTGTGGGAGCACAGCCTGCAGTGCTGGGGAGCCAGCAGCAGGCCTGGGGAGAGGGGAAGTTGTAGGGAAAAAGAGGGATGCCTTCTGAGATGCAGGGAACACCAGACTGAGGCACCTAGGTGACAGAGGCAGTATCCTGCAGGGTGGCATGGGTGAAAAGCAGGAGCAGCATTGCTTGGGATGAAGCTGGAGGTGGTGAGAACGTGGGTGTCCAGGTTTGGAGGAGCAGCAGGAGCTCTGTGCGCCGCAGCCCTGTTGGGAGGAGCATGGGGAGATGCTGCTGTATGGAGCCTCCAGACAAGCTGGAAGAGGCCAGGGATGGTGCTGGCACCCCTTTCTGGCTGCCAAACAGGGAATGGTCTGGGCCAGGGCGCATCAAGGTTTATGAATGGATTTACCTTCACCCTGCCAGAAATTGATTTTCTAAATTTGTTTTCTTGGTCTGGTGCTGGTGAGCCGAGAAAGTCTGGGGTTGTCCTATGCTGGCAGGGAGGATGGCTCTGTCTGTGAGCCGGGAGGCCAACGGGGAACAAGGCAGGACTACTCTTTCTCCTGGGCTGCAGAGGTGTCCGGGTGTGGTACACTTATGTCAGTGACTTCATGGTGATGCACTTCTACCACAGGGACTGTCCAAAGCCTTTCATAACAGCAAAACACCAGGAACAACCTTGCCTTCCACTTAACACAAAGCTTTGTTTTCCAGTGCAGGGGAATAAGCAAACATAAAGCGCTTAGTAAGACCTGGTCCTTGCTTCACATTGCTTCAGAAAGCCTACCCTCAACTTTGGTGTGTTAAGGAAATAAAGCTTTCAACTGCTGCTGAACAAAACGCAAATACACTGAAAGTACAGAAACCAACATCCTTCATTATTCCGGCCTGTCAGCTACTGTAGCTAGCTGTGGTAACTGGGCCCATGAGATTTCAGGGTGTTTTCTAACTGACAGTTTCCGATGGGGAAACCCCACTTCTGTTACTAACAACATGCCGAGCTCCTGGTTAGAGAGACCGTGACAATGTGACTGTGTGCTCAGGAACCTGGCGACAGAGGAGAACTTGCAGTGAACTGTGGAGAAAACCCCCCAACACAATCAAAACAGAAAGATCAGGTTTGAGCATTCGTTCTGATGGGGTTACTCTGGCGACATCTGTGCTCTTTCGCTTTTTGAAGCCAGGCTGCGAAGGAAAGCCCCAGGCCTGGAAAAGCCTTTTGGATTGCTTTATTTTGTTGTTCTGTCGTGGGGTTGTTTTTTGCAGCAGCAGCTGCGAGCCGCACTCAAGGGATTTAGGAGCGGAGCAGAGCAGAGCAGAGCACGGCACGTCCGGGCCCCCGCGGCTTTGGCCGCGTCCGTCCGCAGCGCCGTCGCTGTCTGGGCTATGTTTTTCACTCGGTGGCTTTACTAATCCTGCCATAATTCCTCTTTTTTTAACCCTTTTCGAGGAGCACGTGGTGCCCTCCGCTCTCTTCCCTCCACCGCGCACCCCCCGACCGCGCTCCCCCGTTCCCGCCCCTGGGCCTAGTCCCGCCCCGCCGGCCCCGCCGCTCCGGCTACTGCCGCCGGTCCCGCTGCCGCCGCGCCCCCCCCGCGCTGGGCCCGCCTGCCGCCGCCGCGCTGCCCGGCCCCGCCACCGCCGCCACGGGCCGGCAGGGCGCCACGGCGCGGCCCGGCCCGGCCCGCTGCGGCCCGGCACGGCACAGCGCGCCTCGGCTCGCCACGGCCAAGCTCGGCCCGGCCCCGCGGGAGGGCGGCTGCGACCCGCCGCGGCCGGCGATGGAAGATGGAAGGAGCCGGCGGTGCGGTAAGGGCCGGCGGGTGCCCGTGCGGGGCGGCGGGAGCGCGCAGACGGGGCACTTTCCCCTTCAATTTACTTTTCACTTTTTTCTTATCCTTTTTCTTTCCCGCCTTTGTTTTACCCTTCCCCCCCCTCCCCCCGTATTTCCATTTCCTTTTTGTTTTCCTCTTTCTTTTCACTTTTCCTTCTGTTCCCTTTTTTGTCCCTTAACTCTTTTTTACCTTTTTCCTTTTTTATTTCCCTCTTTTTCTTTTTTTTTTTTCTTTTTCTCCTTCTTTTCACACTTAAGTAGGGAAGCTCAGAGCCCGCTTCTGTGCTCGTTACTGCTAGATTCCCAGAGACGCCAACTGCAGCAGGGAGTATGCACTGGGACCCCCCACGCCGGGCCCGGGACCCCCGACTTGCATCCTGCAGAGCTGGTTTTCTTCTGTCTCCGTGTAACTTGTCTGTGTATCAAACTGGCGTTGTTGCTGCACTGACAAACTCTCTTAATCGTACCAAAATCCTGAGTTACATGAGATGATGTGAAAAAGCCAGTGTAGGAGCATTGAGTTTTCTGTGGAGGAGCAGTGCTGAGATGAATTCACCAAAGGTGTGAAGTTTTAGAAAATTAAACATATACAGGGACACTACTGTGCAACTGTGATGTTATCCTGGCTACCAGGGGTGGGAGCTACGCTTCACAATGGGAACACAAACAGAGAGTTGTAATGAGCTTGAACTTTACTCAAACTCATCAAAGATGCTGACTTCCCATACAGACACGGTATTTCTGTGCCATAAACAACAATTACCTGGCTCCCATAGGGTGCCTGTTAATACATTGTCAGGCAGAGCACATCCGTGTGTTAACTGAAGCGATCTGGGTATGTAATAGGCAGCTACAATTAATACTGCTTTCGCAGCTTCAGTCATGCTTTAATTCTGCCTGTGCGTAGGGCCATTAAAACAGAGAGAGAAAGTCAAATGCACTATTTCTAATGAAACTGGTGGTTGCACACCCACTGTTTGAAGCAGTTGTAATAGGCTTCTGAGAATCATCCAAGCCTTTCTGGTTCAGCTAGTAGAAGGAAACCTTTTTCTACTCCAAAAGCGTTTTCATCAGTCATATCCTTAGTTGACGTGTTTCAGCAGCTGTTACCAGTTTAATGCTAGCCATGAATCTGATCTAGCTCTGTTGATTTACAGAGTCCGAGCTTGGCTACAGAGATGTTGGTCTGGGGTATGACTTTGGTGGGAGAGAAGGTGATGTTAAACCACGTAGGAGTCCCTGTGCAAATGCTACCCTTAAATTACACCTTTGGTTCATTGCAGAAACGAGTGTAAGAAAATCCTTTGCAGTAGGGATGATGTCAAAAACAATTCGAAGAGACTTACACAGTGCTCTCTTCAAAACCTGATACAGCAACAAAAAAAAATCAGACTTCTTGATAAAGAAGATTCTTGCACAACTTACCTGTGTGAAAGAGGTCCTCCTCTGCTGTTGGTGCAGATTACCTGATTAACTACTGCCATTTCTATGCTGTCAAATTGAGAAGGAAAGGAGCAGCGAGGATTCTAGTGAGCACATTAGTGTTTGTTAGTTTTGTTCTCAACAAGAATTCCTTCACTGTTGTCAAGCTGCATAGCTGAAAGACCTGGATGTCGTTCAGAGTATTCCCCCTTTCCACGTCCTCCCCAGAATGGTCCTTTCTATTCTTGCCCATGTTACCAGGCAAGTTTGGCATTTGTTTTTGCAGCTATGATTTAAGAGATGATTGGGGTTTGATTCCTGTGGGATGAAGAGGCAGGCTGTCTGCGGGAGTACTGTGGGCCAGTGCCACAGAGCATCGCTGCAGACAGGCAGTTGTCTTCATGGGCATTCTCTGAGCCAGGTGCTGGGAGCTCCAGTGTTGAGGCTGGTGGTCAAGGTGGCACAAGTCATTCACCACACATGGCCATTGGTGCAGAGGAAGGATGCTTTGGTCATGGCTGATTTCAAGCTGACTGCTTGAAACGATCTCTGTTTCATAGAGAGATGGGCTGGCAGACGGATCCGGGGTGTTTTTTTCTGAGGTGTTGCATGTGTTCCTTTTTGGAGTTCCTCTGTTTAGTTTCAAGGTTCCTGAGAGAGAACGAGAGCGTGGGATACTGCTCAGTGCTGGTTTAAAGATGATTTAGAGGTAGCACAGTATGTAGTGGCTTAGGGATGGGAGCCCAAGGAAGGGAGGGAGGGGGTAACATCTGAAGGGTAAGATGAGGTGGGTGCCCAGGGTGCTGGAGAGCTATCTGCCAAACTGCTGTGTTCCAGCTGAGGCTCAGCAAACCTGTGAACTTGTGCCAAAACTCAAAGTTCAGGACAGTGAGCAACCAGTGGGAGCCTGCTGCTCCATGCCAGCTCTGCGATGCGGGCACTGGGGATCTCCACATGCAGCAGCTGGTAGAATTGGTTGATGTGAGGTTTGTGAGCTCGGCAGGAAGAAGTGGGAGCAGCATCCCTAAGCCCAGCAACATGCGCAGTATGCTCTCCTTGAAGGGGCATTTCCTTGCAGCCAGTTCCTGATGGAAGTCTGGCTTCTGTTGGAGCAAGGATTTCACGGTCTGGCTTTTCCACCCAGACCTGCTCCATGGCCTGAGAGGTCTGTCACATCCCGGTGGGCTGTGACAGTAATGAGGTCCTTTCCTTTGGAAGTTTGGCTGGGAGGGGGTGTGGTAGATACCTCCTCTGGGTTATCACCATGCAGAGAAGTGGGGCTGCAGGTTGACAAATTTAGGTCTTGAGCAATTTGTGTCTTAAGCATCTGAATCCCTTTCTGAAGCAATTCATATTCTCTAGCACCCATGGTAACAGGCTGTTTCCAGTCCTCTTTCTTGTTTGCACTGAGGTGAGGTTGGGGAGAAGAGTAGAAACTGTATGCTTCTGCGAGATGTAAAAGCTATTTGAGAGCAGCTGTAAGTGCCTGCCACTTTCAGTCTGGCCATAAGTGCCCTGTTGCTGTCATGGCCCTGTTTGAAGTATGCTTCTTCAGTATGTTTACAGGTGCTTTTTCTGAGCAGGGCCCCTCCTTGCTCTGAAATGTCTCTTGCTGTTGTGCCAGCTTCTGCCAGGGACACAGGCTTCTGGGATGCTAATGCATCTGAGCATTTATTCTCTGAATTACAGAGATGAGCAAGACGGGTTGTGGATGGGGCTTAAAAGCAGGGTGGGGTGAGGGCTAGCCCTCTGGGTGTGGGCTAGGTTGCTACAGGGTTGATTCAGGAGTCTGAGGAGCTCCAGTATTATCTAGCCCTTGAAGCTTGAATTGCTTCTGAATTGACTGTACTTCCTGGATGCTGTGAGCAAACAAACCTGCCAGAGCACCGGATCTGGATCAGGCTGTCTCTCAGAGCTGGGGCTCTACATTTCCATCTCCACTGAGCTCCTCAGCCACTGGCTGTCACTGGGGACGTGCACGGTGTTTGCCATGGCTTGCTCTGCCAACTGTACAAGATGATTTTCAGTGCCATGACTGCTGGGCTAAGCCACAGGAGAGGAGGCTGGAGCTGGTTTTTGAGGATGGGTTGCTAAGGCAGAAGCACACTGCTCACTGTCACGCTTGACGAGCCTTTTGTGTTGCAGCCATAAGCATTATTTTTGACACCTGGTGGAAGGCCTGAACAAGAGGGCATTGTCTTGGTTCTGTGGTGCAGTAGTTTGGAAGCAGTAAGAAAACAATGCAACTGGCACAGGTTACACAGTGCAAGCCTGCCTTTTTTGCAAAATCCATGAATGGGGCTTACTTTTTCTTCTCAGCGTGAAATGGCACAGGGAAAGAGGTGGCTTATCTCCAAAGTGTACTCATTATTTTTTTACAACAGTTTTCAAGCAGGAAGTGTCATTGGGGTAATAACCACGTCTTCCAGCTTGAGCAAATGCCAAGTGCAATGGCAAGATGCACTTAAGCCTACTTAAGCCTGGGGAATGGCTGCATTTCAGTGTTAATAGAACCCTTACCAGGAAAACCTTTTTCTCAAAAGAGAACAAATTCTAGTACCAGCGAGTTCTGGTTTTCATCAGCATTCTTGTCTGTGGGCTCTCTGTGGCCTAGTGAGGAAAAAGGTAGTATTAACTTCTTCACCAGGGAGAGGATGCTAGCGGCACCTGGCCTAGTTGTGCTGCATGTGAGGGGATGTTGTGTCACCTTTGGTGTGTTCTGCCTTCCTGCCACAGCTGAAACTGCCTGCTGTCTGAAACTGCCTGCTGTCCCCTAGCCGTTTGTGGGGCCGCAGCTGCTGGAGGGTGCTGGTACTCCTTAACTCACACTTTCATGGTAAGCAAGCACGCTGCTCTTGCAACAATACCTTTTCAGTCCCCATTGCTTGCACAGCAGGAGGCTTAGGTGAAATTGGGTGGTGCGACTTACGGCTTCTGCCTCTACTGCGCCGGGGAGAGGGTGGCTCAGATTGGACTTCAGTCAAGTTTCTGATCTGAAAAACTTATGTTAACTCGAATTAAGACTCGGAACAATTTAGGTGAAAGCTGTAAAATTAATTTAAATATGTGATATGAAATAATCATGCAGGGTCAGTGAACTGTGTCTAAGTTAGAGGGAGATATATGTACCCTTTTTTGCATACTCTGTTGCCGTGTTGTAGCTCTACAGTTTGCCCTTACCGCAGAGGAAACGCAGGTTTTTACACCTTTGCAGATGCAAATTCTTCCACTTGCTTGTAGCTAGAATGGTTTGGTGTGTGGGGGTTTGGGTTTTTTTGTTTGTTTTGTTGTAAGATTTTACTGTTCATTGAAATTGAGGTGCAAAGAATAGTTTGTAATATTGATCTGAAAAAGGAAAGCTCTTCCAATATTCCATCCTTATTTGCATCTGTAAAAACAGCGCTTATTTGTCTGGACCTAGAGAATGTCGAGCACATGGGAAAGGATGCACCCTCCAAGTTCTCAAGGCTAAGCAGATGTTGGCTTGGGTTTTGGAAAGAATGTAGCTGCTTAAAGATACAGAGGTAGCTTCTGGTAGGCCAGTGGGGCGTGCTTTGGCGCATCCAAGTTTCAGCTTCCACGGAGTTGAAATCCATGTGAAGCAGACCTGTGGCCTGACTGACCATTGTTCTACCATCTGAGACACCTAAGCATGATGGAAGAGCACTACCTGCTGAAAAGAAGCAGTCTGTCAGTTTGATAAATATACTTGAAACAGATTGAACAGAAAAAATAAGTGCAAGATGCCTAGTACATGTGCCACTGAATTATCTGAATAAAGATGTTGACTTTGTGTAGTTTTTCTTAGGTCAGGCTCCCATCCAAATGCTGTTTGACATAACTCAAGAAAAACACTTTCACTATGGCTTTATTAAAAGTTTTGTGTCTTTTTTGCTATTTTTGTGTTCTATATAGAATAACATGGTGGTTCAGGCAGTGAGCTGAAGCCTGCTTCTCAGTGGGCTTGCTTTGATTCTTGCACATACCTTAGGCATAAAGCATAGACATCCGTACAGCACACATCAAAAATCACTGACTTGGCAAATCAAAATACTGAGTGACCTTTAATGGCAAAGTGTAATCATACAGACTTTGAATTAATATGCTGTTGACATTCACGCAGTTACAGCTCAGGCAGTGTCAGCCTTTGCATGATAAAAAGCATTTATTTCAGTGTAACAGCTGGCTTCTTCTTAAAAACTTCAACCAAACAGCAAAGCAAACATTTCTTTAAGGAGAAAAACTCAAGTGCATGTATAAAGAAAGATGACCAGTCTGAAAACAAGTTTTACCTGCAACTGCTTGATACTGCTATTAAGGCATACCTTTTTTGTCCACTGTTCCCATACCTATTTCTAAGCAGCAACTCTTTAGCTTCATTTCTAACTTGAGTCTCTTATCAGACACTGAACTTCTGTGAAATCTGCCTTTGAGCAGGGAGAGCATCGCCGATGGTATCTGCGCCCTTTCAGTCTTGCTCTCTCCAACCCCACCACTTTCTGGCAGGCTGCTCCTGGTAAACATATCCCGCGGTGCTGGGAGTGGCGTGGGCAGCCTGCAGTACCACAGTGCCTTTTGGTGAATCCCTGGGGTGACGGTGTGGGGCGCACTGCACTGAGGATGAAGGAGCAAGCTAGCTGCACAGTACTAAGCCTGAGGTCTGCCTGGTGTAGGGCCATGACAAAGCCCGGTGAGCAGGTAAGAGTGGCTGGCTGCACCAGTTTGGACCCAGTGGTCAGTTTAGTCCAGGAACATGGATGTGGTTTTGGGTATCAGCAAATGCGTGGGAACAGTTCAGCTTGCAGATTTACAAGAAGGGTGTGATTTCCACATATACTGAGGATGTGTATCCCTTGAGCTTATATCACCCTCCTTTTCATCTCCTGTACGATTTTGGTTTCCATGACAGTGCTTTGCAGGGAGGTCTGTGGTTTTGACTACAGACTGTGCAAGGAACCATCTCCTGTTTGGTGTGATGCTGGCTCCTAATACCTTCTTTTGATGTCCTCTGGCCGTTTTATTAAAAGAGATGGTAAATCATTGATTGCTTTTTTTCAAACTGCACGCATCTCTGCCACGTGTCTCTCAGCTGCCTCTTTCCTTCAGCTGAAAAGTCCTAGCTGACTTGGTTGTCCCTTTATATAATCCAAACTTCTCTGCTGGATAATGGCTGTAGGCAGTGTCCTCATACAAGCCCTTACTTTCATCCTCCACCTCTGGCTGTCTGCGAGTCTCCCTGCAACTCTCGATAGTTAGGAATTAGTTTAACACCCAAGCTGAGATTTCCTCTTTTCCAAAACCTTTGTTAGCATTAACTTCTGGTAGCTCCAGCTGAGATTTATCCATGCAAACCCCTTGTTCTGTGTCTTAATCTGTTTTACTAAAGCTTTAACTCAGGAATTGCAAACACGTGTGTTAACACGTGTGAGTGTGTGTATGGGGAATGTGACCTCATACACCATATAAAATGGAAGTAAAACTACAAACCTTGTTAGTGGTGTTTTTTTTTCAGAGCACCAACACTCTCTGCTCCCTCTCTGCACTGTTGGGGTGCTAGCTTTCACCAGATAGCAAGTTTATTTTAACTCCAGATTTCTGCATTTCATCCTGTTACTTAGGAAAGTGACTTAAGAAAAGCTCAACAGAAATAGTCTTTTCAGAACAATTAGTACTACCTGTCAAAAGCAGTGAGTCTTGCTAAACTCACGCCCACGGAGGAATGGTTACAGCACTTAAAAATAAGGGCTGGCCACTGGTTGTGCTAGACTGCTGCCCCTCCGTGACAGCAGAGGCAGAGCTCGCAGTGTGTGTGGTTCCGTGAAGGCAAGCATTGCATCTTGACTCAATATGGTCAGGCTAGTTCCGTTACCAGTTACTGCATTTCTGTCAGTCTCTACAGAAACTCCCATGATGCAGAAGACAAGATGAAGGTAGATATTTAAATACCTCCTGAGAGCATAATCTCACTTTATCAGTGTGGCTGCAGAGAAGCATTTGGTTATTTTGCTGCTAGAGATGTTGATGAAGCAATGAGAATGGAACAAGCACAGTCTAGGATTAGAAACGGTCCAGGTGTGGCTGTGAAGTTCTCCATAAGGTGCCATAGGCATCCTGCAGAGACTGTCTCCTGCTTCCTTGCAGTAGTGCTGCTGTGGCATCTCCCCACTAGCCCCTGTGAAGCCATAAGAAAGCACTGTGCCATCAGTGCAGGGGCTGCTGACAGGGAGCTGGCGCCCATTGGCTGTACGGCCAAGGGGAAAGGTGGTCAGCTCTGGGAAAAGGATCTGTGCACATGCAAAAGTGTGCAAAACAGGCTCCCCTGAGGCTACCTCATTAGCTGCAGAGATCCTCACCTCAACTAGTGAGTTCTCTCCAGGTTTTCCAGTAAGACTAGAAGAATTGGACTAGCACTGCTTTCTGCAGATAGAGCAACTGGGTTTTATTAAAGAAGATTGCAGGGGTTGCCCTGAGGATGCTCTGACCTCTGTGTCTCAGCTCACAGCCCTCTGTGAAAGGTCCTTAGACCCCTTCCTGCTCATGTTTTCCGTTCACATGACTGGTCTCATGCTGTCCAGCATTTTGGCTGACTCTTGCTCCCTGAAGACTTCAGCTTGGGCACCCATCCCGTTCTGCTTTTTCCCAAGGTCTCCTGTGAGGAGTCAGTCTGTCTAACAGCATCTGTCCTCTCAGGGGGTCTGAGAAACTCCAGACTGACATTTGCCAGTTAATCATCTGCTCTTTTGAACACTTTCTCCTTATTAGACGTTTTCAGAGAAAACACATGACCTGGAGTGTGAATGCTTCAGGAGGCACGGGTTCACCCTGGCTCTTTGTGCTCAGACTGACCTGTTCCTTTACCCAGCAGTCGTGGACAATTCTGTCTCCTTCCACTGAGACCCACAGAGATGGAGCCCAGCTCTCCTGTTGGCTCAGCTGCAAGTCGTGGTGGGAGAACAAGACTTTGATACTCCTTAGTGAATGCTTTCTGGAATGTAGATATTTTAAAAAAGCCCCAAGAAGAAAACAGTCCCCCAAAAGGCCCCAACCAGAACCTCAGTTAAATTCAAAAGAGGATGCTTTGGTGCTTTCCTTCCACAGAGAAAGAAGAAGCATTTTCTTCAGGTTTGTATGACTCACCATGCCTGTCTAAAAGACACTGGGGTTTTTGGAGGCAGCTTGAGGCAAGCTCAGAACTGGAGCTGAAATCAAATTCACCCCTAGAGAGACATTGTGCTTCAGGAGGGGCAGCAGCCAGTTCTCACTGGGGGCCTGCCTAAAGCCCCCTCTCTGGGGTAACTGTGGCAATGGTTTCTCCTTGCAGCTATTGACCCTCTGCTCCAGTCTGCGTGTTCAGACAGTAAAGGAGAGGCAGTGTGCATGCTTCATGCCAGGCTGACTTGTCTGTCCCTGACAGCTCCATCTGGAGGAGCATGATCCCTGAGGTCTTAGTATCCTAATGCTGTTCAGTTCACTGCCCAGACACGTATTCAGTATTTTCACTTCCTGTGCAAGCCTGAAACCAGCATGAGCACTATGGGCACGTCCTAAACAGTCTCTGCTCCCTCAGCAAAGGACAGAAGGCCAGCAGGGTGGGGGACCTCTGTTGACCCATGCCAATGCCTTGTGTGAGGTCAATGGAAACTAGTCCAACATGTTGGCAGGAGGCCTTAGGGGTGAGAGCTGCCACATCCAGCTTAACCTCACGAATGTTATACAAAATTCATCTGAGAGGCAAATGCAGCCTCTCCAGCACTCCTGACCAAGAACTGTGACCCAGAGAAACAGGCTTGATCAAACGCGTTCAAACAGGCAAAAAGCACTTGAGAGTGATGAATGAAAGGGCAGGAACTCACTGCTGCTCTGCCTGGAGCATAATCGGACTGAAAAGCAGTATGTATGTGGCTCATGAGAAATATATGTAGAGCTGGGCTGATTTAAGGGCATTCAGCTCTGAGCAAGCGTCACCCTGTCCGGCTGTGGCAAACACCAAATGCATCAAAGGTGGTGGTTAAAGCCCTCTGAGGGAAGCGATTATGAAATGAGCTGACCTGGATGCAGATTTCTTTGCCCTTGAGCTGAGGGAGAAGATTTAAGGAGTTCTATATCCCTTCCAATCTTGCTTCTATTTAATCCTTGCTAATGCAGCTTGGAAAGTGCTGTGACCATTTGTCCAGCCCTCCTCTGGGCTCCTGGATTCAGGACATGGTGACTTCTGCAAGGTTTGGGTGAGTGGCAGATTCATTGAACCACAGAATGGTTTGGATTGGAAAGGACCGTAAAGCTCATCCAGTTCCAGCCCCCTGCCAGGGCAGGGACACCTTCTGCTAGACCAGGTTGCTCAAAGCCCTGATTAAAAGAAGATTTTCTGTTCTATCTCAATCTTCCATTTGATTTATCTTCCCCACCATTTTTTTTCTGTCTCTAAGGAGGGACAACAGGAAAGCAAGAGTCTTAAAAGCCAGTTCTGACCTTGTAGCGTCTTCATTCTCTTCCCCCTCTTGCTTTTTAATATTTGTTGTTTGGATGAAATACCATAAACATATCCTTTAAGCATGGATCTGGAGGCTCTGAACTGTTTTACCTTTAGATAAACCTAAATAGATGTTAGGTTCAGCTGTTCCCATGCACAAGCCAGTATCTGCAAATCTCAGCAGTGGTGCTCAGTACTTCTGAAAATCAAGTTACCCCTTTCAGATGAAGTCTACACTTGGTCATGTAACTCTGGTAAACACTGCTCTGTACCCTGGAAAACCATTAATCTAACCAATAATTATGCCTGTTACTGAATGATGCTTAGGGTGCTGTGAACCAGACTCTTCTTCATTGCTTCACAGTAAGGTACAGATAAATACAGACCTCTGGAAAGTGTGTTTGCTGGCAGGGAAGCTATGTGCAGCGTATGTCTGTGAAGTCTTGAAGAGCAGGGCTGAGGGATGGAGATGCTGCATCCCAGAGGTGTGTAGATGAGAAATTCCTGACTGCTCAGGAACTGGACTGCTATGTCCATTTTATTTTCCATTTTACGCACCTGTGAGTGGGATTTGGCACCAGCTAGTTGTTCAGCTATCCCATACCTTCACATTCATCTGGGTAGGCTGACTTTTTTTGTCTGGATCTGTAAGCTACTTGTGTCCACGCTACTGCAGACTGAGAGCCTCCTCTTGTGTGCTTGGTCCAGCTGTTCCTTTTCTGTTCCTTCCTGCCCCCCTTTCTGTGAATGAATGCAACCTTGTAAAAGCAGGGGAGACATAGGGGCTTCTTCTAAGCTTGTTTTATCATGCTTGTGGTAGTCATTTTTGTGCTAGAAAGCCCTTCACCTGTTTCATCACTTTTTTCCCCCAAAGTATTTGGTAGACTAGTGTTAGCCTCCCAAAAGTTAGGTCCATCAAAGTGCCCACTGCAGCCCCAGTGATGAAGAGTTGGGCCAGTGAGTGGTGAGTGAATATATCCAAGACCCATGCACACGATCTACTGCTCACCTTTTGCAGAGGTGTGATGGACTAAATCCTGCAGAACTAGCACAGTGCAGAAAGGTGGGAGAAGAAATGGAGGTAAAAGTCCTGGAAAACCTGGAGCAAAACAGTTACATGGCATGAGGCAAGATACTTGTTTGTCAATATGCTCATGAGAGAAAGTGCAGTTGTTGGAAGGCTAGCCTTGGAAGAATGTGTAGATTGTGATTCCATACATCTCTGATTAAAGAGCCTTAACTGTGTGTTCCTGTGAATTATGCGTCTCCTGTACTTTGAATTTCAGTTTGAAGCTGACGCTTACCCTAAGGTATTTGGTGGACGTGCATAAACATTATTATTGTCCTGGGGGGCAGAATGTTCTATCTGGCTTCTCTGGCTTAGAGTATTTTTGTAAGCTAAAGCCTTCACCAATGTGAGCCATGCAGTGACTTGCTGTGCTGTAGCAATTGGCTGCCTCAGACATAGGGCATGAATATAAAGGTCACTGAAGAATTTATAGAGTTAATGACTTATTTCATCTGTCACTTCAGACAGAAGAATTACGGGCTCCGTCTTGCCCAGCTGGGAGGAAACTTAATGCTGACTGCAGACAGTTTCTGCACTACAGTTTATTGCTCGTGCGTGCTTTATCTTGGAGATTGGATCTGTCCCCTGCTGTTCAGAAAACTAATTTCAACCTTAGTCCTGCAGCCTTTCTCTCCTTTGAGAAACTGGACCTTTACTGTGTCAAACTGCTTATTATGAGTAGGAAGCAGTGGGAGGGTGCTGGTGGCACTGGTCCTGGGTGGCACTGGTCCTGGGTGGCACTGGATTCATCTGTCCATCTCTCCCCCCAGATACTCCCCTGCTAGCCTGGGAGACCACCCTGTGCCACCTTCCCACCTCATGGTCATGGAATCAGGCTTGACTTGTGTGGTATGGGCATAAGAACAGGTTGAGCCATTGTCCTGATCTAGATGGTGGTGGTTATGTGTGAGCTGCCCAGCAGGGACCCACAGACAACACTTGCCACACATTTGCATACCTTATTATCCTTTTCTCCGTTTTTGATCAGCCTTGTTATAGCCCTTGCACTTCCCTTTCTCTGTCCCAGCCTCCTCCTCAAGAAACAGCCTGCCCCATTTATGGTTTTCCCATGGGTGCCAGTTTTGCAACATACATGCTCAAATTTGCTATTACTGATACTATTCCCTAGGCATTTTTAACCCTAACTGGTATTACTGAGATGGTTGACATGTGCTGCTGGCCTTGCAGCAGGTAAGCCTGTTAAAGATGTGAGGAGAGGAGTGCTCTGACATCGCTGCTTACTATTGAGATGCTTGGGTTTGAAGACAGAGATGTGATCTCTTTGAAAGCATTCTTGAGTTGGCCCATGTGTGCTCTGTGCATCTTGGTGGTGACAGAGTTAAATGAACGCATCGATTCCTACCTGACAGCCCACCTGAAGGGATTTTGTGTTTCCGCTGCTGTTTTTTTACTAAAAGGTAGATAAGCTTTGTTTATTTTGACTCCACAGGCAGAAGCACTTGTGTGGGATAATGATGTATCAGCTCACGCCCAGACTGTTGCTAAGGCCAAATATGAATTTTTGTTTGGCTTGGAAGACGAGAAGCCTTCAGAAGTGGGTAAGTGCTATTTATTTCTTTTGTGTGAAAAAAGTCCCCAAACCTCTTTTAAGCCAGGCAAGAAAGTTTTACAGAAGCTGCTCCTCAATGACCCCATGAGGGCTTGCTCTCTGTGCTATGCTGCCCTTCGCGCATGCCACGGTGTAAGTACCAGACCAAAGGAGCCTACAAGTTTGGCCGCATAAAGTCACAACAGTTCCCTGTCTTACACTCCCACCTTTCTCTTTGGCTCACCTGGCCACCTTGATGTGACAGTGGGGACTTGTGCTGGAGACACGGTGCAGGGAGTCCCAGCTCGTCTCTGCAGCAGAGTTGTTTCAGCCACATGTTCTGCGTTTGCACAGGCTGAAATGGCGCCATCTCTATGTGGAGGTCCTTCCAGGAATGCCCTTTGTGGTCTGTATGCTGCTCTTCCTACAGCCAGAGGTAGATGAGTTTAATTTAGGTACTTGAGGTTGTACCTGAACTGCTCTGTCCTTTGTAGTTCGCAATTCAAGAAATCCAGGTGCAGTATCTAATGTTATTGCCTAAGGATCAGTCTTGTTTCTTGTTCTTTTCTTGTAAATACAGGACATTTTCTACCTTTTCATAGCCCAAGCTTAGAAGAAAAGAAATGTAGCTAATAAAAAACCTTATTTCTCTTGCCTCATTATAATTATCAACAGTCCCTGCCCTCTTTGCAAAAGTGTTTCCTCAGGCTGTTCTCATTGCACCTCGATCCTTTCTAATTGCAAACTTTCTGGAATGTCACATTTAATTAAAGAAGACTCCTTTCTTGCTGGAGAAAGGCAGCACTTTGTACAGAAACAAAATGTGTAGGCTCCTCCACTTCGGTAAGGAAAGGAAAGAAAAACCCCCAAGAACCAAAAAAAGCAGAACTTGTATCTGGAAAGTGAATAAACAGTTTCTCCTTGGGTTTTCTAAAGTTTGGTATTCCACTTTGGAAATCCTAATTGCAGACTGAAGGGGAAAAAACCCAAACAAAATGTCCTCCTTTATGAATTTTTAGACTTTCCTAAATTGCCACAAAATGTGCATCAAATTATTACATGAATCATGATGACCTCACTTCTTGTTTGGAAAGACAGTGCGGGAGCACTGTCAGCAGGCATTAGTACATTTCCGGAGTGTGGCATCAAATAAGGTATGCTGTGTCTAGTAAATCCAAGTGAATCTGTTGTTATTACTAACCAAAACAATTATCAGATGTGATGGGTATTCTGAACTGACTGAGTACTGAGCCCTAAAATAAATGGTGGCAAAGAAAAAGCCAGATATCATGACCTGTGTGTGTGCTTTTCTGTATTTTTCCTGTGCTGCGTCTTGCCTTATATCTGGAATCTCTTTCTGTTCCTTTATTAATCAGAAACTACCAGTACGGGCTAACATTAGTGAAATGAGAGTGACTTCAAGGGCAAGTTTCCAAATATTTAACAGTGGTTAACATATAACGTTTGTGAATTGTACCTGAAAACTGGGTGACATTCATGCCGTCACAGACAAACGTGTCTGTGCTTCATGCTGTCACAGACAAACGTGTCCTCCTCCTAGTCCTCCTTTTCCTCCTCCTCCAGGAAGATTTTTGACTGCAATAGATAAATGAGAGTGGTGCTACCCCTTCTATGTGTTTTCATCAAGTCAGCAGTTTTTAACCACTTATTAACTGAAGATTAACCAGGATGGGGCAACTGAGGGCACAGTAACACAAGCCAAGGGCTCTGTAACCAAATCTTGGCTTCTTTTGATTTGACATATGTCAAATATCTCATGGCAGACGTTTAGGGGGGAAGCAGCTGTGCCTGAAAGTCTCTCTGTTCTTCACTGTGTTGGATGGGAAGTGAAAAAGCACTACCAAAAATCCAAATAGACCTGCCACTTTCTAGAGTTGCCTTTACAAGAAGGAAGATGTGCTTTTTGTGGGTCAAAGTATGAAAGATTTAAAGTAAATGAACGATGGGGGCAGAGGCAGGAGAAGTACTGCTGTTTAAACTTGATCAAAAGCACAGTTTGTCACTGTGGGCAGTAAAGCTGAACTTTAATTTATCTCATCCAAAGCAGTTCACCCATGCCTTGGCTGTCTTCAGAAATTGAGAGTGTAACATGTAAGCGGCTGAACGGCCTAATTAATTCTGCCTCCCAGTTTATCCTTTCCCTTTCAGCCACAGCCATATTACTGATGCTCTGCTGGATGATGTTGAGAGTATAAATATTTTAATTTGGTACTAAAATATTTGCATAGGACAAGCCAAAGAAGAAAGAATAATTGGGGGCGACTGTAGCAAACATTCCTGTTTGCCTAGATGGGACATGGCAGACTTTGTTAATAAGCTGCCTTGCTGATTTTTACCTTCCAGGTTGAACCTTGTGGTTATTTTCACAGGTGAGAGGAGGAGAAAAAAAAGCTAGATGCCTGTAGAAGAGGTGTTTCATTGATGCTATTCAAATGCTAATAAAGCTGCCACATGAAAACCAACTCTTCCTCATTTCCCTCCTTCACTGCCCTCAGCCTGGTTTTACCTGGGATTTTTCATCCCTGTTGTACTGCTGTGCACTTGTCTTTGCTGCCTGATGCCTTTTGTTGGCTCTTCTCTCCCACCTGTTGCCCGTTCTCCTGCCCTGGAGCAGAAGCAGGTCCAGGCCCTGGGGACCCTCACCTCATTGTGAGAGGGCTGTGGGCCATACATCACTCCGCTGAGACCCCTGCTCTTGGAGCTGCTCCCTGCTGCCATGGGAGCGGGGAGGATGCTCCACGTGCCGCCACGCGCCTGGCGCTGCCTGTGCGCCTTCCTTGGCGAAACCCCAGCCTTCTGCCTTCCAGCAAAAGAAAATGTTTTTTAAAAACTGAATTTGGCTGGCTCGGACAAGGAGTCTTCTCAGCCTCCTTCGCATAAAGGGCGTTTGTTGTGTATGGAAACATACCCTCCTCTGGAGCCGGCTGTGGAAACAGTGGTCTCTATTGAGCAGTCTTATCTTTGGGCTTGGGCTTGGGCTTGCCACAGAGTGCTGATTTTTTGTGACTTTGGAGTTAATGTATTTAAATGCCAAGAAGAAAAAAGTCCTGACGACATGACTTGGTCCTAAGAACTGCTTCCTTGGGGGGAAATCATAGGGGGATACTACAAAATGCTTACTTAAATAAACATGAAAGCCAGGGACCCCGTAATTCCTGTTATATAAGAAAATAAATCCAAGACAGTTGTTAGGAAGAAAATAGCTTCTTAAGACTCAGGAACAGTCTTTCCTCTGATACTTCTAGGGGAATAAAGGTTTCTCCTGTCATGTGTAACAGGGGGGTTAATCTCATCCTTCACAAAAACGCCCTGTACAAATAGTCTCTGGGTTGCTACGCAAATCTGGTCTTTTTCAACAGCTGCTGGAAGAAGCTTGATTTTGAGTTCATGGTGAAACAAATAGCTTTTTGGAAAGCTTGCCACTTGCTGTTTTGTGTACAGTGAGGTGTCATGAGGCAGCTGAGCTCATTTAACAGCTTGCTTCTGCCAAAAGAGACAGTCCCAACCACACTCTGCTGTGGATTGTCTCATGCTAGTTCTTGTGCTCATCCACCTACTTAGTAAGCTCAAGCCAGAAAGACTGAGTCATGGCAACCCCCCAGACAATGCCAAAAAGCCCCAGTTCAATGGAAAAAGGTTTACTTTCTCCTGGCAGTGTCTTCTGAATCCCCTCTGCAAGGATTCACACAGTTCCAGAGCTGGCACATGAAAGAAAATGAAATTCATACTTTAACCCATGCAGCATACCATCTGAATCATGGAAACGATTGCTGTTGCTGTAGCTTCTTTAATGTGTTTCAGGAGCAAAGGAAGCACAGAATGGCTGGGTTTTTTTTCTTTTCTCTTCTTTTTTTTTTTGTGCAAGCAAAGCCTTTTTTGTGGCTGATTTAAACAGCCTTAAGAAAATTACCCCAGCAACTTTCTGTAAAATGAGTATCACTTACTTACTACATTGTCCTTTGCTTTTCTGTCTGCCTTCTCTGTGTCACTTTACTTGTGTCCAGCCCTGCTGCATCCTTTTTGCATTGCATGGAGGTGGTACCTTCCTGATCCTCACTGTAAACTGCCCTTAGACCACATTCACTCACATGTTGCATCATTCTCACACTAGCCCAGACTGCTAACTGTAGTCTTGCTCAGTGGTTCAACTGCATCACTTTCCATTTCACTGCTCCACCCTTTGTTGTTTTCATCTCTTGATCTTTCCATCTCCAGGCAATCCTGAAAGTCCAGGTTCCCAGTCTCGTATCTTCCTCTGCAGCTCTGCTTCCTGAAGAGGTTCAGAAAACTGCATTATCTAGGGCTTAAGACTGCCTGATTTTCACATTCATGTTGCTTGGTTACAATGGACAGAACCTGTGAGGACAGGTACATCAGATACGTGTTCAAGAGTATGTCCTGCAACATCAAAGGAGCGTGACCAGCAGGCCGAGGGAGGTGATTCTGCCCCTCGGCTCTGGTGAGACCCCACCTGGAGCACTGTGTGCAGTTCTGGTGTCCTCTGCACAGGAAAGATGTTGGGCCAGGTCCAGAGGAGGCCAAAAAGATGATCAGAGAGATGGAGCACCTCTCCTATGAGGAACAGCTGGGATGACTGGACTTATTCAGCCTGGAGAAGAGAGTGCTCTGGGGAGACCTTATAGCAACCTTCCAGTACCTAAAGAGTCCTACAAGAAAGCTGGACAGGGCCTTTTTACAGGGGCTTCTAGTGACAGGACAAGGGGGAATGGCTTTTAACTGAGAGTCGATTTAGACTAGATATAAGGAAGTTCTTCACTGTGAGGGTAGTGAGGCACTGGTGCAAGTTGTCCAGAGAAGCTCTGGGTTCCCCATCCCTGGGCAGTGTTCAAGGCCAGGCTGAACTCAGCTTTCAGCAGCCTGGTCTAATGGAAGGTGTCTCTGCATGTGGCAGAGGGTTTGGAAGCAGATAAGTTTAAGGTTGCATCTGACCCAAACCATTCGGTGATTCTGTGATTTACCAGGGAAACATGCAGTGCTGCAATCCGGAAAGCTCAGATGTGTGGTGCCCCCACACACTTAATAAAATTCCATCGTTCTCATTTGCATACTTGATTCTGTTAGCTTTTTTCTGTTGTTATTTGTAGTGTCCCTCTGCATTTTCTGTTATGCTGAAGACCCATGGGAGTTTTTAAATAGTAGTGTGTAATAAATACATTTTCTCATAGATACACTGATGTTTGGTGTTGCTCGTTGGCAGTGATGTAATGAGAAGATTTACTTGTAGAATTTAAGACTCCAGAGGTACTGTATTAAAAGGTACTTTTCTAGTTGAGTTTGTGCAACTCTCCAGCACCAGCACGTAGACCGGCCTTGCTGGGAGCTCCTCTTTCACTCCAACACAGAGTAAGCTAGGTCATTTTGAACTAGCACTTGGATGCTCTGAGTAGCAGCAAGCTCTTACAGTGCTGTCAGAAGAGCGCATCTGACTGTGCACATGGAAAAACTGATGCTGGTGAAGGGGGACAGGTTGCAGTGTGTCCTGCGTCTTGACTTGCGTGAAGTCGGGGTGTCTTGCTGTCTCTTCCTTTGAATTTTTGAGTCCTGCTTCCCAGGGTTGGGTGAAGCTGGAGCATGCTCGGGAGCCACCAGGTGTGGTGTGATGGGTGCTTGTGTTTCCAGTTCCAAGCAAAGAAAAACTGAAGGGGTGTGAAGCATTATGCTAAGTCCCTTGCTCTGCAGGAGGAAATTGGATGTCTTGTGACCTTCACTTGAAAGCTGGATAGTTCAAGTTGTTGTAACCTACAGCTGCAGGGAGGAGATTACCACATCCTTGACTTGGTAAACAACAGAGCTGTTTGAAGGCCAAGAGTTTAGTACAAATAATCGTTAAAACAAGGGATGTTTGTTTATTGTTTTTTAAAGGTGCAGAATCCAGCACGCAGAAGTTGGGAAACGCCAGAGTTAAGGCAGTAATTACCTCCCCATCTGTGTGCTGCCAGCTGAATCAAGAGTCTTGCTGACATAAGGGCACAAATATCTGGGGGCCTGGTGATGCTGGAGCCATGTCGGTGATGTCTGGCTGCTTCAGATGCTGTGAGCACACATGGGACAGGCTGAGTTCACCTGAAGCTGGCAGGGCTCAGAAACACTTCCCCAGTGTCAAGAAGGCCCTTCCGTTCAGTTGGGTAGACAGAATGAAGCACCCAGGTCAGCAGGCACAACAGGAGGACAGCTGACTTGGCTGGCTGTAGGTCAGAGCTGCATTTCTGTGTGTTGTCACTGAGAGCTCCTCTCGTCTCCTTGGCTTCAGCCCCATCACTTGGTGAGACAGGCAGGACACCAACACAAGCCCTTCATCATGCTGCAGCCTCAATTCATCTCTGCAGCTTTATGAAATAATAGATGCATGTTATCCTGCTGCTGGAGATGGCTTGATAATGAAGAGGGAGAAGGCGTTTAATTAAAATTATATGGGTAGATGCATTTCTGGCCTGGTAATGCAGGGTACAGCAGGTATTCTTCCTGTTCACAGTTCACCGCTTTAACAAGTGCCTTCTGCTCTAGACCCCTGCATTGTTTATTTAACTCTGTCCAGCTTCCTGAGGAAGGGAATCTCATTCACTGTGTGAACTTGCTGAGAAGTTACCATGCAATGTCCAGCCGCGCCTTTAGCAGCAAATACTCAGACACTGGGAGATGCAGATGCCCTTCTGTGCCCTATTTTTGTTTTAGCTGGGTGCATAACATGGTATCCATCTCCGGGGGTGCTTTTGAGGACTGCTTAGCAAGCTTTGTCGTACCCCAGCTAATAGTTCCAGAACCCCGAAATGCAGTAAAGGCCATCCTTTTCTGTGGATGTGCCTGGTTTCTTCAGAGGCTGCTGCGAAGATCCAGGGTGTCTGAGATGTGTGAGTAGTACTGTGGGGTTTTTTAAGCTGTTGTTGCTTGCTCAGAGTCTGACTATACATTTTTCATCTGATGAGATCTTTCTATTTGAATTACTTTTGAGCTTTTAAAAAAGATTCTTTAAAAATACAATATTTTAAATATATAACATTAAGTACAAGTGGATTCTGAGGGGCTGTAAAGTCTTTATAGAAGCTGCAAGTGCCAGAGCAGCTGTGGGCTGCGTCACTGCGCCAGAAGTTTGCACTTTGGCTGAAGGTTCTTTGGGAGCCCTTAAAGTAATTCTTGCTATCATGCTGTGTATATGCATTTAGGAAATCACATGTTAGCCGCTTCCTTTCTAAAAAAATAGAAATTTTTGGATTCTTTTGAACTTTGGGCTTAAGACTTTTCCAAACATACATCTTAAACCAAAACTTGAAATTCTTGCAGCCATGTGGGGGTGGGCCTTTAAAGAAGAAAAGTGCATTAAATATAGTTACGGCTCACCCACACTTTTACATCAGGATAAGGTGACCAGCTACTGCTCTCTTTGTATTCCCTCCTGTTCCTCCTCATACTAGCAGCTGTTTCACTACCCTTCTGCTTTCCAGGGTAATGACTCTTGGGACGGAGCTATCTCACTGACCATCTGTGGCCCATAGAGCAATTTGTAGTGGATAATCCCTCACACTAAACCCTCCCAGCACGTGCTGCCTATTAGTTTTGGACCTTGTCCTTTTCTGAGCTCACTGTAGGCCTGTGAGCTGGTGTGGCAAGGTGCCATCCTTCCCACAGCTGGGGGAATGGTGCAGAGCTCCTTGGTGGGCTCTTAGTTCAGTGAGGTTGTGCCCCCAAACCCTGTTTACCACTGGGAAATAGTTAAAATCTTTGGGGGAAAAAATATGCAACCAAGTCACAGCATTGCTTACTTAAGGCTTTTCCATCAGGAACAGGGTTAAGTGGTTTGCAATTGGAGCCCTCCCCCCACCCCGATACACAGTGATCCGGGTATTATACATGCTGTTTTGCTCATTGCTTTCGTAATGGATAGGGTTTACATTCTTAACCTAGCAGCTGTTTTCACTCTATGTATTTCAAGCTGTGACAACTCGGGCATCACATCACCACCTGACCCGAAGCACTGGGGCTTGACTAGCAGAGTCTGTGAGAAGTTTACTCAGTGTGAGCACGAATGTTCTGTGGCAGGCTGAAGATTCACTAACACAGCCCCTGCTTGCCCATAGAATCCCAGAATTTATAAACTATGCAAGAGCAATGGCAAGCAGTAGTTCTCTTATAACCCCTTTCAGTGTGCAGCAAGCCGTGGATGCGGGGTTTCCTGGATCACACACTGCCCCCGCGTGCTTGCGGTGGGATTATTTTCTTCCCTGAGCCGTTCAGTTTAATTTCTGGGTAACCCTGGCAGCCCCTGGCTGCTGCACCACTGCCTGGCTGTTCAAGCACAGTAAGTGCAAGGCACACGCTGCCTGTGCGCATTGCTTGGTCTGTGTCACACTCCCCAGTGTTGGCTGCAGGGACCCCCGCAGGTCATCTCTTTTTGGAGTGAAGGATCTCAGCCAACACGGTCACGTTTTCTGTGTAAGCTGTGCCATATCTCTGGTACTCTCCACTCTCCCTGCCTGTTTAGTAAGGCAACAGAGCATTTAACCAGGGACTCTTTTCCAGGCAGCTCTCCCCTCTGCTTTCCCCCCCCCCCGCCCACCTTCACTCAGCTTCCCTGTTTCCACCAACTTGGTGTTTTTACATAATGCCAGTGTAACTTTGAATGGATGATGGCCTGGCTCCACTTCCCTGGGCAGGCAAACTGCCCGAAAGCCTAGAGTGGCTGCAGGTTGCAGAAAACCCTGCACCCAGTCCAGCGTGGATGTTTGCAGTCCAGTTACAAAAGCACGGTGCTTGCATTATGCTAATCCCCCGTCTTTGGCTAACGAAGGACCTCCGCTGGCCAGGCAGGACCTATCACGGCACGGAGAATGACATCATTTGGAGAAAGGGCTGCTGTGCTAGGCTGCCAGTGATTGTGCAGCATCCCTCCCCTCTCACAGGGGGAGGCCGCTCCATGTTGTACTGCGTTATAAATCGGGATGGTTTTAGTTACTACAGGAGTTGTAACTTGAGGGGGTGCGGGACGAGGAGGCATGTGTGACCCCCCTCTCTGTCAGGCTGCAATAATGACATACTGCCATAATCCCTGCGATTTGATTGTTAATCTCTGTCACCTAGAGACTCGTTTCCCCTTAATGCACGCAAGTGTTTTTACTTGCCCTAATTTGCCTGTTACAAATAACGGCAAGAAGTGCCGGTACCACGAAAGCATAACTGGTGTGACGCTGCATGCAGGCTCACCCGTGTGCTGCTTGTGGTCGGCGCAAGGAGCTGCGGAGAAATAAAATGCAAGATGATGGGTCTGCTCAGTGAAACCTCTCAGCTCCGTAATGCCGAAACCCCGCTCTCCGACACCAGCACGCGACCCTCGGCATCGCCATTCTACCCGTTTCATCGCTTACGGACGCAGTTACAATAAACGGCAGCTAAGCACAGACGTCTTCCTGGCATACTGTCAGGCAGCCTTGCTGGAGGAAGTTTTTTTTCCCCCTGCAAGCTGCCAAGGTGGACTCCTTATAGCTCCTGCGATAGACTGAATGAGACTGCAGTTCCCCCATCAGTTTCATAATACTCAGAAAGCATCCATTTACATCATTGTGTGCAGTGCAGGGCAGCAGCTGCCAGGAAATTTGAAACTATTTTGATTCCAGTTGACTAGAACAGCAGCAATTGAATTAGCTGGTATTGCTATAGATAAACTGATGATCTGTGCATTTTATTTCTTTGACCAATGGGTAACTGCTGGAGCTACAGTAACCTCTGTGAGTAAGGAGACTGTTCAAGCAAATATCTCTAATTTCTCGAGCTAGCTAATATATATATATATATATACTGTATAGAGAGAGACACTCACACCATTCTTTTGTAAAATGTACCTGTAAACAAAATGTCTGTCTATGCTTCTAACTTGTGTTTTGCTTCCTAGAATTTCCTTTTATTATGCTGTAGACAAGCTTGTTTGACATGAAATGGTTATTTACCTATGACATATCATATCTATGCCTGATTTAAGTCATGAATTCTTTCAACGTCTAGTCATCAGAAAGACTGCCAATTGCTGTTAGGTTATATTTGCCCGGTCTCAGTTTTTTAGCCACTCACCCCATTTCTATTTTAGCTTTTTCTCTCTACATTTAATTTTCCTTTTCTTTCTTTTTTTTTCTTTTTCTTTTTTCTTTTTCTTTGTTGAAAGAATCCACCTTCAATGCAAAGTAGAAATTGGTGTTACCTGAGAGTGTGTGTCCTTTCTTTGTTTGTTTGGTGATGGGTATTTTTTTTTCCCTGCTCATCTTCAGTGCGGTCCTTAAATTTAGTTGTTGCCTTTCTAGCCTTGTTTGTAATGCAGTCATATTGGGGGATGGGGTTGGACAGGATATGCCAGTAGCTGCAGCAAGACATGATGCTGTGGTGGTGGATGGGAATAAGGGAGGAGTTTCTCTTAAAGAGCTCCAGCATCTCTGAGCTCTGGTACTTGAAATAGCGCTCTGAGAAAAGGGAAAGGCGTTGCACTGTTCAGGAGTGGAGAGCAATTGGTGGTGGTTTACTGCAGGGAGTGGAGACCTCAGCAGTTGTGTGCATGGTTGTACCTAGTGTAGTGGGGGCAGACTTTGGTGCCATGTGTGATTTATTTTTAATCAGGTAGTGAGTTAGGCAATGTTCCTGCAAGATGCTGTGAAGGCAAGAATCCCTCTGCCTTGTGCTTGCATGCAGTGGCAGCAGCAGCAATTCCAGAGTAGGGCTGCCGGTGCCTTGCTGTAGAACAGGCCTTGGCTTTCTACTGTGAAAATGCTTCTCTCTTGCTCAGATGAAAAGCAGCTTGCAAGTGTGGCAAAGGACTACCTGTGTTCGTGCTTCCTCCTCCTGCGTGTCTCTCTGTGCCTGTAAATGCACCTGTGTGCTCTGCACATGTATGTCTTCACCCGTATATGTACCTGTGTGCTCTGCATGTGTACCTTTTCTGGAGTCTGCTGGGCTTGCAAGAGGGTAAAGTTTGCTTGGGATGAAGTTCAGGAGAAGCATGTCAGAAACTTGCTAGATATTGCTTACCGTCATCATCAGCAGCTGTTGGTGGCGGAGGGGGATGGACAGCAGTGTGTTTAGCGTTTACCACCAGAAATAAGGCCACCTCTGTTTCCTTCATGTTATTCAGAAGCTAAGGTAGCAATTAGCAGAGATGATTTTGGCTCCTTGGCAGGGTTTGTGTGTGGTGCCTTGTCAGGGCTTGGCCTCCAGTGCACATTGGCTGCATCCCAGCCCATGGGGGCCGGGGAGCTACGCTCTGGGCTTCTTTCCAGTGAGGAGGGGTGTGTGGGTTGGAAGGAGGCGCGGGGGTCTCAGCTCCAGGGGCAGTATGTGTTGCTTTCCTCTGGGATATGGCCAGAGCATTTAGCCCAGGCAGCAGCATGGCCAAATGCTGCCCTGCTTGGGGGCATGCAGCGATCCCAACTGGAGCACATCCTGCTTGCAGGTCTGCAAGCTGAGAGTTACAGTAGGTGGGGCTCTGTCCATCAAGAAGGGTTCCTGTTGACTTCTATAGTGACAGAGTAGGGAGATGGGGCTCTCTGCTGGCTTGGGCTGGTCCTGGTGCAAGTGTAGGGTTGTTGCAGCCACACAACATCATTCTTATCCGTGAGTCTGTCCTGGTGGAAGCGTCCCCCACTTCACAGGCAACCTGCTTCCTGTGCCGTGAAGTGAGTTGGCTTGGGATGCACTCAAGCACTGAGTGGCTGAATTGTGTGCTAAGAGGGCTGTTTGTCTGGGGCTTTGGACACTTAGAAAAAATACTGTGCCTGGAAACACTCATATAGGTAGAGAGGCCTTGCTCTCTTCTTCAGCCTCTCCCAGTGGACCCATACTTGTGTGTTGGAAACCATGCCATGAAGGCAGGTTGGTGGTGCAGAAGTGGACAAGGCATCTATGCTCCTCACAGCTTACTGGGACCTTGCAGCAGAGAAGAGATCCCTGTTTTGTCCAGTCACTGTCCCCAACAGAAACTAAATCATCTAGGTGAAACCTGACCCGCTGAAGTTTTATTATGGAGTGATGAAATCAGCAGCATGGAGATAGCTGGAGAACCTACTGGGGAAGAGGCTGTGGTTTGGCATGGTCCAAGCCTGTCAGTTTGATCCTGCACCACACACCATGTGGGGTATTTATCCTGTGGCTAGATATACTGGATAGTGATCTGACTGGTGTGAGTTGTCACTTGTCTTTACAAACCACTGGCAGATAGATGGCCACATTAGTGTGGTGCTGAGCTTGTGTTAAATTATCCTTCCTCTCACCTTGAACTCAGCCTTCATTAACAACAACTACATGGCTTCCTCCTCAGAGATGGCTTATGGCCAGCCTGCTCAGAGCGGAGACAGCGATTGTTTTTCAGTACAGCACCTAGGGATGCACTTCGACTGGGGCAAAGCGCCCAAATTCAAGCTCATATCTGGTTTCCGAGCTGTCACCCCTGACATTTTTCATACAGGTGTTTGATCTGCCCCCTCTGCTGTTTGTTCTAAAACACTTTTATACTCCAGGCCAGTTTCTTCCAGGAGGGTGCAGCAAATGCAGCACTTCTTGTTTTGTTTGTTTGTTGTTGTGTCTTCAAGACCCCAGTTCCTCCTTGGGCCATAACAGAAGGTGGCCAAGTGTCTGTCATTGTGTCATGGGTGAGATCCCTCTGAGGACAGCTGGTTCTCTGTTACCCCACAACAATGGGAGCCACTGGGTGCTCGGCACTTGGAAAATGGCCCATCCATTTTTCCTTCTGCTTTGTTTACATCGGTTGGAAAAGAAGCATGAGAAGGGGAGGGGTAGCAGGTTTCTTATGCAGTGGTGGGTTTGCTGCAACAGAAAACGTGAACTACACAGTAAGTGTACCTCACTGCCACATGGCCTTCAGTTACCTGAGTTGTTAAAGGAAGAGGGTAGTGCAGGCAGAAAGTTGAATTGCTCATTAATTGCTTTGTAATTTAGCTAATTAGTTTTGTCAAGGCTGTGGGATATAAGGGGTGTGGCTGGTTATCTTCCTGATGTGTCATCTTTACAAGTGAAAATGACCTAAACCCTTTTTTTTTTTTCATTTAATAAAACCAGCATGCATAACACGTGCTGTGGATGGATGTCAGACTGCTGAATATCTGCTTTCTTCAGCCCTTGCGCCTGGCCTGTGGCCTCAGACTGTTCATGGGCCACTGGGACCCTTTCTGAAGTGTAGCAGACATTTCTGGCATTCCTTCTTCAGCGGCGCACACTCCCAAAGTAGGGCTGCCCAAAAACTCCTATGTAAAAGGACCAGCTCTGGATAAGTGCACTGTGAGAGCATGCAGAAATGAGTTAAACGGAACGGTATTTTCCCTGCAGGGGAGAGCATAGTTACTGTGTTCAGAGAAGGCTTGGGAGGAAGGCCAGGCCTTTTGCTTGTGCTTTATTTGTTTGTAGATAGGTAAACCCATGCTCTCTTTTTCCCTTGCAGGTAGTGGCCGCGGAAGCAGCACTTTGCTCCCTCATACCATCATCAATGAATTTCCAGAGTATGGCAGTGTAGAGGCAAGCAGAGACGGGCTGAGGGCAGAGCCTGTAACACGCAGCCCAGAAAGCCAGGACGGTCACCACCAGGTACCTGGCAGGCCCCTTCCACAGTGTGTGGCTCCTGCAGAGGATTCCAGACCTGATGCCGGGGCAGCACAGCTGTGTGCCTCAGAAGGAGGTTTGCAACCTGCAGGTAACCTGCCAGAGATGATGAAAATCTCTCAATGGCTGGAAGCAACAAAGGTGCAAGAGAGAGCAAATACTTCCCTTGATTTGGAGATGCAAATGGAAAAACAGAGCGTTACTGGCAGCCAGAATGTGCAGGCGGCCAGAGAACCAGTTCCAGCAGGCCAAGAAAAACCCTCAGACATGCCTCCTCCATCTGAAAGAACAGCTGAGGAAAAAATGCATTTGATTGTAGAGAAAGATCTGGCTGCAATATGGACTGGAGAAAAGCAATCCGAGTCCTTGCAAGCCATCAGTAATAAAACCGAGGAGGTCCATGCAGCGCAGGAGACAAGCTGTCATAGACCATCTGTGACAAACCTGGAAGCAGCCAGCAGAGTGGAAGGGTGGGCGCATTTTGAGGAGTTTTCAGCATACAGTCAAGGCAAAATGCAAATGGGTCCTGAGAGGAGGCTCTCTAAAGAGGCAGCTGTGAGCAAACATGTAGAATTTCAAGGGGTGGAGATTTTATGGCTGCAAAAAACTGAGGAGCAGAGAAGGAAGAAGCACTCACTGCTGGAGACGGTGTCCGTGGAGAGGAAGGCTTTCCCCAAAACCTCCATCCACCCTGTGCCACTGATGGTCTCCCCAGGCGTGGTCTCCTCACCAGACAGCGCTTGGAGCGAGGTCTGTGAGGACCCGCGGCCAGGACCCGCTGTCCTTGGAGCTGTTCCTCGAGCAACGCTTGGTGACAGCAGGCAGGATGAAGTTTTTGTGAAGGACAAGAAGAACCGCGGTGAGGAGGAGACGGCTGTGCTAGTGAGAGGCCAGGGCAGGTGAGTTACTGCTTGTGGGGGCACAGGGGGCAGGCGCGATTTTTCTCATTCCACATGCACGTGGCTTGTGCCTACCCTTTTAGGAGCAATTGGCAAACAACGGGTGTTCGTCTGCTGCCTGCAGCATGGTGGCAGTGGTAGCTGCTCGTGCCTGGTGGTGGCTAGTGCATAAAGTTGGGACTGAACACCCTCCACACCACCTCGTGAAAGTTTGAAATCCATCTCATGTTTGGAAATGTCTCTCGCTGTTTGCAGAGTAATGGCTGCATGGCGAAGCATCTGTGGTGGGTTGCAGCTGGGACCTGGACAGGGCATGTAATTAAGTATAGGCAGCATGCAGGCCTGGCTGGCTGCGCGTGGCCAGATTTTCTGGTTTTGGACAGAGTCTGTGCAAGAATAGTGTGAGCACCTCTGAGGCATCGGGTAGTAAAGATGTTTTACCCAAGGCCTTGTATGTTATAAGAGGGTAAATGCTGTGATGTGCTTTCTATATTACCTAACTGTATATGATTTTTACCTATATATATATATTGCAAAAATTGTGTGCTGCTTTTTACAGGGTCATATTGGTGTCCTCACTTTTGTTTCCCCATGCACATCTGTAACAAAGCAGACAATCCCACCAGTGCAGTCTGAGCATAATGTGCCTGCTCTGACCTGATGGGGTGTTTGCTGTTGAAACAACAGGATCTCAGCAAAGGACAGGATCTGAGGCTCCTGCCTGTACACCTCGGGATCTCTGGAGTTTTGCTTGTGTGTGGGATCACTTGGGCAGGTAGCCCTGATATCCAGCATGTGCCATGAGAAGCTCCACAGTATCTGAACAGCAGAGGAGCACTTTCCACTGGGGGATGCTACACCTTCCCCTATGCTTCTGCAAGCAGGCTGAGTCTTCCCCCTTCAAATCTGTTTCTCTTGGCTCCAGGCTTTTGA
Organism: Neopsephotus bourkii; assembly: GCF_033783945.1. Lineage (NCBI taxonomy): Eukaryota > Metazoa > Chordata > Aves > Psittaciformes > Psittacidae > Neopsephotus > Neopsephotus bourkii. The sequence continues at coordinate 476,022 of NW_026901743.1, forward strand.
TTGCATTCACTTCCCTTTGCATTTTGGAGGGATTTCCTCCAGCCTTTCAAGGAAGACCCAAGCCCTAGGACTGCAGAGCCAGCAAACTGTCCTCTGACAGCAGCAAACGGACAGAGGCCCCATGTGATTGCATGTCTCCTACTTGTGCAGCCTCTACCATGGCAGTGGTGCTAGGGGAGGCATTTCTGAGTGCTCTTCTCCTTTGCACATAAGCAGCTGATGTTACCTGTTAGGCAATATTAGGCCTTTCCCCTGTCCTCCTTTTTTCACAGAAGATAGTTTCAGTTTATGTCCCCAGAGAGGGAGATGGTGCCAGTCATGAACAGAGGTGGTGCAAGTAGAAACTAGCGTTTTATCCTCATTGTGCTGTCGGCACAAAGCCACACTGACCTTTCTGTTCGCAAAGGTAGAAGGTAAGGAAGTTCACCCAGAGGTCTAAACCTTTCCCCCCAAGCTGAAATGAGTTGTTTCTGATTCATTTCCAGGATGGTGGAGGAGGGGGAAGCAGCCACAGGAGGATATGAAGACGTCCTTGGGCAGAGGCACTCCGATGTCTCCACTGATCTGTACAGCTCACAGTTTGAAAACATCCTAGACAATGCATCTTTATACTACAGCGCGGAGTCGCTGGAGACGTTGTATTCGGAGCCTGATAGCTACTTCAGCTTTGAGATGCCACTCACTCCCATGATCCAGCAGCGCATGAAGGAGGGTGGCCAGTTTCTAGATCGGACCTCAGCCTTGGGACAACCAGATGTCCTGCAGCTTCCCCCAGATGGGGAGGTGACGGGCTGCTGTGGAGGTGTCGCCAATGGCTTAAGGGATGGAAGTGAAACACTCTTCAGAGGAGACATCATGGAGATCCCTCATTTGGAAAGGTAAAAGCAGTGAGTGAGCTTTCTGTGTGCCTGCTGATTTTTTCCCTGATGTCTATTTACTTCAGTGGATGGTTGCAGAGTGTAGTTTTGCCTCTTTCAACACTGCATGTTTTCTACACAGAATAATTTCCAGTGTAACAGAGTGAGCTGCAGTAGAGAAGTGATCTCTCCAAACCTGCTGTTCATCAGAAAAGTGCAAATTTACATGACAAATGTTTTGTAGGTGATACTTGTGTCAATTAAAGGCTGGCTGGTACTAGCGCATCCCTGGGACCTGTTCTGGTGGAGTTTGTTACTGGTTACATGAATGTTGTTCAGCTCCAGTTATACCTGAATATACTTACAGTAACTGTAGGAACACTAACACCGTGTGCACATAGATGAGTTGTCCAAATGCAGTTTGTGATTGGATGTTAAAGGTGTCTCTGTGCATAGCTTTTCCTCTCCTGAGGTCAGTGGGTGTTGTCCTGGTTACCTCAGCTGGGACAAGGTTTTGCTCCCACCACATTCATGGATTAGAGGCTGTAACTTGCTCCTTTCATTTGTGCAACGGTTACTCATTGAGAGGGGAGGGAGGGTTATAAAAATGTCAATATTTTCTATGGGGTAAAGAAAGAGATAAGAAAACTATTTTAATAGAAGAGTCATGTGAGAAGCAAAAACTAGACTAAGTGGCCAGAAAATAATGTGTAGCTGCAAAAACTCGGTCTGTGAGCAAACTTTTTTCATCATGTGCTGTCAAAGGGTGGGTGGGAGAGTGAAAGGCAGTGACAGCAAAGTGGGGGCTCAAGCCAAAAGCAGTAGTCTACAGAGGGGTGAGGGACCTTGTGAGTGACAAAGATGCCTTGGGTCTCCATCCTTCAGGGACAAGAGGTTGTCTGAGAGTCCTTAAATGGGGCTAGTCGTTCTGAGCTTTCTTGAGAGCCAGTGGTAGGAGGTCTTTTACCTGTTTTATTCTTTTTGTGCTGGTGTGAAAGAAGTTATTTGATCAGAAGCAGTTTGGATAATTTTATGGATTAAGGTACAGTTTGACATTAAAAGAACAGGCAGAAGGACTTAGGAGTTTAGAATGTTTTTTTCCATTAGTCCTACTGAATTTTGTTTAAATCCTGTACAACCCTGAGCTGTTCAGTGCCAGTAGGCAGTAAGTGACGGCTAGTCTGCAACAGCCTGGATGGAGCAGGAAACTCAGGTCAGTCCTGACACTTTCAGCTCCTTTCTTATGCTGAAATCAGAGATTGCTGTGTGGAGGACAAACAACATATGCAGACCCTTGTTCTGTTAATATATGGCTGTAGCATCTATTATCTAAAAAGTACTGTCAAGTAAGGCCCACACCAACTCATCAAGACACAAGTTATCATATAGGTGTGCTTATATGATGCTTAGAGACACATTAGGTGCCTGCCTAGTATGTATTTCATTGGGAATTAAGTTAATTTTAGTTTAAATTTGCAGCCATACAGATAAGCCAACAGAGGATTTAGGAATTCTCCTTTTTCTCCCCTTAATGAAAAATACAAAGAAAGAAGCATTTCCCACAGCGGGTTTGTTAGGAAGCTCTGGTGTTTTAGTCTGCAGGGATCTGTTAGGGACAAGCCCCAAAACCTTGGTTTGCTAAGAAGTGTTCAAGGCAGGTTGGATGAGGCTTTGAGCAACCTTTGAATGTGTTTCTGCCCATGGCAGGGGGTTTGGAACTGGATGATCTTTAAGGTCTCTTACAATCCAAACAGTTCTGTCATTCTACAATTCTTTGATTTTGTGATAAAGTGTAGCTGCAGCTGTACAGCCAACCACAGATATGCCCAAAAGGGTAATTCTCTGGACTTTGTACCTTATTAACCACCCCTCCACCATGATACTCTGATGTCATGTTGTATTGCACCAGGATACAGGTGACCGGCAGAGCCTGTGTGTTGTATTGTTGGAGCCAGTGATAATCACAGCGTTACAGTGTGTGCGTGAGGAGCAGTGTGCGTGCTGGGGACTGCATGAGATTCATTCACAGAAGTGTCAAGACAGTGTGTTGCTGTGATGCTCAGGTGAACCAGAAATAGCTGCCTGAGCTGTGGGTACTATTTCTAAGAGTTTGCATGCATGGTTGTGTTGCCTGAAGCAATTCCAGACTTGTTTGAACCAAAAGTACACATGTATGATAACATGTGCAGTAGCCACTGCAGCACCCTTGTACCTTCTGCTTCAAGTCCTTGTTTCCTATGGCACCATGAACCTGAAGTTGTGTTGGGGCTGTAGTTTCCTAATGTGTAGCACCTGCGTGGTGCTTCAGAGCATCAAAAGCCACCCACTGAAATGGTCCAGCTATTTTGGAGACCAAGTGGGGAAGGCAAGCCCTGTGCCATGCGAGATGCAGGCAGTGCTGCCAGGACCTGTGCCCTGCCGCTGGTGGTAGGGGCCCACAGGTGCCACGGGCGGCAGCATCGCAGCAGGGGCACCATCACCACTACCACCACCGCCAGCAGGGGTAGCAGCAGGGGCACCATCACCACCAGCAGCAGCAGCAGCAGCAGCCGATTGCCTGCGCTATCTTTCAGCGCCGCCGGAGGTCTCTGTACCCTGAGTGGAGCCGCCGTCTCTCTGGCAGCCAGGGGTTCAGCAGCACCCCGTGCCCGCCCTGCCATGTGAAGCCGCTGGAAGGCAGGCGCAGGGAGGATTGCAGCAGGAGGACCCCATCCTGTAGGAACGGAGGCAGATGGGGGTCTCATCGTGTGAAAGTGGCAAGTCCAAAGCGCAGCAGGGGAATTTGGGGTGCCGGGAGTTCGAGGAGAGCAAAGCAGCACAACATTGCAGTGTGGCATCAGAAGTGTACCCCCGCTTTTACCTAAACTGAGCCGCCAACCCATGGGAACAAAAACCGAAAGCAAAACCTCGGCAGCTCCCTGCCTGCTCCGCGGTATTTCGGAGACATAAAAAACGCGTGGGAAAGTGCGTGGGGAGTGAGCGTGCTTCCAACTGCCGCGCTAATTTATGGGGGAACAGAGTGTGAAATACTGGCAGTTCTTCACGGTCCGGTACAGAAGGGGAAGGCGGATGTGAGAGCAAAGAGTTAATGGATTACAGCTGGAGATCGGCAGCCGCGTGCCAAAGAGGGAAGGAGGAGCAGGTGCTCCCCTTGTCCGTGCCCTCCCGCTAGCGGGTAGCTGGGCAAGGCAGCACCTTTGGCATCCTTCCCTCTGGAGGGATCCCGAGCGTAACTGACACGCAGACCCTAGGTGGCGTGAGGTCCTAATGCTAACCGGCAGGGAAACCTAGTCCCATAGTGAAAAAGCGGGAGGGTAACATCCTTCTCGGCTCTTAGGAAATCGCTGGCGCTGGGAGGGGTCAGCTCTGGTATGTGAAGGCCAGTCACATGCCTTCAGAACTGAAAAAAAAAAAAAGGAGGAAGAAAAAAAAATAATAAAATGACTAGAGGCTGGCGGGCTGCAAGTTCGTGTGGGCTCCCGGATGTCTGGAGGCTTCGTCCCTGCTGTCCTTCCCATCAGCTGCTGGCCATGGCTAAACGCAGTAAGTCCTGGCGAGAGCCGTGCAACACGCCTGCTCTGACAGCCACCCGCCGATGCGCTTCCCTGGGGCATGGGGACGACAGCAGGCCCTGTGTTTTCCTGCAGGGCAGGTTGGCTTGCTTTTGCAAGCAGTCCTTTCCTAGCACAGCTTTGGTGCCCTTTGTGTCTGGTCAGTGGAGGAGGGATGCTTGGGGGAGAAGGGTGCGCAGCTTGCATTCCTTTGGGAATGGTTCCAGCACTTGGTGTCTTCTCGAAGGCTTCATCTCACTCCTAGGTATATGATGATTATCCTTCTGGGGAAAAACCAGATTTCTGCAGCTGAAGGAGCCTTAAGTTTCTCCACATGGAGGTGTGAGAACTGGGGTAGTGTCTGACATTTCAGAGCTGAGAGACAGCCTCTCTGTGTATCAGGGCACTGTGGGGTCCCCATGAAACGTATTGAGCCACAGGTTGCCAGTGTAGCAAAGCTTTGCAGTGGCAATAAAGGTGTTATATTTGGGCTGTGTTTGATCCCTGTGTTCCCACATTATACCTGCAGTCCCCAACACTGTACCTGTGCCCCAGGTGCTGCACTCCTCCCTTCTTGTGCCAGTAGATTGTGTTGAGATGGAGCAAGGCTCAGCCTTGATAAATGGGAATTCAGTCTTAATCGCAGAGGCTATAAGGGAGACTGTTTGCATGGTGCTCCCCAGACATCAAGCCTGATGCATCGCCTGAACATGGTATAATATTTTACACCAAATCAGAGTGGGAGGAAGAGGATGTATTTCCAAAGGAGTAAGATACACTTAGGAAGAGAGAATTATCTTGCTATGTATACAGTGAGCGTTAGAGCATCCTTTTATCTAAAAGGGAAATATGAAGTTCTCTCAGTGATGATCTCCATCTTTCTTTTCTGCTTTCAGACTTTGAAAACAGATTTTCTTTTAATCTTTCTCTTTTTTTTTTTTTCTTCATTCTTTATAGCAGTCTTCTCGTTCTCTCTTCCCTTGTAAGCTACACTCAGAACAAGAAAGTAAAAGAACCCAGAAAAACTTCTGGCATTTGTTCTAAGTTCTCTTGGAAGGTGTGGTCTCTGTTGGCAGGACATCGCTCAAGATTTTTCTAAATCCAGAGAGAAAAGAAAAAGACACTGTGTTGCAGCTCCTAATCCTCACAAATGCTAAATATTTGCCACCTGCCATCATCTTCAAAGAATTGATGGTGCTCAGCAAATTCTGCAAGTCCTGTTACTTTATTTTTCCTAGAAGTGCAAACACAAATTTAGCCATGTATGTATTCTTCTGTAATTCAAGGGGGAGGAGGAAAAAAGACTGCCTAAGGGAACCTGGTGTTCTCCGAGTAAATGCACAAGAATGTGGACTGCAGTTCCTGATGGTTGCCAGGTTACTCCTAATAGTTTGGGCATCTTATAGTAGTTCCCATAGTTGTTTTTTTTTCTTACACATATAGGTCTTTTCTAGCAGTTTTTTCTTTGGCACTCTGCTTATTCCTCTTTGAGGCAATAAACTTCGTTAAAAGATACACCTAGTCTTGATACCTTTCTCCAGGTTGATTGTCTAAGTCTCCTCCCAGTGTATCAGTATCCTCCATGCCAGTTACCAGTTGGCACTCTGGTATTTTTGTCCAAGGTAGCTTGTGTTTGATTTTTAGTGTGGATATGAGGGTCAGTACTTACATATCTAACATGTAACCTTCATTCATTTTATTAGTCTGTACATCAGCAGTCTGGTAGAACTTGTTTCCCCTTTGAAGACTCACCTTGTGACCCAGTTGAATCTGCGGAGGTCCCTGTGTCCCTGTGTGGATGTTTTTTGGCCTTTGGACGGGCCTCAACTTGTGACAAACACTGGAACTTAGGAGAACTAGTGCTGTCAGAATTTGGTGCTTCCTGTGTGCTGCCGTCCGTATGCTCAGGTTAAGGGAAGTTATTCAGAAGGATGCCACAGGTTGTTTGCCTAGAAGAGTGAATGTGCCAAATTTGTCTGCAGCTGGTGAACAGCAAACACATGTTGGAGCTCATTTTCCTGCACCTGAGCTAATGTATCTGTCAGTTGTTGAGCCACAAGTAAGCACAATATGCTGGCATGCATATGTTAAATACAGGTGAAGATGAAGTGGTGCAGTCTGCGGGGGTAAACTTCTGAAACTGGTGGCATTTTGACAGCTGAGGATTTGCCCCTTTATTGCACAGCTTTAGTATCTGCAAAAATGTTAAGCCACACTGATTGCCTTGGTGTTCCCTGTGAAGAAGTGGCATCACTTTATCAAGGCTCTGGAAATGCAAGTGTGCAAGTTTGCCAGTTTTGCTCTGGCTGGTGAGGTGCTTGCAACACCAGTTTAGAGAGACTTTGTAAAACTGCTTCTAGTTCCTAAACAAACTGTTGTTTTAGGGAAAAAAAGGGCTGCTTACTTTTCGCCTCTTCAGTTCCCAGCCTCCTCTGAAAATAAAACAAAAACAAAAATCCAGAAGCTGACAGAGACAGAAAACGGGGGAAAAAAAAGAAGAAAAAAAAAAGGGGAACAGCTGATCAGTTCACTGCACAAAGCTCCTCAGTATAAAGCTGTCAGCAGCTCAACTTCTAAGCTGGCATCTGTTGGCACATCTCCATTAAAGTCAAAGCCATTTAGGTCAGGAAGCATTCATTCACTGAAACAAGGCGTCCCTGCCAGCACCAGGTCAATCCCAGAGTGCAGCCTTCTGTCTCATCTGTTAGCCATGACTGGCTGCCAGTCAAGCCCTCCTCCATGTTCTTGCTGGTTAACTCTTTTCTTCCTCTGTTTTCTGGCTGTTGGGGTAGAGAGAGGCAGAGCCTGGCAGTTGGCAGGGTGGCGTAAGCATGTGTAGCTTCAGATACGACGTGGGAGCACCGGTGGAGAAGAACAGGGCATGTAGCATGCAGACTCCTTGCTAGCACAGCTGGGTGGGCTGTGGGTTGGTTGCCGGTTGGTTTTCCTTTATTGTGGAAGTCTGTCTTTTATTATTATTAACTATAATAAGAGTTACTGACTATTCTTTTTGAGGGTAGGCATTTCATTGTGCTGCGTGATTCAAACTTAAAGCACCTGTGTGTTACTACTGCCAGTGCTGAAATGCTTCCTCACACATCTCCAAGGAAGGCTTAACTAAAAGACATAAAATCCCATGTTCTTAAGCATCTGGTTTCCTCCTTGGCCAGCGAGGTCCATCTGGACCAGCTGCTCTGCCAATGTGCACTTCCTGAACCAGTCTCCAAACAGTTAAACCGAGTCCAAGTGAGGGGGAAGTATTCTGACTTCCTAGTTTTGCTCCTGTCCTGAAGGAGCCTCATGGGGAAATGTCATGTTGCTGCTGAGTGTTGGGATGGTTTTACACCCACAGCATGCATGGGGCAGATGGGCTCAGGGGATCCAGCTGGATTGCTCCTGAACCACTTAGGGGCTAAGTGTTTTCTGAGCAAGGCCACAGGGGTGCTGTGTGACCTCTGGGTCTTGTTTTTGCTTGTGTCTGGGGGCAGGTGGGCCAGATCCTGAGTGTGGAACTATCTTGATGTAGCCAAGAGGCCAGGCTATGTGTCAATGCATTGGCCAGAAACGTCCACAGTGGGGGGAGCCCTTGGGCACCCTCTGTGGCAAGGGCCAGGTTTTCACTTCCTAAGCATGGTGGGTTTAATGTGGTGTGATTCCATTTGCAATTGCTAACCCCTGCCACAGCTATGGTACAAGGAGCCTGAGGTTGAAATGGAATCAATCACTTCAGGTGGCAGTGAGCCAGGTGTCTGTGTAATGAAGGACACGGTGCCTCTCAGAAGGGCTGCAGTCCTGCCCCTGCGTGTAGTGGGACTTCTTGTCCTAATGCTCTGATCCGGTAATGACAGTGTTTGTGTTTGCTGTAATGCAAGCCTATCAGAAATGGCATTTTCTGGAATGCTTTAGCTGTTAGCTCTCTACTTAGAATCGGCGGGAATTCTTTTAATCAAAGAAAAAGGTGGATGATTACAGGGAGCATGAGGTTATTTTTAAGGAGTAGCATGCACTTCAGCCCCTGAAATTGCCCTTGCATATGCGTTTTATTGATAACCAATAGGAGATTATGGGGATGGTATATATTTTCACTTTGCTCCTCGAGTGTGACGTGACAAGGCTGAGGTACTCCTTAATGGATCTTTGGCGGGTACTCTGAGGTGCAGAAACTGTCCTCCCTTCATGTGTCCCTGCTGATGCTGTGAGTATGAGACACCCACTGAATCGAGTTGCAGCAAAGTGCAGCTGTGTCAGTCCTCAAAGAGGGATCTACTTCAAAGCGTGTCTTTGAAGAGAATCCATATGTGGGACTTCAAAGCTGATTAAACTATTCGAAGTAAAATAGCACAGTGAGTCATCTGCTAGGAAAGGGCATTATTTTTATTTTTATTATTTTCTCCCCTTCCTACAGTTCTATATTGGAAGAGCCCTGGAGCTGGAGGTAACTGGTGAGGTAAATCATTGCTTGATGTGATTTTGTGCTCACTGTCTCCTGGCCCCGAAGAAGCCAGTTCAGAGCTGCAGCAAAGCTGCAGCAGAACTGCCCCAGCCTGTCTGTGTGGTCGGTCATTTGTGGCAGGAACTGACTCATCGTGTCCCACTGCTGCCGGGATTTCTCTGCTTTCGCTGATGGGGCTATTCCTTTCAGAGCCAGGCTGCTCAAACGTGGCTTTTCAGCTCCATTGTAACAAAACACAGCCTGTGCGGCTGATCATTTCTGAAATGTGGCTGAGCATCCATGCCTCTCTGAAGGGTTGCAGTGTAGAGGGTTGTCCCCTCAGGGCAGGGCTTTTTGCAGAGGGAAGTCTGCACCCGCGGCGAGGTCCAGGCTGGTGTCAGGGGCATCTGTGTGCTTCTGCCTTTCTGATGCCCCTCTGGTGCTGTGGGGTGAGAACCACTGCTGAGGGGCTGTTGAATTAGAAGCAGAGTGTGCTTTTCACGGCCAGAGTTGATGGTTATGCTTAAGGGAATGGTGTTCTCTGTTTCAAAACCAGGAGAAGAAAGATCAGGGTGAAGGCATGTAAAACAACAGGGCCAGCACGGAGCTGCAGAGGGTAATTGTCAGTCCCAGCGTGGCTCCCCGGCGGATGCTGAACCCTGCTGAAAACAACATTTGTTCTGGCCCTAGTTTCAGTGCGCCAGAATGCCTCTCCACCCTTCCTTATTTTTAATCATTGCAGCGTTTTGCTCTGATGAACTTTGCTGGCAAATGCCTGACATAGCCTGCCTTGAACTAATGCTGATGTTAGAGGCATGCAGATTTATTTGAGGGAAAAGCTGATTTCCTCCTGTTTCCTCCTCTTCTCTTTCCAAAAAGTACTGTGAAGATCCCAGCCCTCTCTCATCCAAGCTTCCTCTGAAATCTGTGCATCCAGTGCACTCACTGCAGACGTGCATGCTGAATGGGTTAGTGTTTCCTGGGGAAGGGTCCCATGGGCATCCAGGGGAGACTACGTGTCACAGAGTGCATGCTACTCTTTGATCCATAAAAAGCTGCAGGCAGTGGCAAGCTGTAATCACTGACGTGGCTGGACTGAGGACACTGCTTAGGCTGAGTTGTCACTGCCTGCCACGCGGTGTCTACTCCGAACATCAGCTCCTCTTAGTGGCCAAGGTAGTTGTTCCATGCTGGATCTGAGCTTTTCTCCTATAAAGCAAAATGCTGATGTGCTCTTCTTCTTTGGGACAAAACGGAGATTCCCCCCTCCCCCATTTATTTGCTAAAAAATGAAGAGCATCTCAAGGTTTAAGGCATCAGAAACTGCAGGTACACATGCCGAGGTTTCCAGTTGCAGGCTAGTAGGGTGGGAATATGGACAACTATGACATGAAGTGCCTGGGAATGTGCACCGCTATGATATGAAGTGCCTGTATCCTGAACATTACTGGCCTTGCTCTGTTTTTGTCTGGAAGTTGCAGCCACTCCACAACCTTACATTGCTGTGGAGGTTTTAGATTTTGGTGAAACTCAGGATTCCAGCTGGAGGGCAATTGAGCGAATCTCAGATACTCTTAGATAAAGTGTGCTAAGTGCTGAGCATGACGTGATTGAGATACCTTGGCAGTGGCAGCTAAATCACCGTTGACCTGATCGATAATGGAGTAAGTGAAGAAGACAGCATAAAATGTTTCAGACTGCCTAGCTGTTAGGGAGTGTTAAAGGTGAAACAGCTTTACAGATGTTACAGTCTGCCCGTGTTTCATCCATGAGTGTGGAGGGGTGGCTGCTGCTGTTAGAAAGTATCAAATTTGCCACAGCAGCTATTTATTGAATTGCTGTAATTTCTGCTGGATATGGTGATCACAGCCTTTGTGCATTCGCTGTGAACTTGGGAGTGCTTTGGCAGAAGGAGAGAGCATGTGTCAGGAATGCATTGCTGGGGCAGAAATAAGGGTTAAGGAACTGGTTTCTGGCTCATACACCCTGTGAGACCACAGGGTTCTGGATTGTTGTTTTTTTTTTTTTAGCTTCTGCTTTTTGTGTTTTCTGGTAGAAGAGATTAATGTAAAAGTCTCTGGATGAAAATCCACAGCTGTTGCTGTACAGGCAATTACCAGTAGTATCATTACATTCCCATTTGGCCTTGAATCCAGGATTAGGGGGAATATAGTTGTTTACATTTTCAGCCTACTTCTGTTAGTTAAGAGGTTTCTCATTTTTATGTGATAAAGAGTAAAGCTGTGTGAGAAATCCATGACCAGTCTTGCTTTGTATCACAAAGCCCTTTCTTGGCTGTGTTTATCTGGGAGTGCTGCTGTGGGTTCTTTGTGTGTAGAAACTGCAGACTGCAGAAGAGAGTCTGCAATCACTCCTAGCCCTTGATTAGAGCCTGTTATAGGCACTTTACAGAGGGAGGCAAGTATTGCTGTCTGTGTTCAACAGCTGGGGAAACTGACACAGGGCAGGAAAAGGGTTCACCGAAAGAGTCTTGGAGGTAAGAAGAGATGTCAGCCTTGTAACATGTCCCTGAGTAACATGCCCTACGCCCTGCTAAAATGACCTGTCCAGAAGGCAGCTTGCAATGGTCTGCATTTCCGAAGTCTTCAGTGCTGTGGGCACTGACTCTTCTCACCACTTAAAAATCCCAAGAACTGAAGTCTCACTTTAATATTAACAATTTGGCATTTCCCTGAACAAAAGCCTTACGTTACAGGCAACCTATACTGCTGATTTGATTGTCTTTTTGTACTTATAAAGTAACAAGCTAATTGACTGTTAGAATAACTGAAGGAAGCATCCCTTATTGTTTCAAGCTGATACATGTATGGGTCCCCTCCATCACGAGAAAGTTTTAAACTGGGGAGGTTTGAAGATAAGGTTTGTTACACAGCCTTTGGGCTAGTTTTGGCAAGCATGGGAAAGAGCACACTCTCCTTCTTGCTGGGTGTTCCTTGTTCACACCCTTGCCACTGCTTCAAGAGGCAAAACAAAAGCTGGGAGGTGCTGTACTGTTTATTTCACCAAGTGCCAGATGCTGGCACTTCCTTTCTTTCTAAACTTACGGTGGTTTGTGGTAATGTTGGCTCTCATAGTGCACTCATTCCTAGCAGTGTGCAGATGTTTCTTGTCAGCTTTGGCCATCTTTCAGGGCTATAAATATTGCCTTTAATAAAGTGCAGTGGTGAAACGGGCCTGTGATTTATCAAAGAATCAGAATCGTAGAGTGGTAAGGACCTTTCCAACGCCCTTGCCATGGTGTGTGGTTTAACCCCAGCTGGCATCTAAACTAATAACCATGCAGTCATTCGCTCACTGCCCTCCCTCCCCCTGCCAAGTGGGATGGGGAGAAGAATCAGAAAAAAAGGTAAAACCCATGGATTGAAAAAAAGAACAGCTTAATAGTTGAAATTAAATAATAATAATAATATAAAAAATAATAATGAGAGAAGAATAAAGCCCAACCAAAAAAAAAAAAGTGATGAACAATACCATTGCTCGCCACCCTTTGACAAATACCCAGCCCAACCCGAGCAGCGATTGGTAGCTCCTGGCCAACTCCCCCCAGTTTATAGACTGGGCACGACATTCTATGCTATGCAATATCCCTTTGGCTAGTTTGGGTCAGGTGTCCTGTCTCTGCTTCCTCCCAGCTCCTTCTGCCCCTCCTTACTGGAGGAGCATGGGAAACTGAAAGTCCTTGATTTAGAGTAAGTACTACTGAGCAACAAATAAAACATCATTGTGTTATCAGTGTTATTCTCACACTAAATCAAAATCACAGAAGTGTACCAGCTACAAAGGGAAAAAACCCCACTCTATTCCAGAAATCATGGGCAGGGACACCTTCCACTAGACCAGGTTGCTCAAAGCCCTGTCCAGCTTGGTCTTGAACACTGCCAGGGATGGAGCAGCCACAGCTTCTTTGGGCAATCTGTGCCAGTGCCTCACACCCTCACAGTAAAGAACTTCTTCCTAATATCTGGTCTAAATCTCTCCTCTGTCAGTTTAAATTCACTCCTGCTTGTCCTCTCAGTATATGCCCTTGTAAAAAGTCCCTTTCTGGGTTTCTTGTAAGCCCCCTTTATGCACTGGAAACCTTCTCCAGGCAGAGCAAGCCCAACTCTCTCAGCCTGTCTTCACAGGAGAGGTGCTCCAGCCCCCTGAGCATATTCTGATCATCTTCATAGACGTGCTCCAACAGCTCCATGTCCCTCTTGTGTTGGCAGCCCCAGAGCTGAATGCCCCAGGTGGGCTCTCACAGAAGCAGTGTGGAGGAGAATTGCCCCCCTTAACCTGCAGGTCTTGCTTCTTTTGATGCAGCCCAGCATGTGGTTGCCTTCTCATCAGTCAAGGCCCCCAAGTCCTTGCCCTCAGAGCTGCTCTCAATCCATTCTCCACCCATTCTATATTTGTGCTTGGGATTGCCCCCACCCACACGTAGGTCATGTAAGAGTCAGGCTGCAAAGTGACATGGCCTTTGAAGCAGCATTTGTGCATGGAAGAATATGTAGACGTGTTAGCTCACCTGGTTATCCTTTCCTCTTGCCAACTGTTAGAGTCATGCCTCATTTGAATGGATGAAACATTGCTTGGGAAATGTGTCAGAGGATTGTGAAATTTGCTTTCTTCACAAGTTTGGAGTAGACAAAACTTTTAGAAAATTTCAGATATTGGCTAGCGTTTTGGAGCTTTTTTGTTTTCTAGGGTAGCTGGTGGTCAGTGATGTTAGTGCTGCTGGAATTGTATTTACATTATTAATTCCCTACTACAGTACTGTGGGTGAGCCACTTTTGTTGTAGCACCTGATCATTTACACTGAAATAAATGCAAAATCAAATCTCCAGTACTTGTAGGAACAGGTTAGATACCTGCTTTCCCCAGCACCACACACCTCCTTCTCTTAAACCATGCATGGGAAGGGAGGTAGGGCACAGGTGATGATTTGTGTGGAAGGAGGCATGCAGAATAGCAGAGTTTTTTGTTTTAAGCTTGCCTTATCTTTAAAGGGTTAATAAGTGGCTAGCAGACATTTCAGTAAATGGCTGGATAATTGTTACTGGAGCTCAGTGTTCGGTTGTTCTAACCGTGGCTTGTCAAGCCTGAAGATTACAGTGGTGTATGAAACCATGGTATGCTGAATTGTTGTGTTTTAAATCATCTTTAACTCATTCCACTTGTGTCTGCCCTGTGCGTGACCTCTGCTGATCGTTCATTAGCCCTGTGTGAATGAGGATTTGGTTAAAATAGTTTCTGTATAGTATTTTGTTTTTAATGGAAGTACCATCATTCACACACACACACACACACACACACAGAGCTGTGGTTTTGCAAGTATTTTCAGGCAGTGTCAGAGAAGATCTTTCCCAAAGTTAAAAGCCTGCCTGTGTGCAGGGGTGTGTACCTGAGGGTGTGCTTTCTGGTGTGCAGGGCTTTTGCCTTTCTGTGGGGAGAAGAAAAGCAGGCACACAGCTCAGCCAGAGCTTTTCAGCTGTAGTAGAGGTGGGAAGAATCTATAAATGCATGATTTACGTAAAATGCCCTGGGACTGCCATGCTGAACATCCCGTCTTTGAGCAGACAGTGAGGGAAATTACTGCAAGGGAAAAGGAAGCAGTTCTCCAGGCTGGCCTGTGTGACTTGCATTTCCCATTCCCCAAACTGGGTTCCTTGGTCCGAGTCTTGCTTTATCTGTGGGATGCCTGCTGCTCAGGGATGGCATGGAGTTACTGAGGCTTCTGTGGATGTTATTTTAGATTGGGGAATTGTATTGTTTCCAGGACAACTGGGGAAGAATAAGGAAGGGACCTGTGCTGAGTAGCTTGGAGCTATTGAACGCCCTGGCTTGCTCTCTGCATTTTCCCCTGGAAAATGACTAATGGCCTACTTTTACAGGGACCCCTTCAAGCTAAGAAAGTGATGGGGTTAAAAAACACTAGTGCAAGAAGCAAATGAGGGGCCAGTGTTGTCAGATGCAGCTGTAGACCAATAATAGCAAACAGCTCTCTGTGAATGGAGCACAGGTTGTGGATACTCATCACTCTCAGAAGGTAAGTGCAGGGCAAAATGTGTTTCTGAGCTGGAAGGCCTGTATTTGGGTCTCTGAGTTTAGCTCTCTTAACCTCTGATGACTGCTAAATAAACGTCCTTCTTCTACACAGCTCATTCAATTAAGTGGAATTTGCTATATTGTGTAATCTTGTCTCTGTACCATTAATTGCCTTCTATTCTAAGAGTAACTAAATAATTCTTGAAACTGCAATGTCATACTATTTCTCTTCTTTCCATATTTTTTCTGTCTCATAGCAATGCTGAACTGCAGAGTATGGTTTTAGACTTCAGTGCTGCCATGGGGAGCAATGAACTTCAGGAGAAAGATGCCACCAGAGCCCTTGGCCACGATCTCAGCAATGGCAGCAGCAGCAATTTGGAAGCGGCCCAGCGCCTGGCTAAGCGCCTCTATCGTCTGGACAGATTCAAACGCTCTGATGTGGCAAAGCATTTGGGTAAAAAGTACGTGCTGATACAAGGCCTTTGGCCACATTGTTGTTCTTGCTGGTTCTGGAGGGGTTCACTGAAATGATAACCTTTACTTATTTGTTTGTTTAAAGCAACGACTTCAGCAAGCTTGTGGCGGAAGAATACCTTAAGTTTTTTGACTTCACAGGCATGACGCTGGACTACTCGCTCAGGTACATTCCATTTGCAGACCTTACATTCCTGTTTTAGTAATGGTGCTATTGGGTCTGTTGTCCTGGCTCAGGCAGTTGCCCTGAGGGGGCTTAAGAGGGTGAAGAGAGGGATGTGTTTCTGGGATGGAGCCTTTCTCTTCTGTTTGGCTTGATATGCTGCTGTATTCCAGAGTGCTGTTGGGGCTCTGGCATTTCCCGGAGGGGGAAATCTTTGGGTGGACCTGCTTAGACATGGTCCTTGATGCAGTGGAGGTGGGACAAATGACCAGTCACTCAGTAAACAGGGGACTTGCAGTTTGCGAGGCGCTGCAAGGGAACGAAGGTGTTGCTCACAGCTGAGCCACACAGATGTTTCAGCTGATGCCTTTTAAAGCTTGCTTTGCCTGGCTGCAGTGCACAAAGCCATGTCCAGGGTTTGATGTGGCTCTGCAGCCCCCCTTGATGCATCCCTCTGAGGCACCCAAAAATGTGCAGAACAGCAAAAACTTCCATGTGGAAAATGCTGTGGAGACTTTGGTAGCTGCCAGCGTGGGTGTTTGAAAACCCAGCCCTTCAATTTTCCTTCCTTCTTCCACTGAAATTAGGCCTCAATAATGTTTGTTTTCAGTATTTTTTCTTAAGAGGCAGAATACCAAGTTTGTGTAGCAGTGGCCTGTTAGCACGGTTGCTGGTGTTCTGGTATTTGAAGGGACTTAAAAGTGAGTTTAAATCATCTGTCTGAAGTTACTCATATGCATTATTGTTTCTAGTAATGATAAAAACCCAGGAGGTCTGCAGGTACTAGCCAGTCCCTTGCAAATGCGTTGCCAAGGGCTGACTCCATGAAACCATGGCAGACCCAATGGAAAACCTGGAGTCCCGCCTGCTGAAGGTGATGGAAAAGAAGCGTGAACTGACTGATCTCGTGGCAAGGGAAGCAGAGCCAAGCTGGAGCACTCACACAGCACAGGGCGGGAGCAGCGCGGGTAGTGGGAGATCTGCTGCTCACTCTGGGTTTTAACAGCCCTGAAGTGCAATGCTAAATATACCCGTTTTTTAAATTGTGAAATCCAACACCTAATTACTTTGTAGCACATATTTAGGAGGTCTCTGCTCCCGGTAGATCTCTTGTTAATATTAATAGTCATGACCTTCTCTAAAATACGCCTTGGCTCGTGTGGGACTTAGACATGCCTGGGGTTTGCTGAGGTTTCAGGAGCAGCCGCAGCAAGGGCCGGCTGTATGCCCTGAGAACGCAGCAGATGCTGGGGGGGCACAGCATCATCCCAAAACTTGGGGGAGCTGAGTCATGCTGCTTGGAGACAGCGAAAGGCAGCTGCCCTGTTACTGCTGGCTCGCTGACAAGCTGTGGTTTGTTAAGCATTTTGAAGCCTGTGGCAGCAGCCCAGACCAAAGCTATCCCCCAGCTGTGGGAGGCCGTTGTGCAGTGTGTATCACTGTTGGTAGGAGGGCTGGAACATGGGGAATGTTGTTCCTTCATCATTCTGATCTCCTTCCACACCGTGGACTCACATCACCTATGCATCTCCTGAGTGCAACAGTCGTGTCTTCTGCAGGGCTGCAGGAGGGGAGGAGGTGAGACCATTGCTCCAGCTCCCCTCAGAGTCTGTCCTGGTCCTCCTGGTGGGCAGAAACTTACCCGGTGTCCTAGGCCCACAGCATCGTGTTCTGAGAGCAAGGAACCTGCGTTGTTTATTTGCCAAATGTTGTTTCATTAGTTGCCTCTCTGAGGCTGCTCCCAGGGCGGTAAAGGTGGTGAAGAGGAGGAGAGGCTGTAGGTCAGTGGTGTCTGGCGTGGGCAGGGGGTGTCACTGGAAAGAGCTTGAGCTGGAGGAGGAGGAAAGATGGCTAGTTGTCAAAATGTCCCATAGGGTATGAGGTAGGAAGTGAAGAGAAACCCTGTGAAAACTCAGTTGTGTCTACTTGTGAATTGGGTTACTTGAAATGCATCACATGTGAAATTAAGTTATTACCAGGCAGATCACACTCTGTATGGGTGCGAGATCATTGCAAGTACAGCCCATCTCTGACCTTACATCAAAGAGAAAAAATTAACGTTTATTCGTCCAGACTAGATAGATGTGAATGTTCCAGCAACATATTCCACACCTCTCAGATCTGGTGTTAGCTGTAGTCTCATGGGGTATTTAAAAATTGTCTATTAGGCATTTATTTTGTATGCTATTTTGCTTGCGACCCAGTAGGTTTGTGTGTTCAGGCTTTTCTTAGAAGCATCCTGACAAATGAGCGTAGGTTGATACCACTGAGGTCATCTCTTGGCTCCAGGATGTGGGGATTTTGGGAAGTGCAGAAGTTCATCTTTGGTTACGAGGCAAGTTCTTCTATCAGGAAGAATAGCATGGTGAAGAGGAGTGGTGGTGAAGTGTTGGATGAAGAGCAGATGTATGTCCCACCTTTTTGCACAGGTTCGCTGGCTTTGTCTTAATGAGTGTGACCAGCCGTACACCCTGGCCTGTCATGAGCAGGCACCCAGGAAGGCCAGGCTGCTCCTGCTGCTGCTGCAGCTCAGTGGGAAATGTGACTCTTCTGCCCCATTCCCCAGATGTTTTCTGCAGATCAGGTAGTACCACTGCCCTCTGGAATGCAAATGATTTCACCCTCACCGCTCTCATAGGCGACCCTCCAGAAGGAAGACCACACCTTTTGTGTGGGCTCTGAGCCTGCAGTGCACCTACTTCACTTACTCCCCTGGAGTAGCTCCTGCAATTTGGATGGGAGTACTAGCGAGTGCAAAGCTGAAAGATACAGGGGTGATAGGCAGTTACAAAAGGGCAGAACACCCTGGATGTCTGTCATTCGTAAGGAACAATTGCTTCAGTTCCTTCCCCAAAGAAAAATACTAAGAATAAAAATAGCTCTTTCAAATAGTGTAATTGCTTATTAGTTTGTATATTCCATGGCTGAAAGCAGTGGTAATTTAACTTGTGCTTCATTTACTATAATGCTGTGATTAACTGCACACACAGAATAACAGCCCATTTTCCTAGGAAGTGTTCTTGGAACAAAATATCTGGTGTGCACTTATGACTTAGTGTACATTTTGCTGTGAAGTGTGCTTTACTCTGTGTGCGGCAAAAAATGGTTCTTGAGTTTAATTTCACTTTTTTCTTCTCTTCTTTCAGGAGTTTCTTTAAAGCCTTTTCACTTATTGGGGAAACTCAGGAACGAGAGAGAGTTTTAATCCACTTCTCCAGCAGATACTACCAGTGCAACCCAGATACTATTTCTTCTCAAGGTAACAAGGTTTCTGATACGAAGGTCTTTGGTTGTCTCCCTTCATCCGTATGTGGGGTGCATGCCTGGGAACTGCAGGTGTGTAATTGCCATGCCACATTAAAGACTTGAACTTTATTAGGGTGTTGAAACCCTCCAAATTCTCCACACATAATCGTGGTAAGGCAGTGAAAAATCTGTATTTATCCCCCATCAGAAAAGGCATTTAGGCCTCCTCAGTGTAAATCCTCAATTGTAGCATCTCCAGACTTGAATGTCCTCAGCTGGGGTTTACTGGTTTCTCTGACTTCCAGCGTGTGTGGGTACCTGTACTCTAGCTACACACGTGGATAAGAATGGGTCGGATCTCAGGTGGAAGACAAGCTGTTCTCTTCCCACGCTCCATTCAGTGCTTGTGTCTCAGCATGCACTGGCAGCAGACATGCCAGTTCTTGCCAGTTGTGGGGGTGAATTTTGGGTGTTGTATCCAGACCCTGGCACGTTTTCATCTCAACTAGCTAACATCAGTCAGAGTGCTGCCTCCTTGCCAATGTTTTCAGTCATTTTAGAAATGGATAGGGGAAACAAACAAACACACGGATCAAACCTGAGAGAGGTGGCATTGGAGAAAAGGACAAACTGTCCACTGGCATACCACTGCTGTGTTCAGCTGGCCATGCTGACAGAGACATGTGGCCTGGTGATGACAGTGCAGGCTGATCACATCCTGAGAAAGGGAGGAGGGCAAGAAAGAGAATAAGCAGGGCTAAGCTGGACACAGTACTGCAGGTAGGGTCTCATGAAAGCAGAGTAGAGGGGCAAAATCACTTCTCTGCTGGCCAAGCTCCTTTTGATGCAGCCCAGTGTAAGGTTGGTTTCTGGGCTGCAAGTGTGCACTGCTGGGTCATGTTGAACTGGGTCATGGTCCATTCATCAAATCCATAACTTGCCAGCTTAGAGACAAGGATCCATCCTCTGAATGCATTTGTGGTTTGGAAATGAGAGGACAGGCTAGTCTAGAGAAATGCGTAGACCTGAACTGGAGCACCACAGCCCCATTTCATGCTGCTTTAGACTTACTAGTGATAATACTTTTTCTCTCATTTCATACTCTGCTATAGTTCAGCCACATTGCTTGGGTGCTAGGGCCTGTGCAAATGTTTAAGGAAAATATGGTCCTTACCTTGGGCAGCATCTTTTGGTAATGGCCGCATCCTGCATAAATTTAGCCTGTGATAGTCACACTGAATGTGAGATGTATCTGTGCTCACCCCTTATTTCTCTTCCTTCACAGTAGAGAGGGACTTTTGCATAGTCATTTTCTGGACTCTGCTGTGGAGGTTTTTAAATACATCTCCCTGCACTGTGTGCATGTCTCATAAATGACTCTGTCTTTATGACACCCCTGTGAGAGAAGGGAAGGTGATACCATGTGTTTGTGAAAAAGAGAATGAAGAAAATATTTTTCCTAGTATGTTCTTAATGTTTGTAAATTGACTAGAGGCATTTGGATTTTCAGAGATGATAAATAGCACTCTGGGCACTGTCACCTTCATTATGATTTTTGCACAGCCAATACACTGTGGGGATTTTAAAGGGTGCCTGGAAATTCTGGACTATGAATTTGGAGTCTGCTTTTCCGAACTGTCAGTCTACGCTCGCCTTCCAAAGTCTGCAGCAGTGACTCCAAAGATGGAGTGAGGGATATAAATTGTCTCTTCTGGCTCATTGTTGGGGGCATTTGGTACAGGACAGCTTTGGAAATCACTGGAGCACTCTCTATGCAGTATGGAGTCAAGGCAGCATAAATAGCTGACGGAAATTCTCCCAGATTCAGTCTAATTGAGCCCTGAATGAGTAGGGGACCAGAGGAAGGGGAAGACAGGATACCATGTTGTACCCACTCTGCACACAAGAATGGGGGTATTTTATTCTTCTCTTTCTGCCCTGAAATAAATGGAGAAGAGGGAGTTGATTCAGGCTGTGGTATTGGTATCAGCAAGAAAAGAGTGACAGTGTGGTTTCCTGCCTAGTTTGCCTCATCCATGGGTGCTGCGAGGTAGTTTTGAGAGTCATTACAAGATGAAAGAAAGCCTGTTCTGGCTTGGCAGCTGTGTGATGACCTCACTGTTCATTTATTTAATTACGTGTGTTTCTTGATAAAACAGATTCATGTTAAGGGAACAGACTTAATTAGGCTATGAGGTTCAGTTTCAGTTGTTCCTAAAGGTCCAGTCGTGGGTTTGTATGTGACTCTGGTTATGTATCCTTCTGCAGATGGAGTTCACTGTCTCACGTGTGCCATGATGCTGCTGAACACCGACCTGCATGGCCACGTGAGTATGCACAGCTTTGTGTAGACTGCTCCCCTGACACAGTGGTTGGAGGGGTTGGCCTTCTGGCAGCAGAGTCCCGTGCTGGTAGCCTGCTGCTAGTGCAGGTCTGCAGACATTGAACAGTGCTGCACTCCCAGGATGTCCTGGACAGGGCTCTCCAGCATGCTCAGATCAGTCATGTAAGCTGGCATTGTGCCTGACTTTGCTATGATGTGTGAGGATGCTCCTTGTCCTCTGGCCCCTGTCTTTCTGGTGAGCTTCTCATCCTTCCCTGGTTAAAGCCCCTGGCCAGGAAGCTGTGACTGGGGATTGGCTTCCCCTTTACAGTTTGTGAAAACATTTGGGGGGGCAGAAGAACGAAGGGAGGTGAAGGGCAGCTGGGAATGTCACAGGGGTAAGGTGATGTTCACAGGCAGCCAGTTGCACAGGGCAGATGTGGTGGAACAGGAGCTCTGCGCAGCCAGGGTCATGACGGGTTTGCCTGGAGCCAAGAGAGCAGAAGGCAGATGTGGGCATCCTGAGTAGGAGCCCTGTGTTCCTCCACTGCCTGCCTGGGGGAAATAGGATTCCAGTTTGAGTCCTCTTAGTCATACTGGTATGTGTACACAGTGCCAGCAGCCCTAGGACATGTATTTCAGCACCCATGGTGCAGTATACCTGCTAAGCATGGTACTCTCATGCTGATGGGAGGGTTCCTGCATCCTACAGTCAGGAAGGAGAGGGGGAAACACAGGGAGCATGGCATGACAATATGCAGGAGCAGTGGCTTCAGCCAATGGCTTTGGGATTTCTGTCTGTCCGAGAGCCTTCCTGCCCAGGGCTTTTTCAGAAGGGCCTCAGCTGGGAGTTCTTATGCAGCAAGGGTTATGGGTTTGGCAGCAGGAGATGGAGGCACCCTTGATCTCTCTCTCAGGGCTGCTCATCCCCTGTAGGTGCAGCTTTGCAGTGCAGGTCATGAAGCTGAGGCTTGTGTATGTTTCCCAGGGGTTTTGACACCCATCTGCTGTTAACTGAATGTGAAAATGGTAGAAGTGGGAAGGGGGAGGGAGTTGCAAAGATTGTCTCCGAAGGCTGAGCCTTGCCTTATTGAGGAGCATGTCAGTCGCTGGGAGGGTGAGATGAGGTGCAGGAACATGTCCAGGTGCACCTTTTAGCATACACTGCTTCTGTTGAGCACACCTGAAACCGCCTGCACAGGTATTCCGCTCCCCAGAGCCATGAACAGCCTTGGCATCCAGGGAGGGGGAAGTGGTTGTGCATCAGCCTGGCAGCATTTGCTGTTGATCCCTCTGATGCATTAGTGGGCCCTACAATATTCATTAGGCACTGGAGTAAACTATCTGGCTCTGACCCATTGGTGCTCATGATGATTTGTAGCTGAAAGCTAGAATGATTCTGGCTGTTGCAATGTGTAACTTTGGAGGCTTATCCTACTTGCAGTTGTTAGTGTATTATGTGTATGCAGCTGTAATGTTTGCCAGACTTCTGCACTTGTGTTCTCTCTCTCTCTGAATTCCTGTAATTTTGGTCTTCCTTTTAATGCTTTGCGTTATTCCACATAGGTGGTAAGTTGGGCATTTTTGACTTTGAATGCAGCCCCTTGCAGATACGTACTAACTGCCTGTTTCCTAACCAAGATAATGATCTTAACCCATGCTTACCATGATTCTGCCAGAGCAGGAAGCAAATGAGTCACAGGGCTTGTCTGCACTGAGCTCCATTTGTCGCTGACATACTCATCATAAGTGTGGACACTTTTATTTCACAATATGCTCAACTGCTTGTAGGGCTGTAGTGCAGCTGCTCTGCCTTCAGTTCACACTTTCTCTTAACTCCTGTAGACAAACTCTTACTTATCCCTTTATTTATCCCTGTCTTGCCACACTTCATTCTCTTTGTAACTGAATCATCTTTGCTATCTGTGTCTTGGAGATGCATGCTCGCTTCTCTGCAGGGAGGTCATCAACCAGACTGTGATGCTAGAGACTTTTAAGGTATCTCTAGACTGCAGGCACATCTTCTGGAACCTGTATGGCACTGAGTGGAGATGTTAGCTTTGGTCCTGGAGCAAAACAGCCATTCCTCTGCAGTGCCGATTATCTCAGTGGGTGCAATGAGCTGCACTGCTGTTGGTTGTGGTCAGCGTGGGGAAGCTGTGAAGTGCTGCGTGGAGGAAACAAACAGAAGCAGGCTGAAGTCTGTTGCAGGGAGGAAGGAAAACATTTGCAAGTCTGTTAGAACAGCTCCAGCTTGCAGCCAAAGACTGCAATTCTAAGCTGTGTTCTGCAAGCTTAGCAACCAGAGAGCCAGGGTTACAGCCAGACTGTGTTGTCAGGAGCCTTCCTGATGTAGGAAGCAGTGCATCGTTGTTCCAGTGTTCCTGCCTACCTTCTTTCTGCTGGTCCATGCCAGCCACAGGATGTGGGATCTTCCTCTGTGGCTAGATGAGGCTGATGGTCAAAGTTTGCTGGTTCTCTATCCCTCCCTGATCATACATTATGGAAGGGAAGTAGAGGATGTGCCATCCAACCTGTCATGTAAGTGTAACATTGAATGACCTGTATTACCAATTGGTGCCCTTCTTTGGGCTCCTATACTGTGTTAATTTGGCCTCTAGATCCTAACCCAAGTTACTGTCTGCACACAAAGGCCTTCCACCATATTTCTGCAGCCAAGGCATAACCTGACCATGGAGAAGTCATCTTCACATTGTTTTGACTGGCAGTAGTGGCATCTTCAAAGATAATTTGGCCCTATTTTCCCTCTGCCTCTATCACGTTTAACCGCTCATCCCAGGCTGCTTTTTTTTCCTCGGATTGCTCTGGTCTCCTTTTCACCAAGTCAGTGTTGTCACTGCTGATGGCTCACAAGACTCCCCGCATGCCAGTGGTGGGACTTCTAGCACCTCGGGGACAGAGTACAGACACTTTCTCTAAGGAGTGGTGGAGACTGGGATCCAAGAACACCTTAGGACAGCTTCAAGCCTCCAGATGGAGCAGTTTGGGTCCCACAGGAACGTAGCCATTCCTTTCCTGTTTGTGGCTCAGTTGGGCAACTTTCATTCTGAGAATTAGACAGGAAGAGAGAAAAGGGCAATCCTACGGTACGCTCAGGGCAGCCTCAGCCTAAGAATCAGAAAATGTAGTGACTGCTCCTGGATTTCTTACTGCAACTCAGGGCAGTAGCTACTGGAAGGGAGCATTGAAAACTATAAGAAGAGGTCTGGAAAGGGCCTCATTCAACTGTTTCCTATGCCCCACACCAGGAACAAGTAGAGCTTTGCCATCAGAGGCTGATAGGCCCTCTTGGGACATGGGGTTGTAAGGCACCTTGCAGGTACCAGGAAGCTTATTCATCACCTCTTCATTACCCTCCAGTAATTAGGTGTTACTCTTTTTGGGTGGGTGTGTGGGACTTGGGGTCCAAATACATCTTCCCTTTTTCTAATATCACAAAAGAATGCTGGTCTGTGGGTAACCTTGGGAATGCCTTCTTAGTGCTGCCTGCCTTGGGCTTATATGAGAGGTGGAGATGCATTTCATCTGATGTTGCTTATTTACCTAATTTGAAAAGCAGTAATAATATGATGCTATATTTCTCCGCCATCCATTCCAGAACATTGGGAAAAAGATGACCTGCCAAGAGTTCATTGCTAACCTCCAGGGGATGAACGACGGCAAAGACTTCCCGAAAGGGCTGTTAAAGGTAAGGAACGAACTGCAGAACATGGCTTTCTTTTTTTGTGAGAGATGGTTCAAAACAACATTTTGCTTGCATTTTCTTTATCTTAATTGTCAAGCACAACAAGTGATGGGCATATTTCTTCTGCAGGAACATATATAGGCTGTCGTTTTTGCTCTTGCCTTCACTTGATTATTATTGAGACTTTCTGCAGCGTGGAGGGTTGAGACTGAGCTCCATTAGGGCCAGCTCAAGAGCTGTGTGTTTTGTAAGCTTATGCAGCCATACCATCCCAGAGTGCTGTCTCCTGATTACAGCGGACAGAAGCAGCCAGTTGGTTCTGGCTGTTGAATATGTAAGCTAATCCTGAGCTCTGCATATTTGGAAGGCATGTGTGTGTTTTCATCGAAGGTGCTTTGGGGTTTTCACATTAAAGCAGGAGATGTAATTTCAGATTAGAATGTATTGTCTGGCACAGGCTGCTTTGCTTCAGGTTTTGTTCATTAAGTTTGTGCCAGGAGTTAAATATGAAGAACAGGGAGGGAGGCTAAGCAGGACGAATCTTGTTTCATTGTCAGTAATAACGAGTGTTTCATTTCTCTTTTGTGTGACTGCTGGCATAAAACAAAAGTCTGCTTGAGTGAAGAGAGAGCACATACACTAGAATTCATAATATAGATATATATATTTTGGTAATGGAGATAAAAATGAGAGGTTGCTGCATCTGAGAGCTGACCCTCTGCCTACTGAAGTAAGTCAAAATAATTGCCCATTGTGAAATACAGATGTACCTGCATAGTACAAGAGGCAGACTTTGTTTTCTAGTATTTTTAATTTCTTTAGTTTCTCCAGCCTCTTTGGGAAACTTTTTGTTGAGTCCTCCTGCCTCAGTTCTTACTAAGGGATTATGAATACAAACTCAACTTCCTTATGTTTGCATTTAATGTCTTTATTTTTTAAAACTGTATACAGAGTATTCATTTGTCAGCAGCAACCTTTAATATTTTTCTTTTTCCAAGGATTCTCATTTCTCACTCTGCCATAGAGAGTTATGTTGAGATTAATTTGCAGGCTAATTACAGCCCTTACTGAATAAATAGGTCTCCAGACTGTGTTTAAATCACCTTCTGAGTGTACTGAGAAGAGACTTCCACTGGTGGTCACCTGCGGTTTGTTTTCCTGCTGAAAGAATTATGCAGTTGGGGCTGTATCTTGATGTTTAACACTGACGTGCTAATACTGAGGCATCCTGGTTCTTCGCCAGCCCACCCAAAGCAAGGACTGAGGCTCAGGATTTTCTTGGATGTATCAGGATGGAAGAAACTCAGTGTCAGTGTCCCGCTGTATTTGAGGCTCTTTCCTGCATGTTGCCCTCATGTCTTGGGGACAGAGGTGACACCCAGTCTTGATCTCTCCTCTGGCTTGTCTAAGATCTGCTGATGATCTGCCCCTTGTTTTTAAACTGTCAGTGGAGGAGAGTGGAGTGAGTAGCAGTAATTGTGTGTTTCAGAAGCCACATCACTGTGTCGGCAGCAGCCACCTTACCACTATATATGTGATTACAAAGGGTTAGCAGAAATTAAATTTGCATTAGTCTCAATAAATTAAGTTCACAGGGCCCTGCTTCAGCACAGTGCCAAAATGCGTATGGATTGCCCGTGCATTAGCAGTGTAGCTAATGAGCATCGGAGAGGCAGCGAGCCATCTCCCCGCATCCTTCCCCAGCTGCCCGGAGAGGAAGGACAGTTTCCACAGGGTGGCACTGTGCCCCTGTGGGAGTGAGGTCCTGAGCACCCACTGGTGAGTAATGTGCATCCGTGGGAAGAAGGTGGGTTTCTCTGCCTCGCCAGCCTTTCTGCATTCCCCCCCACCCTGTCGCTCTGCTGCACCCCTCTATGAAGCTCTGTTTCTGCTGAGCCCTGGGGCAAAGCTGAGTCGTACTGGAGGAGAAGGAAGAGGAGACACATTTTAGCAAGTGCATACATCTTTGCAGGTAGTACTCAGCCAGAGCTAGGGAAGCTTTCTGCAGCACTTAGTGTGGGCCGAATTCACAGAGTCAAGGGCGGAAATATGCTTGGGTCTAGGACAGTTGGCTGACAGGGAGAAATCAACAGTTGCCTTCAGTCAATCCCACCACTCTTGGTGCTACTGAGCAGAGAGTGCGGCCCTGAACACTTGTTTCGTCTGGATGGGAAAATAGCCCTTCAAGGGGCAGATATACCAACATGTGAGGAGGGATTCTTCTGTCTTCTGTGTGATCAGCTTCAGAAGACTTCTGATGTAAGATCTGATTGCTCCTTTTTCTCCACTCCATGAGGGAGCCATCTCTTTGGTTTTTTTTTAAGTTAATCCCAATAATAAG
This sequence comes from Neopsephotus bourkii, assembly GCF_033783945.1. Classification (NCBI taxonomy): domain Eukaryota; kingdom Metazoa; phylum Chordata; class Aves; order Psittaciformes; family Psittacidae; genus Neopsephotus; species Neopsephotus bourkii. The sequence continues at coordinate 503,166 of NW_026901743.1, forward strand.
GACACTTCATAAGGCCTTCAGGACACGATTCTTGGTGTGTCTGATAGTGCTTTGAGAATAGAGGTTTTACTCTAGCAAGAGATGGAAATGAGAAATGCTGATATATTATCTTGTTCACCTTGTGTCTTGCTGCCTGTTCATTAACACTGAAAAGAGTTTCACTTTGGTACAGCCACCTGCACAAAGATTCATCTTTTTTCCTTCTTCCTCATTCCTTTTGTCAGATCTGAGGTTGCCTTTAAAATTGGGACCCGTAAAGGCAAATACACCAAATGGTGATTAAAAGCGTGGTTCTCCCCATAGGATCTGCTTGCAGTGTTTGTACATTCAGTACTTTGCCAGGCAGGCAGATATATATACCTTCCGTTTTATTCCATCTTAGCTCCAGTTCGGCTGTCTGTCACACATACCATTAATTGCCGTCGGCTGCTAGAAAGGACTAGACATGGAGACAGTAGCCTGATTTCCAGTTATGTACTGCTCTTAGGTGCATGCTGGTAGTTCATCCTTCCTACAGGGTTCCTATTTACATTCAGACTGGGGCAAAATCCTTGTAAATGAGAACCAGCATCCCTATCAATGGTTCTCTTCTCTGGTGTAAATCAGGAGCCTATCTCCATGGGTCTGGCTGATGTAGAAGGTGAGTCATATCTGTTAAATCCAGGCAGAATTAAGGTTATTGAAAATGAAATTTTTCAAGGGCAAGGAAGCTTCATGAAACTCTGTCCTTTGAGCTGTCACACTCCAAACACACAAATAGTATCAAGCTGTGATCTGGCAAGATGTTTGTGAATCTCAGCCCTGATCTTAATCTTTCCTATAGCAAAGGTCTCTGTCCTGGTGAGTTGAAGCCTTGGAAGGACTGCTAAATACCAGTCGTGACTGCCCATGTTCTAGTTAGTGCAGCAGTGCTCAGCTGAGAATGGGATCAGTGCTCACTCCTAAGGCTGATGGTGAATCACACAGTTAACATCTTTTACAGGTGGGGACGAGTGACAGCTTAATTGGGACTGAGAGTAACAAAGGGACCCAGTTGCAGCACTCATCTTAGTGGTTGGTATTGATGATCTGAAAGGTCTTTTCCAACCTTGTTGATTCTATGATCTCCTCAGACTGGAGTTTCCTGACATCCTAGATTAGCTGCTGCAGATGCATTTGATGGTGAGGGAAGCTGGAAGAGCGATGCAGCTCCATCATTCCTGAAAGAGATATGAGCACATCAGGAACAGTTAAAACAACTAAATCCAACCTATGGGTTGTTAACCTAAGAAAATCATGACGAGATCATTGTTCACTTATTCCTGTAGAAAAGTAGGCTGTGGCTAGTGTCTCCCTACTTGGAAGGGAGATGAAATCTGTGTGGGGCAATGTCAGGAACCTCATGACTACAGTGTAGAGGCAGTTTATCTGGAGGTAGATTCCTCCTGTGCTCACACCAGCTTTAATCTGATGCAGTGTTACTGTCTTCACTGATGATACTTTGGATTTGCATTTTGTGACCATAACCTTCTTCAAGGCTGGGCTTCCTGAGATATGAGAAGAGGATGAGATTGGCTTGGAAAGAGCCTAATTTTGGCCATGCACTTGCTTCATTTCCTGCAGGCATTGCAGTCCCCATGAATGAAGTGGTGACATAGTGCTGGCCACTGTGTCTTCCTTTTGTTGCCTTGTGGCAAGGGTGTGTGAGACTCCACTCACGTGCAGTGAGCAACGTGCAGTGAGCAACGTGCAGTGACAAGGACTTTCTTATGCAAAGAGAGGAAATGTCTGCTCTGGCCCATAGCCTGCAAGGAGTCACTTCTGGGGAAATGGATCCCTGCTTTTGTTAGGCAGCATTCTGGGAAGGGCACTGTCATTAGCCTGTGTGCTAAGTGCCACCTGCCCCTATTGTCCTGTGAATGTAAATGTCCTCTGCATCTGCTGTAGCCAGGGTACCTCATTCATGGAGTCAAGGGCTTCACCCAGCTTCTGATGTGGGCTGACTCTAGTGACTCTGCTGCCACATGATGTGAACACTGCGTGTAAGGGGGTCGTACCTGTTTGTGTGTCTTCTGCTAAGAGGTGGTAGCTCTTTGTTGACCCATCATGCTATAAGAGAGCCTCTCCATCGTGCTGAAGGACCTGGGATGCTTCTGCGGGGGGAACTTGGCTAGAGCCATCCGAGCAGGGGCTGCTGATGGAGATAAGATTCCATTCCTGTGTAAAAGATCTGCTTTTTCTCAAAGGCTGGTTTCTGGCTAGCCCTTATCTCCTGGAGAAGCACTGTAATGAAGTGACCAAATAAAGTGAAAGTTGCTTGTGCTGAATTCTTCTGAAGAACCAGTCCTCCTTAATTTCCTAAATAATCTTAATTCTTGATCAGGATTGCTGGGACATGGAATTTCCTTTAGAAGCTACAAGGTATGTTTTTTCTCATTTTGCTGTCAGTTCCCTGCACTTTAATTAAGGATTTGTTTTTTTAATATATTCTTTTTGATATTGTCTTTCTGACTCCTCTCTCCCTCTTTCCTCTTTTTTTTTTTTTTTTGTTTAATTTTCTCTCCTGTAAAAGTCCTCCAAAGCAAACACTCAATTTAAAGAGAATTACTGGCATCCTGTTTCATCCATTCCAGTCATTTCAGGTATTTAGCAGAGAGAAGTGAATGAGCATCAGGTGTCCAACACTCCACCCAGCAACCCACACTTTTTACGCAGAGGAAATCACACTAATCAGTCTGCTGTGTACACCACAATTACTCTCATCTGCAGTCTCTGCACTTGTTCCATTTCACGGCTGAGGCTCTTCAGCAAGGAATTACCACCTTCCTGTTATTATTGAATGCGGATGGGAGCATGCCAGGAGGGCAGCGCTGACTGCTGGAGCATCCTGTGGCTATCGGGAGAGAAGGGATGGAGGAGACCAAGCATCTCTGTGCCACTGAATAAGCCAGGGCTCTGCTCCATTAGACAGCTTGCCTCCTTGTTTCTCCCCCCAAATGAAGTTTTTCCTGTTAAAAATATATTTGTTGGGATAATGTTTCTGGGGCAGCCATTTCTTACCTGTTTGAAATGCATGATTTGTTAGTGAAGGCCCTTCCCAGCTGCTATTAGACAACAGAGTCTAATCCGGCAGTATAAAAGTCAGGGAACACAAAATAAAAATCATTAATCCTTGTCTTAAACAGTTGTTTGTGGAAGCATACCTTCCTTTCAGTCTCCAAAGAACCACAGAGCCATAGTGACTGAAGGGAACACCTGGCTTGTCTTTATTCCCTCCATCTTCAGTGAGGAACTTTCTGCTACAATAACCTTTGTTTCCTTTGGGTTGCAATTTTTTTGTGTGTTGTTTGTCCCATCTAAGAGTAATAACCAGGTAAAGCACGCCTATGCAGAGCTGTGAATTAAAAATTAAAAGGTTATGGTGATGCATACATTGCTTCAGATCCCACGGATATCAGTGAGTTTAACACCCTTCTGTCCTGTTGAAATGTGAATAGGTGCATTCTTTCTGCATTCCAAGATCCTGCTTCAATGCATATAAAGAGAAAAGTCTGAGATTTCTGCACTTCTCTCAAGTCAAATAAGCCCAGGTATTGTGTTGAAGAAAGCAACATAAGATAGTAACAGAAGCTTAATGCTCTCCAGCAACTCTCTGTCCCTGATCAGGGAAAGCAGAACTTTAGGAAAGGCTTATAATATAAAATTTTGTGATGGTAGTGCAAGAATAAGGATTCTTCTGTGTGGTCTAGGGCTGGTACTAGGGATTGCTAATCTTGTTAGGAAGCAGGCATTTCAGGATGGGCCTTTTTCTGCTTTTATGATCTGCATTTCTGTGAATTATTTTTGCTTCTCCAAGATTTCATCTCTCTGCTTGCTGATTGTTATTCAAAAGATCTCACCTAACTCACCACCTTTGTGTCATCAAGGAGTGAAACCCAAGCAGAGACAGCTAAGAATTTCCATTACTACTAGCTGCAATTACATGGCTCAATACCAGGCTCCTAATGAATGTCTGGGGGGTTAATTTTCATCTGTGGAGGCAAGGTCTCTTAGTGTCTCAGCCAGGTTGATCAGGCAAGTGAATCACTTGATGTTTAGCTCTTCCAGTCTGTCAGCTAGCCAAGGCTGTCAGTTGTCCTCTGCTTTAACTGAAACACTTAGCAGCTCCTGAGGATGAATGTCACTGTTGAGAGCTGTTGAGAGCTTCCCATTTCTTGTGCTGTCAGTCCAGAGGGTACAGACTGGTAGTATCCAGGAATGATGTGCTCTGCCACTTTAAAGGATGAATTTTGGGCACTTTCTGAGCTGGGAAATCTCTAATACAATGTCACACATACATTTTGGTCCCTATGACATATTACTCCCACCTCCATGTAGGTAGAAAACAAATTCTGAAAAACATTCTTTGATCTTCCACCCACTGATCTGCTTGAAATTTAAGTTCTGTGCTGCAACTCAGGGGAAGGAGGAGTAGGAATATAATTTATACCATATTTTTAAAAATGAAAAAAAAAAAAAAAACCGAGAAAACATTACTTCCATCAGTTTTAGAATTATTGCTTTATAAATCTTTGGTACTCGTTCCTTCTGTTTATCATCACACTTTTCAAATGGCATTGTAATAGTCTCTCTCTGACCTAGTTACACTGTTTTCTTTCAAGCAAGAGTGCTAGGTTGGTCCTTAAATGTTGTTGAGTTTGGGGTTTTTTTTTCCTTCTTTCCTGTGGTGTTAGATGCTTCTTTGGGTTATAAAGTATTCGTAAGATCTCGTACAAACACGGGGCAAACCCAAGCCACCTATTTTCTGCTCTGCTGACAGATGGGCTTTGTCAGGAGACGTGGGGCTTAGTAAGTATTTTGCCTGCTTTTCGGGCAAGACAGCTGAACATCACTCCATAGGTTCATGTGTTTTTGAAGAAAAGAGATGTCAAAGGTCAGTAAGTCTATTTCCCGAAGCTGCTCCTTCTACAGTGCAACACTTGCAAGCATAGACAATACCTACGTGAAACCTGTGTCGTTCTCAGGGTGGCCTCAATTCTCTCTCCTCCTTTCTGCTCCTTTTCTTCCCCCGTCTCCTTTCCTTTGTGTTGTTATTGTGTTTGCCGTCAGAATCAGCGGGCAGCGTTGAAGCGTGTTTGGTTTTGTATGCACATCTCTGGGGGAGTGCTGGGTGGTTGAGGGTTTTATTTCAGTGTTGCTGACTCTAAGCGTGCCCACTGCAGTCTTAACTGTGCATATTTTTAGGGGCTTTGGTGTTTTTGTTGATTTGTTTGAGGTGCTGCTGTAGCTGTATGTATGTTTGGCAGCTTTAACTTAACTTGGTGGTCTGTGTTAGTTCGTACCTACTGTATGGGTCACTTCATTTCTGTCAGCTCTGTTGACAGTAGAGGATAGTTTTCCTAAAAAGAGAAATTCAACAGGAGAAACTTTTTCCCTTGGAGTCTGTAGTGCTTTGTCAGGAAGTGCAACAGCTAGTCTGTGACACAGAGCTGCTTTCAGGTATGCTGCAAGGAAAGGAAAATGAGTAATGACATCTCTTCATTTGAAATGCTAATCAGGATTAAGGGGGCAAAATTCTTTGCATCCCTGTTATTTATCAAAGAGCTTGTTTTCATTAAACTTGTGGTCTCCCACCACTCTCAGCAGGGCATTTATCTTAGGAATGGTTTCTTTTGGCTCAAGATGAAGCAAGATTCCAGAGAGATACAGTGATACCAAGATTGATTTGGTCTTCCACTAGCCAATATAGTTTTGTTACTCTTCTTGCTTGTAGGGGCTTACTAATGTAAAAAGTTGGTAATAAAGACTTGTATTTATGATCACAAGCCAGCTGGTTGTGGATGCGCTTTTAGCTTGCTTCTCAATTAAAGTAGAACATACAGGCTTCAGTTGCCCTCATGGAGACATAGGAGCAACGCTTGTGTTTTCCTTGTGCTATGAGTTGAGATGGTCTAAGAGCACATGCTTACACAGCTACAGTAGCATAGGTGACATGGGATAGCTTTCTGAGCTGTAGTAATTTGACTACTTACATTGTTAAGGATTACTTTCCATGTTGTAAGAGAAATCAGAGTCGTCCCCAGGGATTCCTTTAGAGCCTATAGCATAGGTGTATGTACTACAATATAAACTATGAAATGTAGTAGAAAATGAGTGATTCTTTCTCAAGGACATCAACAGATGTTTTCTGTTGGCAAATTCAGATTGGGATAAATCCGGGGATCTCCATAAATGCCTGGTAATAATGCACTGTGGTTGGTCAAGCAGGTAGGTGGATAATTTTGGTTAACCATTTTGAAATCTTAAGTCAGCATCATTTTCCCAGCATACCTGCTGTTACCCTTTTAGGATTCCTTTTGACCTGGTTGCCTATGCATGTAAAAATGAAGGGATTGCTCTAGTATTTCTGCTGTTTACAGGGATGGCAGTTGGAGGCATTTAGATTTAATTTTGATTGTCAGCTCCCCCTAGTCAGCAGACCACAGAAATCATTATCTTAATATCAGAGGAATGTCAGTTCAATAATGTTACTGTTGATCGGTTGTTAAGCTCTAGCTCTGTAGCCATGGTGTATGAGTAGCTTATTCAGCAGAATTCAGCCTCCACTCCCTGTCCATTTTGGACAGAAGAAAAAATCAACAGTGAAGGAAGAAGGAAAGCAATCTTATGAAAGATTTAATGTTGTTGTTTTAACAAACAGTATTTAATACCAGCATTAACATGCTGCTTTTCTGTGCTGTACAAATATGTTACTGGCTCTTGAGAGTATACTTTACGTAGTTGATGTGTGCGTGTTTATGCATTTTGTTGGCTTTTGTTGTTGGTATTTTTTGTCACTGGGATCAGGCAAAAATGATGCTAATGGATTCTTGCGGCTTTGTGTGAGGACATTAGAGTTCTTTAGACACAATAGTGCAGTCCTTGGGCTTGGTCCCTGAAAGCCAGTATTGAATTTCTCTTTGAATCCCATAGCTTTTCTTCTGTTGTTGATTTGCTGAATGACTTAGGAGAGTAAAGACAGGGCTGAGTATGTTTGGCCTTCTGGGGAAACTTACAGGAGGAAGAGGTAGGAAGGAGTTTATTGCACAGTAAATTGGAACGGCTGCCTGTTTCTTCTATGTGTGATGTACTCTGCCGTAGTGCCTGTGACAGGTAAAAAGCTTTTGGGTGACTTTGAGTGGGATGGAAGGAATAGTAGACACTCTGTTTTTCCTCATCCCCTACATCTGTTTTGGCCCGAAGTTTCAATCGACTGGTTTGTGGTTTGTTCCTTAGAGGTGCTGGTAGGGAAGGTCCATATACAGGGTCTCCATTCTTTTGGTCACCCCAGTGGTGTCACTGGTCTGTTCAGACTGAATGCTGACTGAATACCTGCATTCTGCCCCTTTCCCACTACCTCTTTGCTGGACTGTGATCCAGGGGAAGATCACGTCTTCTTGGCACACCTGGAGGTTCTCCTGGGTGTGGACAGTTTTGATTTTTCTGGTATTGCACAGTAATTTCAGCCCTTCTATAAAAAAAATAAAAATAAATCCCTTCTATCCCTCTATTTATGTTCACAACCCACTTCTCCCTCAGAAATCCCTGTTGCTCAGTTACAGACAGAAATCAATCCTGTGTGCATGCTGATTTCTAAAATGGTGGGACTTCTCTAACATTGAAGAATGGTCTCCCTCCACAAGATGACCGTCACTATGTACGCAGGCTACTGACTCTGTCAGGAGTATAAGGTGTATTATCACTTGCAGAGGAAAATCAGGGGCACTGAGGAAATCTGGGCTGAATCCCTGAGCTGAAGACATTTAAGGCTTCAAAAGCATGATCTCAGGAGGCTCTATCTTGAGCAGTGTGAGCTGAAAAGAGTTTTCAATATACCACTGGAAAAATAAAACTGAACAAGATGCAGCCTGTCACCCAGAGCGTTTTGGACTGCTGCTTGGTTACAGCTGAACCAGACCTGTTCCCTAGTGAATTAAGATTCCTGTCCCGCCTGAGGATCTGCTAACCTCAGTTCAGAAGATGCTAGGTAGAGAACTGCTGCACTTAGGCAGCAGGGATAGTGCTGAGCTGCATGCAACAGAAATGTTGCCGTGATTCAGTCTAGCTTGTGTTTAATAATGAAATTGCTCTGAGTAATTCACGTTGGCCTAGGTCCGTGTGTGATATTTAAGGAATATAATTATTTCAGATGTTGAGAGTGCTTAGGGAGGTGGCCTTATAAATCCAAGAACAAGTATAATCAGCTAGGCGGGGGGCTGCGAGGATAGGGAGTGATTTGTGGTCATTTATGTAGCACCTGTCGGGACCTACTGCTTAGCTCATCTGGAGCTGTTTTCAGTGAAAATTTCCTCTAAGAAGAGGTTTTATTTGAAAAGCTTTCCCACTAACAGAGGGTAATTTCAGACAGGTTAAGTAACATAAAACATTTTCTGGAAAGGGGCACAACTAACTTAAAGCATGTAATTGCATGAGGAAAATGGTCCTCTGATCCTTCAGGTACCCCTTACCAATGACAGGTTTGTGTAAAAAGGCCGGAGCACATCTGGAATTTAATCATCATGTGTGAGATAGGGGTGGGTTTGCTAGACCTGGCTGTCATGGAAGTGAAAATGAGCTTTTCTTGTTTGCCAAGTGGGAAGAAGCCTGTACCTCAAGCAGGACAGAGGCAGGATCAGTGGGGAATCAGAAGTTTCTCACACCAGGGACAGTTCTTATATTGATATTTAGGTTCCTTGCTCACTGTTGCACTTAACCATTGTCCTTCAGCATGGTCCACACCTACTGCAATGTATGAAAAGGATTTGCACTTGTAGCATCCTTGAGAGTAACATGAGCGAAGGGTAACTGATGACCAAAGGGCTGCTGCATACTGGGAACGCAGCAGTTTCTTTTATGAACAGAGATGCAGTTAGGACCATAATACGGCTGTCTAGGCACTTGCCCACTAAGCATGTAAATCCCTGATTGCAAAAGGCTGAGAAGATATAACCAGAGGAAAAGCCCACTCAATTCATCTGCTTCTTACCTACTCCTGGGTGCTGTTGTGCGCTGAGCGAGCAGACTCTTGCTGTGCATTAGCATGGCTTGGCTGGCACTGGATGGGACTTGGGTGTGAGTGGAGCCCTGCCCCCCACCTTTTGTCTGCCAAGTGTGTTTCAGTGTGGGATTTTCTTGGTGTGTCAGGGCAGTGACCCCTTGTCCCTGGCTGCGTGTGCAGACTTGCAGCTCCCTGTACATTGTAGTGGGGTGGGATGAGAGGCTCTGGTGTCCTCCCAGACTAGTCTACTGGGTTAGTGGCACACAGTCACAGAATCGTTAGGGTTGGAAGGGACCTCTGGAGATCATCCAGTCTAATTGCTTGCCAAGGCAGGGCCACCAAGAGCAGGTTACACAGGAACGTATCCAGGCAGGTTTTGAGTGTCTCCAGCAAGGGAGACTCCATGAGTCCCCTGGGCAGCCTGTTCTAGTGCTCTGACACCCTCAATGTAAAGAAGTTCTCCCTCATGTTGAGGTGAAACTTCTTGTGTTTTAGATTATGGCCATTGCTGCTTCTCCTGTCTTTGGGCACCACTGAAAAGAGCCTGGCACCAGCCTCCTGGTACTCGTCTTTGAAATATTTTATACATTAATGAGATCACCTCTCAGTCTTTTCTTCTCTAGACAAACAGACTCAACTCCTGCAATCGCTCCTCAGAAGAGATGCTCCAGTCCCCTAATCATCTTTGTAGTCCTCTGCTGTACCCTCTCCAGTAGCTCCTTGTTTTTCTTGTACTGAGGAGCACAGCACTGGACACAGTACTCCAGATGTGACCTCAGTAAAGTCGAGTAAAGGGGAGGATCACCTCCCTCCACCTGCTAGGCACACTCCTGATGCACCACAGGATACTGTTGTCCCTCCTGGCCACAAGGGCACACTTCTGGCTCATAGTCAGCTTAGGCTCCGGGCAGGTTGCTGAACCTGGTGCTAGCCTGCTGTGAGTTCCATCTCCTCCCGCTCCCTCTGCACAAATTGTTTGCCTTTTCTGAGTTCAGAGTGATATCCACATCACACACTTCTGCCTTGGTGCTTGCAGGAGCTGCTCCACCTGCCCCGTTGTGCGGCAGCTGCCACAACCCCATGCGGAGCAGAGATCTCTCTCTCTCATCGGATGAGGTTGCCATGGCAATTCAGAGTCTGCTGTGCTCTGGGTCTCCAGGAGCCAGAAATGATGGTGCTTTTGCAACACTGGGGTAAACACCTCTCTTCTCCCTTACAGAGTGCATCCACCCTGGCAAGAGCACTGGCTGCTATTGGCATTGGCCTCCTCACCCTTTGCATGGGGAAGAGCGGCTCCAGGTGTGCTTGACGCAAAGTGTGCAAGGGCCATGGCAGTGACCCTCCCATCACTGTGTGGCATGGGTTTTCTGCAGTGGAGGAAGAGGGTGCTGCTTGGAAGCTCGGTGGAGTTCGCTGCCGGAGCATGCTTTTTGCTCATGGAGCTACAGCTCTCTGGATGCTGAGGAAGGAGAGGGGTTCCAAGCTGCTTGCTCACAGCTCTGCCATTGGTTTCCACTGATCACCTTGGGAAAGTCAGCTGTTTTCTCCTAAGCCCCTTGTACAGCATAGAGTGATCTTGCTGTCCCTTGTCCCCGGGGAAGGCACCCTAAGGACTCTGGCTAATGAGTCCATATGCTTAGAGTTGTGAAGGTTTGCTGGGTCATCTCTCTGGGGCTTGCCAGAACATTGTTATGGTGCTGTGGGTTTTCATTTGATTCTCCGGTGCTCTGGGAATCCATCCATATTTCTCACATTCAGAAGCCTGTAGTTGGCAGGTGATTGAAGACTCTTTTTACAGTGTCCTTTGTTATTGCAGGCAGTAATGAACATGGCAGGCTGATGCAGGCAGGGAAGTGTGGCCGTGTGAACTGAAAATGAATCTCTTGCTTGATCTGCTGGCATTTGTTCCGGCATCTTTCTCTCCACCTCTCTCTCTGTCGCTGTTGGTGTGTGTATGAAGGGGGAGTTGATGCTGTTGGAGAAGGGAGTGGAGCAGGGGAGGAGTTTCTGTCAGCCTCTTCTTTTTCTTTTTCTCTCTTCCCCCTCTCTCCCCCCCTCAACCATCCAGTGACGTGAGCAATGCCTGGAACAATCAGGCTGGCTTCAAAGAGTGTGCCTGAAGATGCTGGAGGAAACAGCCTAGTGCGTTTTAAGCAAACACTGATTGCTTGAGCCTGGGCTCTCCAGACGTAACCTTTTCCTCTGCAGGGGATTGGGAAGTGCCGTTAGCATTTCTTCTTCCCATCCCATACACTCACTTTTGGAAATGATTGGAGTTAACAGTGTTCAGAGCACCAGCAAAGTCCGGGTGAGAGCCACAGGTTCGGTGAAATACTCCCGAGAAGAATCTCTCTGGCGGCAGTCCCATCGGTCAAAGTCTATGAAAATCTCCAACTCCTCTGAGTTTTCTACTAAAGAAAGCAAGGTAAATAACTAAATATTCATAGTGTTTCCCTTGGCTGGGAGTGGAGGTGGTGGTATTGAAAAGGTTACGCTCTGCAGGAATTAAGGGCTCTGAATGATCTGCAGTGATCACAGAATTGCTGTCACGTCAGAGAAAACATCTCTGGGTTTGAGGGGAGACTTGAAGGTGACAAAGGTCTGGTGTGTGATAGTGATCAGTTCTTGGAGGAATGTTCTGTCACTGAGCTTGGTGCAATAGTAAAGAGTGAAAACTTGCTAGGGAGAATACTAATCGGATCTCTGCTCTTGGGAAAGCTGCCGGAGTTGGCAAGTGATGTCCTTGAGATAATCTGTTTAATGGGAATGCTGTTCCATAGAAAAATAGTTTTTGCTGCTTCTCTACAGCTCTGTGGTTCAGTAGGTGTGGGTGCTAGGTAAAAATATCATCTCTCTTGCATACATGATTAAATATTGCCATCAAGTGTTTATTAAGAAGGCATCACTTGTGTGTTTATAGGAATACATTAGTATATTGTAGTGGTTGGTAGCACAGACTGTGCCCAGCTGCTACGGTGGCTGTGTGCAGCATCTCCTTGCCCATCCCTAGGCAAGCAACCCCCACTCCATGCAGTATTTCTCCTTTCCTCATTCCCCACTCCCGCTCAATAACTGAGAGGCACCCGGGAACCCCTGGCAAGAGCTTTAATAGCTGTCTGCCTCCCAAAGGTGCTCCGTATCTCCAAGGGCTGGATGAACTTTATGCAGTGACTGAATATGCCTCTAATTTCATTCCTGCTGCAAATTGATTCTGCCTTGGGAACAGAAGATATATTTGCACCATTTGCAACGGTGTGTTGAATGAGCTGAAATATTTCAGGGCATCAGCCAAAGGCATTTAACCATGTCTTGTGTCCATGTGTGTGCAAACAAGCAGACACATGTGTGGATCTTCCTGTACTGTCCCTTTCCTATATCTCCTGTCTGTCCTGAGGGAAATCTCCACTACTACAGTGAAAAGAACCCAATTCTGCACAGTAGTTCCTAGCAGATCACTCTCTGCTGGTTTACAGGTTGTATGGTTATTTCAGAGCCTCAGCTGGAAAGCTGTAATCACAGAGTGATGCATGAAGTATTCTATTCAGTCCAATTTCAGAAACCTCTTTTCTGAGGGTCTTATTGAACGTAACTAAGAAATAGTGTACTGCTAAGTCTGTGGGGCAGAAATAGCATGACCATCATTCTCAGGCTGTTGCTGATGCAGTATCTGCTACTTCAGCAAATGCCAAAGTAAAGGCTGCATCTTGCAGATGCTCTGGGACCTTGCTCTTGTGATCACTTTCACACTAGGCATGGAAGTAACTGCATGGTATTCAGTGGGAGGATTTATGTATAAGAAATCTTTGCATGTGGTGGAAATTTGGGTCTTTAGACGTTGAGTGAATCACAGTATCTCTGTACCTCTGTTCTCTCTCCCAGGCTTTGTGTCCACTGTCTATGCATGGTGTAATGTCCCCAGGGCAGGGATGGTGTCTAACACAGTTAGTTAGCTACTGCAGTAATGAATGCTTTATGTTCATCCATCTGTGGGATTCGTATTTCTGCCTCCTGAGTGCTGTGTAAGATACTCCTGCCTAGCTCCGTAAGTTGGGAAGCATTCTGCAGCTTTGGGTTTTAGTGTTGTTTTCTTATTTCACACAGAAGTACTTGTATCTGTGTAGCATCTAAGACCTGTAGAAGCTGTGTTACGGAGGGCTGAGAAGATTCCTGCATGCCCATCAGTGATGCCTGCCCAACTGAAAAGATGACAAGCAGCTCTGCCACTGATTGGTCTTGTGATTTTGGGCAGTGCTATTCTTTCCATACATCTCTTCCCCCTTGTGTTCTTTGTCTGCCCATCTATTTTGCTAAGATGTCACTGATTTAGAGAACTGATTTATATTTGAGCTTTAGCTCTTCTGTACTGATGTGTTGGTGGAAAAGACATGGAAGTTGCCAATGTGCAGCATGGAAAAGGAGTTTTTTTTGTAGTGTAAGTCTGTGTGTCTGTGCTTTTACATCACCTCTCATGAGATTTTTTTAGTTCTAGGCTGGGCTTTCTGGGCAGTGGCACTGGGTAGGTCCCCCAGTCTCAAGCAGGTCATGATTTATAGACTTGCCCTCTTCCATATTTTTATCAGTGTGTTTCCCACTTTGTGTCTGGACTGCCTTGTATTTTATCTGCTCCCCATACAAAGTAATTACGATGCTCAAGACCTGTTTCCATGGCCAGTTCAGCTGATTAAGGACAGGAGATAGATTTAACCCGTTTGTGCCTCAGAAACATACTCATCTGATACTTTGCACTTGTGTGACTCAGCCTATTTTGCTGAGCTAGAGAGTATTAAATACTATCATGCTCTAGACAGTGTGCACAAAGCACCAACATGGTGCCTGCATATGAGGTCTGCCTGCTGCCAGCGTCAAAGAAGCTGGATAGCCCAGGGACGTATAATCTGCTTGAAAAACATCAGGTAGTGCTTCCGTGCACACATATATACATACACACATGCACCTGTGTATACAGGCCCTGCGACCTGATGCATCCCAGGAGTGTATTATCAGTAGGTGCCACAGCCTCACGCCAGCAGGAGAACCTGCTAAAAGGATGCTGTGAATTGATGTACTGTTGTTCTCTGGTTGCATGCAAGGTGAGTCAGAGGACCTTAGGATCGTCTGTGTGACCCAGTGTGCTCAGCAGTCTGTCCTTTGGACAGACTGTTTTTCCGCAGCCATGGTCAGAATTGCAGAGTGCCTGTGCCTGTCCTGCCTACAAATGCATGGGGCCAATAAAACAGTTTCTGAAATAGGCTGTGTAGGTGCTCTACTATTGAGAAACACTTCCCTAGGCTTTCCTCTGTTCACCCATAATAATGCAGCATGCTGCCTTTACCAATAACACTGATGAAACACTCCAGCAAGTACAGAACAAATCTTTTCTAGCAGCCCCCATGTATCAATTTTACAGAGGACGCATTTATTCTGTAGCATTAATTTCTTGGCTCTCAGGAGCCCCAGCTAACCATCCTTTTCTCTTTTATGATGATATATCTGGCACAATCTTTCCTTCCTTTTTTTTTTTTTTCTTTCTCCCCCTCCTCCTCCTTCTCCATACAAACCAGATTTTTAACAGAGGAGTTTCTCTTAGAAATGTTCTCCTCCAGTTGGTGACGCACTTGAAATTCCCTGGGTGAAATGATCTCCTTTCCTTCCCCCTAAAACATTCCTATCAACCCTATCTCCACCCACACCAAAACAACATTCATCAGTTCCATATGCTGCTGAACAGCTCTGTGCTGTTTTATGAATAATGTATGCTGGCTTGTTAGAAGAATGTTTGTTGTACAAACCAGTGGAATTTGAAATTGAGAGCGATATCGGCAGACATGCCGTGCTGTGCACTAACCCATGGGCTTCTCAGGGTACTACTTCAGCATCCTTGCTGCATCATCATCAGAAGGGGGAAAACGCACAAGACACTGGGGTATGTGGGCTTTGAGCCTGGCAAGGAGCTACAGGCACTCCGTGATCAGAGCCTTTATCCTTGCCTCACCAAGTGTTACAGATCTGTGCATGAGGACAGGAGAATATTTCAAGATCAGTATTTTGAGGGAGGGTGGCAAACAGGAGATGGTGAAGTAGTGTAGATCTGCAACAGTTCCTGGAGAAGGTCAGCCTTCAGGTAATCACTGAAACATCAAACTGGGAGTGGTATATAGTGATGTCGCACCTCATCCAAACCTGTCAGAAGGCAGTGATAGAGAGATACACCCTTGTACGAAGGATGGGCACGTTGACACCTATCAGGTCTGCATACAGACACCTGTGGTGTCTGGTATCTGTTGCTTCTGTAACCATTTTTATTTTTATAGAGTTCTGCTGCTTATTTTTGATCCCTTCAATAAACCATACATGGTGGGAGCTGGGTGTGGCACCTGCCTGATGACTGTGATCCCAGAACAGAGCCAATGGACTGGTGTGAGCAACTGGGGGAGATGCTGAACTTCTGAATAAGCATTTATGGCAGCAAAGTCTGAGCACACCTTTGCACAGGGCTGTGACTGAGGCTTCCTTGGCTGGGATCAACTGTGCCATTACCAGCTGGAGGGAAAGAAGAAATATCCCCAGGCAAGGCGTCTCACAGTGGCTGCAAGGGATGGTGGCTTAGGTGAGAGAGCACAAGTGCATCCCTGTCCCATGGGCAGCAAAAGCCACTCAGGGTGTTGCCTGTAATGGTCAGATGGCCATTCCCCCAACAACAACTTAAACAGGGAAGATGTAGGTTAGATATAAGGAATCAATTCTCTACTGCGAGAGTAGTGAGGCAGTGAAACAAGCTGCCCAAGGAAGCTGTGGATGCCCCATCACTGGCAATGTTCAAGGCCAGGTAGGACAGGGTTTTGAGCAACCTGGTCAAGCGTGAGGTGTCCCTGCCCATGGCAGGAGGGCTGGAACTAGATGAGGTTTAAGGTCCCTTCCAACCCAACTGTCCTATGATTCTGTGAAACCAGGGTAGAACTGGGTGTGAGCAGAAAGCCTGGGAAACACAAGCTGGAGAAGACAGTCTGGGTCATCCCTGCTGGCTCTCTGAACTTGGTTTTGGTTTTGCCCATTTAGCTACTCACAGTCAGGCATTTCTGGCTCCTATTTTCTGCCCAAAGCAGATACAAGAAATACCTGTGTTGTACTCCTTCCTCTCTTGGCAGGCTTTTCTGGGTGGGCTAGTGTGTACGGGGAGTCAATAGTGTGCTTCAAGAGCCAGCCTTGTGATTTACTGAGATGCATATCTGGGTAATTCGTTATGGCTTTGTCCCTGTAAGTACACCTGGTTGTGCCTTTCTTTTGTTCATGGCTTCTGCATGCAGAGGCTGACTCACAGCCTGGCCAGCAGTCAGCAGGTGCCAAGAGCTGCCTGTATAAATGGGTCCAGTGGTTCCTGCATGTGACAAGGTTTTGAGGGAGGTGAGGATGGTGAGTGACCTTTTTCTCTTGCCAGCTTTGTAAAATGAACAGTTTTCAGGCACTCCCTGCATAGCTGTGCTTCTCTTTCCAATTGGAATAAAACTATCAACTGGTGAGAGCTTGTGGAAATCTGGATTTTTGGTTGACCTACCTGCTTATCAGAGGGAAGATGGAGATGTAATTTGGCAGTTTCTCACAGAGTTGCAGCCTTCCATTTAAAAAAAAGAAAGAAAAAAAGAAAAAAGTGTAAATTTCTTAGTCTCTTTCCTAGTTTATGAACAAATACAAACAAGTCCCACAAACACATAATAAATCCTGTTTTGTTTTTTTTATTTTTTATTTTTTACACTGCAATGCACAGGGGTCAAATCGGAGGACGTTCCCTGTTGTTTCATTTTATACAGCAGTTAATTTCTTTTATTCTTATTTCAAAACTGCATTTGTTTCTCCAGGGAGCTTAGAGCAGTGCTGAGCTTCAGGTGTGGTGGACCCAGAGGTCAGCAGTTCTCACAGAGGGGAAAGCTGTAAGGAATAGGTTTTTGTGGTCTTGGTAATTGAATTTAAGGGTTGAAGTTGTGAAGTCAGACACTGCTGAGTAGTTGGTAGCTGGGGGTTTGGATCCTGCCTACACTAGCCTTGGGTGCCGAAAGAGATAGAAATTCTCTCCTCTTTCCAAGTGGTATCGGTCCAGCGAAGATGAGACTCATGAAGTATATGTTCTGGTATTCCCTATTGTGGTCCAGCTTCCAGTTTTCTAGCTTAGACAGCAGATTTGCCAAGCACTTGCCATGCTATCAGGTAAGAAGCTGTGATTGTTGTCAAAGTGTAAGAGTACTTTAAAGCAGAGCTTCCCCCCTACTCCCAGGTCCCAGAGAGAAAACGTGAGTTAATAAAATATATCCTTGCAGCTGGTTAAGTATAGTGAAAGCCATGTCCCCACCATAATTTCTGATCAGCTTTGTTGCAATCTAGTGAAGCATTTAAGTGCTTGCCTCCAAGTTTGTTTGATTTAATCATGCTCTGGAGAAATGGCTGCTGAAAAGAGCTGCTGTCTGAATGCTGCCTTGGGAAACAGCTATGAATTAAATGACAGAGCAGGTACTGTACATGTCTACCACTGGTTGCAAAACATGGGAGGAGGAAAATTTTCTTCCCCGGATCATGCAAGAGCCCAGTAGACACCAGGAAAATGTTAAAGCATTAATTGGTTTGAAGAAAGAACATAAGGCAGCTCTTACAGGCGGTGAGTGCGCAGCCTGGCAGCAGTCTCTGACGGAGAGCTGGGTTGGGGTGCAGGCACAAGAACTCACGTATCTCCACCCCTTGAGAGGTCTACTCACTGAGTTCTCACTGGACAGTAGACACACCAAACGTGCCCTGTACACAGCTTCCTGGACTGTAGGTACTGTCTAGGGTTTTCTTTCATTTCTGTAAATAGCAGAGACTTTCTCAGAGGCTGTATTTGGTGCTCTATGGGGGGATACTGTGTCCTTCATCAGATGTATGCCACACGACTGGGTTGATGTCCTCCCTAAAGAAGGAAGATGGAGTCTGGCTCATTAGTAAAGATCAGGACAAGTATGCGTCACTTGCCACAGGGCAAAAGCCTGGGGCATTTGTTCTTCCTGAGCCAATCTGGAGTGCTGTTTATGTGTGTCCTGATCTTTGGCCTAATGATCCCCAGGGACTTCCTTAGCAAAATCAGATAAAAATCAGTACTGCCCAGGGCAGGTGTTCATTTTCAGAGGTTGTGACCCAATCTTGTAGGCATTTGGGCCAGAGAGCAGCAAAAGGTGTTTCTGGTACCCCAGGCCAGGTTTTTGCTACATCTCAGAAGCTCATTCAACCAGCTGGCAAGAAAAATGCTGCTTCTGAAAAAATGAGAAGGCAACTGGGGAAAAAAATGCAGCCTCTTTGCCTTATATTTGGAAGTAGTTTTCTGGCTCAAAATATAAGAGAATATTTTAATCATAGTAGGAAGTAAAGAACAAGTCAAAGAATAAGATCAGGGCTCTGGCCAAATCATTATAAATATAGTGGCTTCTAGTAGAAAATATTGAGTGACCCTAGGGAATCAGCATCAGCTTGTGTGGAAAAATGGAGTTGAGTTTAATTCTCCTGGGCTGCTGGCTGCATGGTAGGAGAAATATTAGCCCTTTCTTTTGCTCTCTTCTTGCAGGTTGGTCTTAAAATCTCTTGATAGCTGTCACCTGAAAATTAAGTGAAGTGCCTACAAATTGCCGGCAATGCCCTTTCCTTCACCTTCAGCTGTTTGCCTTTGGATCCGAGCTTCTTATACAAGTTTAGAGAAGATAGGATATATAGAAATAGTGAAAACTCCAGAGTTGGAAATATTTTATCATACTGCTATGAATAGTGCAGCAAAGCCCTTGTTAGCGTTTGGGAGACCTCTCTCTTGTAGCTCAGTATAAGTAGGATGTGGGATAATTCCTCTTTTTGGTCATATCTGTTCTGTTACTCTGAGAAACCTACTTTTATGGTACACTCTGACTAAAAGTTGCTGCATGTGTAGCATGAGTGTGAGGCGAGTTGTACCAGTATGTTTGACCTGCTTGCATAGATTTTCACAGAACTTACTATTAAGGATCATCAAATAGCTTGTGCAAGATTCAGAGAGGAGCCAGTGGATCACAGGATGAACAGTGGGATACGCTCATGGGATTCTCATTGCAAGTTCAGCTGTGGCATATGCACAAGACTAGTTTCAGCTCCTCAGTTTTCCAAATTATTTTTGTTTTGGATCAGAGTTAAGGCTATTTAAATGTTAATGTTGCTGTTGAACATGTCATAGCTATTATAGTATGTGATTTTCAGACTTGTTCATACTTGATGTGCTACTTTTTGGTAATCATGTGCACCAACAGTTCTTCTACACGTTAACATATTTTGAGGCTGTGTAGGAGTTATGTGCCAGAGGGAGTAAATCTAGCTATGTATATAAGGTAAATTACAAATGTGGATTATAAGTGTGAGAATCAGGGACATTCCATACCAAAATACTTCACTTGAGTGAAGTGGCCTATTTGAAGAACTCCATTAGGTTGTAGTAATAACAGACATTTACCCATCCTATGCATCAGCTCCTGGAGAGCTGAAATCAGGCACACTTATGCAAGTGATGTACCTACTTCCTCTCAAAAGAAATCCGTGCCAACTGTCTGATATCCACCCAGGCTTAAGTCAGCTTCCAGACACTTTTCTTTGCAGGCTGGTATCAACAGCAGAATTGTGACCTTTGGTGTCAGACCTGATGCCATCTTTCCTATGAATTAAAAATGTAATGATGTTAGCAGGCAGCAGTCCAAGACATTGATCTTTAAGCACAAAAGCTGCTTATTGTTCGTTTTGTTTTGCACTCAGAAATTGAATGTGTTTCTGTCTGGGTGTGTGACTAGGAAAGCATTTAGGTGTCTGTGAGGCTCAGGGACTTCGAGTAGCTATTCTGGCATAGTTTTACAGGTAAGCCCATAGGGTGAAATTTTGGCTCAATCGAAGTCAGTGACAAAAAAAATCTCACTGACTATCAGGAGTTAATTGGACCTTGAATTTCAAGGCTGTGGACTTACGGCTTTTGCAAACTTAACACAGTTATTTTAAAAAAACCCACAAAACCTGCTTGAGAAAATAAGTGTAATCTCAAACTCTGCGCTCTGGTATTTTTTCCTTAGACGAGATTTTTGTTACCATGAGCAGTTATGGTACTTCCTTGGCAAGAGACAGCTCACTTGCTGGTATTAGGTAATTTTCTTCAGGGTATTGATGTATGTGTAGCAGGGGTCAAACAATAATCCCACCTCATTTCTCTCTTTGCAGGCCCTCTACAATTCAATCAAGAATGAGAAGCTGGAATGGGCAGTGTAAGTATACCACACAGAAATTAGGAGTTTGAAAATAGTGCCTCTATAGTAATCTCTCTATATGTCCTATGTCACCATTTGAGTGGGCTCCAAAGCCTGCAGAAGACAGCCAGTGTACCTAATGAGTTTGTTTTTCTGTTAATGAAAGACCTGGCAATACTGCCTCATCTGTTTCTCCAGCGAGGGGAGTTGTTAATGATAGGATTCAACTGCATTTGTAAGGAAAGAGGACATTTCCTTTAGAAGGAAACTTCAGGCTGAAAAGAGAGAAAGTAAATCCTCCATTGTTCTATGACTGCATAAATAAAACAGAAGTTGACTTCTCCCTTTATCTTTTGGTACATTGTGTCAGAACCACTGAATAGAAACACATGCCTTGGATTGAGTTTCCTGCTATTGGTTTATTGTCTTGGTTTGTCTCCTGATTAACTATGGATAACTTGACAACAACCTAATATGAAAGATGATAAATTGGACAAAGTGATATCCCCCTATCCATAGGCTTTTGACAGCCTAACACTTGTTAACTAGGGAAATACTGCAGACAAGAGAGAGCTTCAGTTTCTGGTTGTGCTAAATTGTCATTTCTATGTGCTTAGGTTTCATGAGGTCTAAGCTTGCCAGCAAAGAGTAGAAGGCTCTATTTTAGTTTTTGCCAGTTGCAGAACAGTGGAATTGGGAGTAAAATAAAAAAAAAATATATATCTTTTATCTATTTTGGCTGTATGAGATGTTTACCTGAGTGGATTTGCATATCTTGAGAACAATGTATATGTGGGATGCATGCTCCTGCATCTTTTGTGCTAGAAGTCCTAACACCTGCCATAGGTCTTGCAGGCTCATTGGCTTCTGATCTTACTTGTTTTAAGTTCATCATCTGCAAATGAACTTCTTGTCAGGGCAGGGTGTGCAGCCTCACAAGGGCTACTGGTCTCAACTGGGATTGCAGCCTCTGTTCGTAAGTGTATTAGATAATGTCAGAGTAGTGAGGAAGGTGTTCTGCTAAGGGGAATCACCAAGAAGTTGCATTTCTGATGAGCTTTGTAAGAAGTATGGTTGGAGACATTTTCCCAGCCTGTGTCTTGGACCTGGCATACACTGTGTGAATCTTACATGTCACAACACCGGAGCTGTTAGCAAGACTCTCTCAAGTACTTTGGACCCAGCAGAATCCATTATGTGACTTTCTCAATGTCAGAATTTTCCTCCTCTTGCCAAGAGACCATACTGTGCCTAATACACTTGGCAGCCTCCAGGTGGGAACTGGCTTATGCCTGGCTTTGCTCCCTTAAGCTTCAGTCAAGGTGATTTATGAGATAGTTTTCTTCTGTATAGGTAGTAACTGCTTCATGTTTACATAGTCCAGTCCATGTCCCTTGCTAATGAATTTTTTGGAGAGAAATTGCAAGCAGGCTGGAAGGGAGAAATCAGACTCATTCTTAAATAAGGGCTTGGGATGTGGGTGTAAAGCCACCTTCTCCCAGCAGAGAGCTCAAAAGTGCCGATTGTCTGTTCCAATTCGAAACTCAGACAAATACCTCGGACTGATGGGAAAATTACTTCACATGCAGAGAAACAAAGCTCATTTTGGGCATAGTCAAAGACTTTGTGCCTTTACCTTTAGGGCTGAGAGTGCTGGCTAGAAGAGGGCAGCATCTTTCACATCTCCTCACTTTCTATATCTCATTCGTAGAGATGTGTGGCTGGTGTAAAGTAATCACTCCAAGAAGCTTCAGGACTGCCTTGAGCTAAAGAGAGGAGGCACATGACTCTCTTGCTCTGCTGTTGTGATCTTTAGAGAAAGGCAGATAGGAAGGGGGCATGGCTGGTTTTGCAGTGATGGGACTAGAGAAGATTCTCTTTCTTTTCCAAAGAGTGTTGCTTTTCTTCCCTGGCACAGGGGAAGAAGTGGGAGGTAAGGCAAAGGTGGAAACAGGGCTCCCTTGCGATGCTGGCATGTTGAAGGAATGCCTTTCCACCAGCCAGAATCCCTTTGGGGATCTAAGACTTTCTCTTATGAGCTAATCAGCAGTTTAAGAGCTGTTCTGGCAGTACATTCTTTGGTAGGTTAATAAGTCCATGGGCAGGGGAGGGTAACAGCAATATGTAACATGGGGGAAGACTGCTGCATGATCCTTATTTTACTAGTTGTAAGCTAGGTGTGTCATCATCCTAAATGGTTTGCCATCCATTTCCAGTAGAATTACAGTCTGATCCAAAGCCCACGGAAAGAAAAGGCTACCATTGACTCCAATTTTGTAGTCAAGAGAAGTGGCACTTTAATCAGCGGATGTGCTCTAGAGACTTTCAGTAGGAGTGTTCATTTATCCTTTATCATCAGGGAAGCACAATTACAGCTTTGGAAGACAGAATTGCATTACACTGCTTTTTCTGCAGTAGTTCCAGGCTTGAAGTTCTTCAAAAGGTTAAAAGCATATCACATACACTGGTCTAAAGTAAAGAGATCTGACCTGGAATTTACCCCGAACTGGTGAATGTGGGGTCCTGAAAGCGCACACCTTCTTTTTACTGCACCCCCCAAATGTTTTGGTTGCTTTTCACAGTAGAACTGCCAGAAAACATTCTGCCATTTACTTGGCTTGCTATTTACTTTGCTGTTTCCTCTTGCCTTCCTTGTTCAGTGTCCTGGGAGAAAAAAGTGTTATGGGAAAACTAACCATCAGAAATACAATTATTCTGTCGTTGTCCCGTTACATACTTCCTCTCTACTTAGTGAAGCACTAGGTGATGATTGGGTCTCACAGAAGTCATTGGCAGAAGTTCCTATTGACTGCAGTGAAACCACATACTTTTTCATCCAGTTAGTCCATGCATCCTGTTTTCAGAGTGCTGAGGTTACTGGAACCACTCCAGGAGTGCATGTAGCCCCAATAATTGTGTCTCGATTTCTCATGCTGCCTGAATTTCCCTGAGGGATTTGATACTTCCATAAGATTTTTTCATGCTCTTGTTCTTCAACCCTGACATCACTCGTAAGATGAAATGAATTCAAGATTCTGTGAACATGAGCGGCAAGATCAAGAGTTGGGTTTGTTTAGTTGGAAAAGGGAGCACTGAAGAGAGGGACCTGAGTGTATTTATTTCAGTGTGTAAAGGCTGTCACAGAGAAGAAAGGTGTGAATTATTCTTCATGCCCATTGTGGGTGGGTTTAAATTTGAAGCAAGGGAAGTTTGGATTCAACTCTGAAAGAAGCTTTCTAGCAATAAACCTTTTAAACCAGGGCATAGGTTTGCCTGGATGAGCTATGCAAGTGCTTTTGCTGAAGGATTTTGTGAGCTGTTTATTCTGTCCAGAATGAGTCAGGAAGAGTGGATCCAGCTTCAGAGGCAGACAGATTAGTTGACCTCTTGAGATCCCTTCAGTCCTGTTTTCTATAATATTGTGGCCCAGGTTTTCTAGATGTTTTGCATCCTTTTGCTTTTGCACCCATCATCATCATCTTTAAGCTGAAGAAGAAGAAGTAATTTGGCTTCAGAGGCACCACAGCTAAATATGTTTTGTTTGCAGACGTCCACATGGAAATGTGGTGGTGGACATTGTTGTTCTTCATTGTTTGTAATACTGTGTTTACTTCCTGTTGAAGGTGATAGGAATAATAAAATCATCATCTTAAAATAGGCTGAGGGGTGATCTAGAATTACCATATGAAATCCCAAAGGCTGCTTACAAAGTTGCAAAAAACCAAATGCCTGCACTTAAGCCAGTCATATTCTGAAAGCTTTCTCTCCTCAGGACAGTGTAGCTTTCAGGAGAATCACTTGGGTTTTGACTAGTTGATGATAGCTTTCTTTCCAGAGAAGTTTAGACATGGATATGGTATATCCTTTTTGTTTTTTTCTGGACTGCACTGAAAAATAATCTGTTTCTAGAGAAACCAAAATAGGTCTTTGACACAGTGACGGTGGGGAAGGGCTTCTGCCAAATCCTTTCTGTGTTTCCTGCAGCAAACTGTTACACTGAGACTGGGGTGGTTATAAAGATGTCTGTGCTGAAGCTCACCTTTTTCTAGATCAGACCAAGAAATCTCTCCCTGTTACAATTAACTCTTTGTCTCCCAAGTTCCAGGATTTTTCCTGTTTGGTTGGTTTTTGAGAGGGGTCAGGTGGTAATCACCTGGCTCTCCTTTCTTCTCTCCTTTTGAGAAAGATACCACAACTTCTGTCTGCTCATTTCTGAAGTCAGTTTGCTACTACAGATGCTATCAGTTCCAAAGATTCATATATATATGTTACAGATCTGATTTTTTTTTAAATGCTGTTTTTTAAATGGATTTGCATAGGCTTTTGCCATGTCATTTAAGCTTTCTATTTGAAAAAATGCAGACATAGAGCAGACTTTTAAAAATGAAGGGCTTGACCCTGTCTTTCCAGCTTAGTGACTTCGAAGTTTTCGAAGGCAGAGCCTCAAATCACACCATAAAGCATAAAGAAATGTGTTTGTTCCTGAGAGAACAAGAGGACGGTTTTCTCTCAGAAGAAAAAAAAAAAAAGAGAGACTTTTCTTGTACGTGGTCTTTCTGGGGAGAGGCAAAAATATATTTCTTCACCAAAATGGCAACATACGCATTTTTGCAGTTTTTTCAAATCTGCATGCTTAAAAGCCAAACTCTTTCTGGTTGTCAGTGATCATGCATTTGGTAAGGAAAACATTGCTGTTTTAATGCTGTGTCTGCAAGTGATAGAACAAGCAGATCCTGGGTTTGGTGCACTCGTTCTCATGGATAGCCAGTGCCCTAGTTACTGATACATCTGCAGATCCCTTCCTAAAGAGACAAGCTAAGGGAGGTGTAACTGAATCTCCTTGTTCTGTAAGCAGATTATTGGAGAAACCTTACAGGTGGTAGCCTTTTACTGTCACAAGTACCCTGCAGAGCAAAGACACTAGAGAGCAAGAGGGTTCACAGCCATCAGCCCCTTTCAGTTGTCAGAGGTCTGGGGTCACCAGAGGAATCACTTGCAGACCCAGAGCCAGGAGTGATTTCACTCTGCTGGTCAAAGACAGAAAATATCTTTAAGAGTTCTGCAAACCTAAGTGCACCCTCATGGTGGTATTTTGCCACTGAAAGGTGTGTTGGAACCAACATGGGGTTTTTCCCCAAAAGCACAAGGATTGTGCTGTTTTTTGTACCACATGGAAAGGAGAGGCACTGAGCCTGTCCCTGACAGGGACCTGAGCTTTGCCTGTGTGACACTAGATCCATGACTCTGAACGTACCAAACTTAGACACTACCCACCAACTCTTACCCCTGCATCACTGGAGACTGCTTTCATACTGGGGATATTACAGAGCTTGAATCATCTCCAGAAAGCCATCTGAGGATGAGGAAGTAGTTGCAACCCCACAGGCTAGGGTTTCAAAGATCAGTTTTCAGGTTGTATGTATCCAGAGGCCAGCTGAATTTTCTGCTTATCTTCCTTCTTGCAACCATACTCTAAAGGCTGGTGAGGGGTAAGCTTAAATTTTTAAATCCTTGTTAAAGCCAGTCAAGGACCTATATTCAGCCAACTTTGAAGGGCTCATAAGCAAAGCTAATACCTGAACTGTTTTGCAACTTTGACACTCCTCCCAGTTGCCCTGCTTTCTTCTTACACTTGACCACTGTTGAAAATTGAGTATTTTAATAAGTGAGTCCCAGATCATTTGTTTTTATTTCCACTGGTGTTTTAATATTCAAGATCAGAGAGAGAAAGAAGCTCCTTTTAGTTCTGTTTTCTCAGTTGTTCATCCATTCTTCATTCTACATAACGAGTCTCCCTTGCCTCTCTGGTTCCCTTGCATCTTACAGACTGACTCCTGTATCTTGACCTTATGCATCTTGACAGAGCACTCAGCTCTCAAAAGTGCCTAAGGCTTCTGAGTCTCAAGAATGTCCCATTTTCAGTGACAGATTAAAGGACCAATTAAAGGTTTGTTCAGTGCTACCAGCAGTCATGACAGCAGATGTCATTTTGTCCTTGTCTGGTCTGTCTGCATTTGTCTTTTGAGGAATGCCTGTTTTAATAGGTTCCTCAGAGATGTGAAGTTTGAGAGCACTGCCCTCAGCACTAGTGGTGTCCATCATCCCCGGGACTGCTCACCACACCACCTGTGGCTGCTTGGATAAGGGCACTGGTACATTCCCACAGGACAGTTGATCACTATAGGATAATACACTCCCATAGCTCCAAAGGAGATAGCTCGTTCCAAAAAAATGCTAAGCTATTTACTGCAGTAGGTCTCTGCTGGCAAGGAGAAATCCACTGTGTCCTTGGCTGAGATCCCAGAATTCACAAGGCACTTCAGTGTGACAAATCAGCCTAAGAGCTTATGCCCAGTGAGAAATTTTAGTCTGGACTAGGTACCATAGACTTGTTTTGGTAGAACTTGCTCCTGGAACAAACAAATATCTAAGAAACATGTGTCATACTGTGTGTCCACTACCAGCAGCTAGTAAGTGTGGTAGATATAGGAAGGACAGGGCAATCAGAATTTTCAGAAATTTCTACACTTTTCCAGTTGGAGAGGGTTTCAACCAAAGCATGCTTTGACCAAGGAAAGTGTTTTGCAAATCATTCTGTTCTTGAGTGGGAAAACATGTGTCAATAGGCTGAAAGATGAAGGACTGCTCTTCCTTGCAGGAATCGAGTCTTCAAGTAAAAGTATTGTTCCTCTTAATCAGAGGACCTTGCAAGACAACACAATAAAGGTATGGTGCACCGATTTGGCTGCACCATTTCTATACAACTGAATCAAATGTCTGGCGTCTTTGCTTGACTCTCAGGCTAAATGTTGATGTGTATCCATATCCATACTATTGAAAAGTCTTACCTTAGAAAAGGTGCTTGCCTCTGTTCTGGCTGTTGTGGTGGTTTTAAACTGTGCTAATTCCTAAATGGTGTCTGGAAATAGTTTGGCAGTGTGCTGGGCTGAGACCATGCCAAGCACAAAGTAATATGAAGTGATCAAAGTCAAATGCCTTTGAACATTCCCTGGCACTGCTGAGTTCACTAATATAGCCTCTGTGTTTCTGGATTTGGTTTCCTTGTTGTCAAACCAATCTATTATCCTTGTATCTCCTCAGACTAAGTTATTTCCCAGAAGACCATTTCAGGAGAGATCGGGATAACAAATTGTTGCTCTAGCCTGCAGTCCTTGGAGGACATTTCTTGGGATAGTATTTCCCATAAACAGACGTGGTTGTAGTGTGCCCTCAGATGAGCTTTTGAACTGACTTACACCTTGCTAATCCTCATCTGATTTGATGCCTTTGAATGTATACTTGTGATTGGAAGGTCTGCCTGAACTTTCTCCTGACCATCTGGGTGCAGTGAGATGCAGCGGCTTGAAGTGCTCCCACTCATCAGCCATCATTACACTCAAGTGATACAGATTTTTTTACATCGTATGCTGGTCTTAGAAGACTTTCCAATGACAGCCTTCATACCTCCTGACACACCTTTCCCAGTCATCTGGAGAGGAGTGTGTTGGGACTTCAAAGACACAGAGCTGCTCTCTTATCTGACACTAACTCTGGTTCCTCCAAATACACCATCCACCCAGATTCAGTGGCCTGTTGTTCTCTGAAACCATCGCCCTACTCTTGTGATGGACACCCTTTGTTTTCTAGGTTGCCTGGTCCTTTTTCCAATTGGCTGTGACATATAAAAAGGAATTTATTAGTCAGGCAGTGCTTGTGACTTGCTGAAAAGGGTTGCATTGTTGTCCCCAAGAACTGTGTTGAATACATTGCCTAATAAGTAACATTTGAGGCAGCATTTTGTTTCTAAAATACAGATAATGTAATTCACCTAGCATAGTTTTTATTTTTAAATTACTACTTTTATGCTAGTCTGCAGAGGAAAATAAAGAAAAAGAGGTAGAGTCTGTGTTTCATATGCTAAGTTAAGGGCTAAGCCACAGTGATCTGTAGTAATCTAATTCTTTTCATCTACATGTGAACTCATGAAGAAATTGGGAGATTTTTCAGGAGAACCCAGCAGGCAAATATTTCACACTTTAGCACTCAAATAAGTAGAATTAAAAAAAAGGTGGAGTTTGAGGACCCAGAACAATCTTGAAATACTGGCTTTTGAGACTGTAAAAGGGAAGCTTAGGCTTCGTTGAAATCTGGCTCCTATGTCCTTGTGCTAGTGAAGTAGGTGAACTGAAGCTTTGCTTATAATCTGACTATATTTTGGAGCATAGCTGAAGTTTTTCTCTAAATAGGGCCCCTATAAAGAGAGAGGTGTGTTTTGACAGGGAATGTGTAAGAATAACTGAAATGAAACTTTGCTGGTTAGTCCCTCATTCATGCTTGTTTTTTACTGCTTTTTAAGGGATGAAGAAGAGAAGAAAAAGTCTCACTCAGATGGTACAGATGAAAAGGATAATGTGAGCCAGACAAAGGCTGTCAGTCGAATTGGCAACTCAAATAACCCATTTCTGGACATCCCTCATGACCCCAATGCTATTGTGTATAAGACTGGATTTCTGGCTCGGAAAATCCATGCGGATATGGATGGAAAGAAAAGTGAGTATCTTTCACTCTTAACATCTCATTTTCTTGTTATCCATGCATAATGCCACATACGATGAGCCCATGTGCTTCTCAAGGCAAATAGTGCTGCTTCATTAGGGGAAATTGCAGCAATAGCAAACAATGCAGCAATTGGATTATCACACTTCCACTATTAGGCCGGGATTTACAATGTTCAGTCCCATTTGTAGCAGCTCTAATACGTAAGCATAATGAATAGTGTGATACAGCAGGCAATGTAAATCTTTTGTACTAAAGGAAAATGAATCTCAGGGCTTACAGAAGACAAAACAATTTGGAGTAGCTGTTCCGTAGCAGTTTGGTAATTTTCCTTTTCCTTGTGTGACACCAGATTGTTTCAAATCTCCCCATGCCTTTGGGTCTGTCTTTAAAAAAAGGCTGTTCTTTATCTCTATTTGGAAGATGCTGTAACTGTTCCTTCCCTACTTTGCTAGCTTTGAGTCATCTCCCCAGTGAAATACAGCAGCTTTTGGTAACAGCCAGATTTACACTATGCTGATCCTCCCTGCCCTTTTTTGTGTCAAACTTGCTGTGCCTCTTACTTTTATTATTCTCTTTCCCTTTTGTCCTACATACATTTGTGATCCAGTAATTATCGAAGGTCTCTGATTCAACTGTGTGTGTTCTGTTGTTTGGACGTCTTCATTTGTTTGTTTTCTATTGATCTGCTACTCAGAGCATCTGTATTTTTCCCAGTTGTTGATGATCACCTACTCAGGATTCACACTGTTTGGCTGAATCCTGAAGGCAAAGTCTGATTTTGTGATGGGTTTCCAGTAACTGCAACTGTCTCCTAGCTTGGCTAAGCTCTTAGGTGTTTGCCTGTTTTGCTAATATAATTTAGAATGTACAATTGGAGGTTGGTGTTTGTAAGCTGGAGGCTGACAGCTGGACGGCTAAATCTGAACAGGGATGTCAAAATCAAACTGACCTCATTCTTTGTGATGACTGGATGCTTTGAATAGGTTCCTGTTTATTAAACTTCTGTTTATTTATCCTTAGTAAGTAATTGTATCTAGTTGCCTTTATTAAATTATTTCTTTAATTAAAATTAATCAGAATTGCTCATTATTCAGCACACTGGATGCTGGCATTCTGGGGATAATCCTTTTACGAGTAATGTAATTAAGGCCACATTTTCAGAAGTTCCTGTACGTCTAGGGGGCCTGCCTCTCATTGTCATGCAGCTCTTGAAAAACTTACATTCTGACTCTGACTCATTGCAAATAAAATGAGACAATTTTTTTCTTTCTTTAAGTTAGTTAGACCTTGTCATATTTCATTTCCTATTGGAGCTGTTATGGATCAGCCTGTGCAGGATTGCTAATGAAGTGATGCGCTGGCATGTTATAGGTATTTTCTCAGGAGAGGAGTACTGAGGACTGAAGCACTTAAGCAATCTAGAGGAGAAGGATGTAACAGAGGCCAGTGGCTGGAAGCTGTCCAAACAAATGCCAATTAGAAACAAGGCCCGTTATGTAAGATGAGAATGATTAACCTCTGGAGCAAGGGACTAATAACCTCTTCACTATCACTTGCTGTCTTAAGATCAGAATGGGATGCCTTTCTGAAGGTGATGCTTTAGTCATACATGAGTTATTAATTTCAGTGCAGACGCAAGTGGGTGCTGGTAAGTGGTGCATGTTTGGTGGAGCTTAGATACAGGCTTATAGTCTCAGGCTGTGACCGTACAGCCTGTGCCTTCTCTCCTTCTATTGCAGCTGAATTTCAAACTGCAGTAATCATGCTGAATCCCCCTCTTTACGTTTCTTGAGGGATGATTTTGTTTTTCTCATTAGTATTCTGTTTGGCTCCCCTCTTTTTTTTCTTCTTTGACTTCCCCTGTGGCTGCAGAAACAGGGGAGGGGACCAAGAAGCTATCTGACCGCTCAGTGCCAACTCAGGTGTGCAGCAGCGGCAAGAGGGAAGGATGCTCTTGAGAGGCACTGCTTTCTAAGCAGTGCCTGGTTGGTCCTGAGCAGTGCCTGCCAGCTTGCTGTGACATGAAGAAAGAGTATTTCCTTCTGAGAACTGTCACAGCACAGGGTGCAGACCTAGCTCTGTAGGGACAGTGTCCGCCTACCTGCAAGAGCATAAAGGCTGGATCTCTCTGACCTGCTTTCTGCATTGCTGCTGCTCCCTTCTGATCCAGTCCAGGGCTGTCGTCAGAGTTGGTTTATTACTCTCTCACACAGCAGGTATGTGCAGGCACTGTGCTGAGTTGCATTGTCCTTTGAGAAGGAGAGTACAAAGGAGGTTTAACACAGGATTAATGTAGCTTTCCTGTTGCCTAGACAAAGTGTAAAAATGGATCTAAGTTAAATGGGTTTTCATTTGTTTTCTTTGCAGCTCCCCGGGGAAAGCGAGGCTGGAAAACCTTTTATGCTGTACTAAAGGGAACGGTCCTGTACTTGCAGAAGGTATGGGAAATCACTGTCTTTTGGAAACTAATTAAAGCGGGATAAAGCAGCAGGCTTCCTCTCTGCTCTCACAGCCCACCTCCAGGCTCCTTTCCCTTTGACACACAGCGTAGCTGCACTTTCTGCCCCTTACCCTGTTTATACACACGTTCAGGCATGAATCCTTTCATTGACATCTCCCTCTTTTCATAATTTAAAGTTAAGTTCCATTGTCCCCATTCACATGTGTATCACTTCTGGTTTTATCATTGCCATCAATCACAGCTGAAAAAATAGCCAGCTTCACCAGCAAAGACAGCATTATCTCTCTGTGTCTTGCATACATTCCTCTAGGCTGCTTTTACTATTGCATTTCATACATATGACTTCTCCTCCTGTAAGGCTGTCCTCCTTTCCCATCTTTTCATGGTATACATTTCTGCAGTGTCTGCAAGACCAGCTGCAAATCAATTGAATGGCAGCTTGGCCTTGGTAGGAAGGTGCAGCTTCTACTCCCCAGCAGAATGCAAGGGTAAAAGGGCAAGATGAGATACTGGTTTCTAATAAACTTTGCTCCATGACAGCAAGAAGTCTAAAAAAAAAAAAGTCAGCTGAAACCCTTCAAGTCTTTTGGCACAAGTTTAAATATATTATAGTGCAGTTTTAACTGTGCTCTTGGTACATGAAGTGCAACATATGGGTGATAACTGTCAAAATAAATAAATGATAGCAGCAAAGTAGATTGTTAAGATTTTTTGGCCCCCAGCATAGGTGAAATATTAATGAAGTAGGTGATGTTTGTCCAGGCTGCCCTGTATTGTAGAAGTGTGCTCCTTTGAAAGCCTTTTTATTTTTCCACTGTGGTTTACAACTGTCAGGAGCACAAGTTCAAGTGCATACTGCTGTTTCCTCCTCCCCTGCTGTGGCTTTCTGAAGTTGTTGGTTTCACTGGAGCCACCCTGAATAGTCCCTTAGAAAAAAGAGAGTACTTTGATTCTAATTTTTACAGCATGAGGTTTGCAAGGTAGATGCTCTTAGTGCAGTACCTTTTTGAGAGAGCTGAAGTCTTGAAATAGACAAAACAATCTGCAGTCAGGATGGAAGATTTGGGCTGACGGTTGGATATGACATACTCAAAGCCAGTGCAAGAGACCAGAACCAAGCTGAGCCTTCCTTCTGGTCCTTTTGCTAGCAGCAGGTTCAGATTTTGCTAAAGTGGCCTTCATGGCAGGTTTGAGTAATCTGCTTTGATTTCTGAAATAAATAATTTTTAGTCGCCTGAGAAGACTGCATGGCTCCCTAAGAAGTGAAAATTTTCCTTGTCCATAACACATTAATTAATTTCTTACTTGATCTTTGAGGGGAGATAGGTTTGCTAAGGGAAAAAATGGAGATGCTATTTCAGAGTCTTAGTAATTCTAAGTACTTATATTAAGTACTCATATAGATAATTAAGTACATAATTAAGTACTCATTTTTATGAGTATTACTGGTATATTAGTTTAAAATGCTGTTTAACAAGATGTAGAGATGCTGATGTAGCATGCAAATTCTCTACAGAATGGTGCTCTTCCCACTCTCACCAGTAAGAGACTAATTTCACATCTGAGTGCATTTTTGCAGAATGAAATGCATTGCTGGAGTTCTTACGTATTTGTTATTTGTGTGTCTTGCACTTGTCACGGTATTTGAATTCAGTGATTACAGAGTAGTTACTTTGCAAAGCTGCACTCTCCCACTTGGTCCTGAAGACACTTGCACTGAAATTATCTGTAGCACAGTGACAAGCAAGGCTTTTACTTTAGTGCCTTGTACTTTAACACAAGGTTGACAAAAGGGCCTGACGGGAAGTGTCTTATTCACAGGATGATGGGGCAGCTCTGAGCCTCCCCAGGGCTTTGCTTCAGCCCTAAAATAAAGTTTACTCAGTTAGGGACATATCACAGAAGTTGAGGGTGCCAGGGTTTTAAAATACACAGCTAGGCCAAGTAAAAGTTGACGAGCTGTTATTTCATTTTACGATACCAGGACACTGAAATTATCCTAATTTCAGAAAATTCAGGAGTGTTTTAGAACAGCTTGATTTGTTGGTAGAAATGCATAGCTTTGGCAGTAGTCATGGTCAAAAGATGTTTTTGCCTTTGCCTTCTCTCCTGATTATGGAATGCTATAGGACAGGATGCATTAACATCAGCAAACACTAATTTTCCCTTTTTCTCTCATTATCTGTATATTATCTGTTAATCTGTGGAAGTAATATCTGTGGTGATGGGTCCATTGCACTGAGTGCTGTTCAAGTGAGGGTGATTTAAATCTCACTGTTGTAGGTGCTATATAAACACAAACACATATACCAACCTCTGCAGTGTTGCTTTCTGTGTTTATCTGTAACTCAGCTGTTCCCTCAAGACACTACTGTAATATAAATATTGTTTGTAGCAGCTGTGATTCCCCCAGTGGGCAGTGTGATCCCATTTCTGCTGTCATTCTGTTTGCATACTAGTCCAGTTCTCCTTGTTCTGTGGTCAAAGTCCATGTATGAGAGTGGTTTGTAAAGGGTGGTCACTTGAGATTTACCGAGGAGTTTATCTGGGCCATTTTGTCTCCATGCCCACGTGTATTTTCTTTTTTATCATTGGAACTGTTCCAGTGCCAATTCATGTGCTGCATATTGTTTTATTTTTAAGTAAGTGATTTAAGAGAGTTGGTTTTTGAATTAGTGAGCACAAATGCCACTGGAGGCACTCAGTGGAAGCATTCACAATTAGCCAACTAAATGTGCCTGCACGGTAGTACATAAAATGAGAGGTCTGACATGTTTGGGATGTTGGCCTTGTCCCTAGGCATCCTCAGGCCAAGGTTACTTTCCTGCCCTCTGTTCATAGCAAGAGGAAATTGTGAAGTAGGAGCTTGACAGAATGTCTGTTCACTTGACTGACATGGGATGTGGTGCGCATACAAAAGAGAGGCTTATAAAGAGAAGACAAGGCTGGCCTCGCTTCCTTGCTAGACATTGCTTCTGGGCAAGCAGTGCAGGACATGGACCTTCATGTTTTGTTCAGGCTCTTCTGTGAGGTTTGCAATATCTTTGCTCTTTGATGTTGCACTTAACAATCTTGTGGGCTTTCAGGTGGTTTTATATAACTTTTCTCAAATGTGTTTCCTCTATTGAAATATTAAAGAAAGACCAGAATGATGTAAAGTGTTCAGTGACGAGACATTCTGGAAGAGAATTCTGCAGCTGTCACATGCAACTGAGGGAGATATCCACCCACAGCATACTGACTGATAAAAAGCCAAATACCATTCTCTGGTCTATCAAAAATGAATTTAGAAACATGCTGACTTCAGGTCAGCAGGATGTGGTAAAGTCATTCTCCAGGAGTCTGAGAGAGATGAATTCAGCGTGTCATTGCATTGTGTGCAGCACTTGCATCAGCCTTCAGTTGATAGAAAGGTCACAGTTCTTTTTTGGCTTATCATTTATTTCTTGCCACTGGCTTGGTCTAACTTTAGTGAGCTGCCTTCCGTTTCAGCTCAGCCTCCACACTGACACTGGCACATCAGAACATGTGCTGTCCTTGATGGCATAGGAGATATGGGTGTTCCTGCGCCCCTAAGCATTCCCTGCCAGCTGGAAAGAGTTGGAGCCCTTAGAGGTGGAATTTTAACAGCACATTCGTGTCCTTCTAGTCTTCTCTGAGGCTGGCCAGCTTCGCAGAGACATTTCCGGTATGCTGATCAGTGCCTTTGGAGAAGCTGGCAGAGCCCCATCTGTCAAGGTAGATTGCAGCCAGCTGACCGGGTGGGATTAGCAAGGATTAGTGCGAATGCTATCGTGTGGGTAAGGAGGAGTCCTCAGACAGGACTGCTTCTGGGACTGCCCAAATGTGAAGTTCTTCTGGAACAGGATTGGACACCAGAGTGGGCTGTGGACGTCGGATGCGTCTCACAGAGGAAGCTGGGAGACAACAGGCAAGGTGATAATTGACACTGTCTCTGGGTGGTAACTTGAGGAAAGCCAGGATATTTCTCATGTTTCTGAGGTCTGTGTAAGCTTATTTCCTGGCCCTGAAGTTTTTCCAGTCCCCCTGTACAGTAGAGTGAGTCATTTCTCCCTCAAACTATCAAATAAATTGGCTTTTGAACTCATGAAGGAAGGGCATGACCTGTGGGCTTGCTTTCTTCGTCTTCAAAATGGGGCTCAGCCAGACGTTAGACAGCCTTCTCCAGTTCTTGTCCTTCAGGTAGATCTTCCTTGAATCTTCCTTGAAGGAAGTTTAGAGAGTGCCCTAAGCATGAGTTCAGTACGATGTGGAGATCCCTCCAAAGGTTGCTGGGACTCAAGCTATGAGTGAGGAAGGACATTTATCTTTGCTCACTTGAAAACCCCCTTTGCCACACATGTTAAAGTTGAGGGCTACTCTTTGCTCATCTGTGCAGCAGTGCTCTGCCTTTCTGCTAGGCCTGTGATGAGTTGTGTCCTTGTCTGGCCCCAGGTGGAAGTGATGCTGCAACAGTATTGCTGGTTAGCTGCATTTCCTCAGGTGAAGTGTCTGAGCAGCAGCAAGTCCTGAGCCTGCAATAGCTGGGCCTCTGTGAGGAAGGATGAGATGAGCAGGATGCTCTGTCCTCCTTTGTAGGAGATGGTCACTCCGTTCATTGAAAGCTCTGACCATACTTGGTCTGTCTGGGAGCAGATGCCCTCAGTAGAGGTGTAGCTGCCCCTAGGTGCAGCCCTGGACTGCGTGCTGTCACGTAAGCCCTGTAAACCAGTTCATGCGTGTTAACCAGTTCCTCTTCAGCGTGAGTGCCTCCCTGGGTACTTAAGCTAGTGCTGTTCATGCACATGCTTTATGACCTGCACTCTGTTGCCTGCTAAACCCTATCTTGTAACTTGTGTTCAAGTAGAGGGATCAGTAGTTAACCATACGCCTGCAGGGAACTATTCCTCTGTTTTGCAGCTGTCACACCCCCTCACTTGGTGGGTGTTTCAGATGAGACTGATTTTTTGATGTGGTAAGGGTAAGAAATAGAGTCAGTTGCAGATTGCTTTGGCCTGTCCTTCGGAAGCTAGGTGCATGCAGCATTGCTGGCAAGTGACTTTTCTTCAGAAAAGGTCCTGGCTTTCCCAAGCCATTTATAGTCAGGTAGGCTTTAAACTGGACTTGTGGCTACACCATGTTTGTACCCTCATCCAGGTTCTGTGACTCAAGACTGCTCCCAGGCTAATGCTTGCAACATAGAGAAGTTTGACCCCCTGCTTTTGTCATCTGGTGTTAGGAGTGGTGCTGTTGTGTCAGAAACCTGGACTGTGCTGTGCTTGCCATTTGCAGACCAGGAGTGGAGAGATTCAAAAGAGTTTGGTGTGTTTGCTTTGTGGAGATTGATGATGAGGATTCTCCTCTGTGTGAGGGGCTGCCAGGAGGACATACAGAGGTAGTTGTTTGGGAAATATAAAAAAATTGAGCAGTGGAAACAGAGAACCCAAGCAATTGAGCAATGGAGGTGGGGAACAGGCCATGAAGGATTGCTTAAATGAAGACTGATAGTCCACAGCTATTGTGATAGTCAAATACTCCCTGGTTTACTCCTTTTCCTGTCAAGCAGATAGTGGAACTACTTTTCTCACTTGCAAAGAGATCAAAAAAACAGAAGGAAAGAGAAAGGAGAAGGTGTTAAAGGTAGTGGAAACCACTCTCAAGTGCTCTAGTCAGACTTCATTCATTTAATGTACTTTAATACTAATGACTATGGAACAAGTTTTTTTCCTAGGTTGAGGAAAAAGGGATATTACATGAAGAAATAAGATGCCATTTTCCCCCTGTTAACTCCTGCAGGATGAATATAAGCCAGAAAAGGCTTTGTCGGAGGAAGATCTGAAGAATGCAGTTAGTGTGCATCATGCACTGGCATCCAAGGCAACAGACTATGAGAAGAAACCCAATGTCCTAAAGCTTAAAACAGCAGATTGGAGGGTCCTGCTTTTCCAAGCCCAGTAAGTGCTCACTTCTGTTTTGTGCCAGTCACTGGGGAAAGAAAGCAGTGCTGAAGGAGGGATAAATTCATTCCCGAACAGGTTAAAGCAGAGGTTTAAGAGGTTGAATGTTTATTTGATCAGAAATAAGATTAAGTAGTGATTTGATTACAGTGCAAAAGTAGTTCATGAGAAAGAAGCATCAAGTTTTAAGAGGCTTTTTAATCTAGCTGAGAAAGGCATAACAAGATGCAGCAGCTGGAAGCTGAAGCTGCAGGAAATTCAATTTGGAAACAAGGCACAAACTTACAACAGTCAGGGTGATTAATCATTGAAAAAAATGTCCAGAGGCAGTCTTGGATTGTCTGTCTCCTGATTTCATCAGGTCCTAGGCGGATGTATTTCTAGAATATATGCTTTGGTCAGAAACAAAGTTACCACTTAATACAAGAATAATTTGATGAGGATCTTCAGGCTGTGATATCCAGACAGAACAGGTGACCTGTCTTTTGCTTCTGACATTAAAAACCTGTGCATCAGTCTTCAGCATGAGCCCTTTTCTACTGAGATTCATGTGAAACCTCTTTAGAAATCTGTGGTGTCCAGCACAACTAAGACCTTAGAACATACCTCTGAATCAGGACACTGGTTGTTTCTGTCGCCTGTGTCATTTGGATTGGATTAGGAAAAAATGTGTGCTAGGCTGAGTTATGGACCTAATCACCAGCCAGTCTATGAGATACTTGACACTAACTGCTTGCAAAGATAAATCAGAAGACTGAGCAGACTGTAAGACTTGTCCAGTTCTGGTTATTTTTGCTTTTAAAATGCCATTGAAGGGGTGGGAAAGGTAGAGGAGGCTGAGTCAACACATGCTTAAAATGTGTTTCTTCCCTAGGAGCCAAGAAGAAATGCAGACCTGGATCAATAAGATCAACTGTGTGGCTGCTGTCTTCTCTGCACCACCATTCCCAGCAGCAATTGGCTCTCAGAAGAAGTTCAGTCGTCCACTCCTGCCAGCCACCACAACAAAGCTATCTCAGGTGAGCTGTCTTTATGTAGAGGGTAGGTGACAGTGATTTCTCTGGCTGGCAGGAGACTGGATGGTTGTCCTCGGCATTATTTTGAGGCTGTTGCCACTAGCTTTCCTCGGGGAGGGAGGCTTGCACAGTAAATCTCTGCTTGTTTCCTGATGCAAGGTTTGAAGTGGGGAGAGAGAAGGAGCAGACACGAATATAATTGTTTTATAGTTTTGAATAAAAGGAACAATCACCAGTGTTCCTAGTACCAGATACAGAATTTTCATTCCATGGTTATGGCTCTGCAGAGGACATTTCAAATACTGTCTGACTGGGGGGTTTTTCTGAATATGCTTGTTTATTGCTACTCATTTCAGGAAAAATGGTCTTTGGCTTATTGAGGTGACAAAAGGTGAAAGCTGATGCATCAGGCAAGCATCAATTATATTTCTCCCACAATACTTTTCCAACTCTTACCAGCTCAGGGATTTCTTGTTTGATGTATATTTATAATCTGCATCTTATGTGGGCATCTTTGGTCTCCCCTTGTGATCACATAAGCTTTTAGCTTCTGCAGCATCCTGTAGCAGGGAGTTTCACAGCTCTACTACTTCTTGCACGAAAAACCACCTACTTCTGCTTGTTTCAGACAAGCTGTGTCTGATGCTTGTGCCCATAGCTCTGTGTACTCTAGGAGCCGTGATGCATGCCTGCAATTCTTCCTGCACTGGCAGGAACATGGTATTGATTGTGTTGATCAGGGTGACAGTGGCAGAGGTGACAAGTCCTTGGTGATCTAGGACAGAGATCCCAGTCCTAGGTGTAGACTTTATGAGTAACCTCCTTTAGTTTTAGAAGTCATCTGCCCATACTGGATTGCATCTTAAATCCTCTTTTTTTTTTTTTTTTTTTTTTTTCCATCTTCATAGCTTAGCAACACTCCTTGGAAACCATTATCTCATAATCTGCATTTCTTTAAGAGGGTGGGGGTTTTTATGTCACCCCTGCTTTTTCCCTCTCTGTAGCAGTAGCCTTTCCTCTAACAGTGTGGTGACCGACTTTCCATCTTCTATTCTGGGTTAAAGTTTGAAACATGTCTCATGCAGTATAATACTAACTTGTCTCATCCTTGTGGTTTTACCTTTTGGTCACGCATACCTTTTTAAAAATACTGTATGGTGCTTCAGTAATTTACCCCCAGTCACCAAAAAAAGTTTTTTTACTCACTGTTGTTCTGTGTGATTGTTCCGTTTAGCAGATTGTTTCCTAGTCTCATTGTTTCCATTTAATCTGGAGAGGAAAGAAATAGAGCACAGCCCTGTGGTTTGTGTCTTGAAGAAGGGGAGACACGAAAAGTGAAATAAGATAAGCTGTTTTAGGTAAAGGCAGAAGAATGTGAAGTGTTCAAAGCAGATAAATTCAAAGGCAAGCAGAAACATGTTTGCTTTTATCTGTCAGTGTGGAAAAGCTACCAGCAGGCTGCTTCTCATTTGGCAGACAAAAAAATATGAATTGTCAAATCCCTGTGGGTGCTGTTTAGGATTTTGTGGGCCAAATCATGATGGACAGAACTTCTTCAAAGGGCCTGTTCCTGGTCAGGCAGAAGTCTGTATACAGTGAGAACCTAACGTGGGTGTGGGAGAGAGGTTGAACGTGACAGGTTCTGCGAGATCATTGTACCAGGTTTGCTTTCAAAAGCAAATCAGTGTCTGATCTTGGTTAGTCCAGCTGAAGAGGGATGTGACAAAGCTATATATAAAGGAGCAACCAGTCTAGAAAAGATCTACTAGGATTTGGGGCTTTTTTCTATCTTTTTCTCTGAGAATGTGCATGTATGCGCAAAAGCTACAAAGGCTGGCTGCCCTGGAAATTACAAGTGCCAAGTTAATAGCTGCTCAAAGACCTCCCATCATCAGGTTATAGAACTCACTGCAACAGGATGTCACTGGGACGTAAGATTCAGCACAATATAAAGAGTGATTGGGCCCTAATAGAGAGAGCAAGCATATCCAGGGTAGTTACTAACAGCAACAAGAATTTTTGGCAGCCAATAGCGAGTGGTTTGAACCCTACCATGTATAGGCGGAGGCAAATTATCCCACGTTTTTTTACTTTGGGTCTCTTGCAAAAGAGTTGAAACCCAAGATTAGCTGGGGCTCAACTATTATCCTCTGTAGAAGTTTTCCGTCTTTCTGCTCTTTTCCACAGCTCCAGCTCAGCCAAGAGGCTCCATCCCTGCTGTGACTCACAGTGTGGTGGAGACATGTCCAAGCTAGGCTTGAAACTGCAAGCTGTGCAGTCACACCATGGGGGGACAAATACTGGCAGCTATCCCCTCTTCTAAGGCTAGGTGCATACACAGGACCTGAGCTGGGTACTACCTGCTGTTATGGCTCTGGCTAGGTCACTGAGATCTGCATAATCATGTCTCTATTTTGGACTTACCTAATTCAAGCATATATTCAGATCCAAGCCTATAAATGGCCAGAAGGCCATGCTGCAGGAGCTGGAAACCTTCTGAGCAGAGGGAAGGTTAGCTGACAGATGGACTGGAGGAAGTGAGTGGGCCTGGGATTATGATAAAGGAAATTGCCTCGAAAGGGGGAGTAGTAGCTCTTCACTTTCTGCAGCTGCACAGTGGGATAAAGGCTGGTAGCAGCTTAGTAAAACAAAATACTTTTTTGGGGATTGGACAGCCTTTCCTCTTCTGGATGCACTGTATTGTTCTGAAGAAATGGGAGCTGCAGACCAGAGAGCATTTGGTTGTGCAGAAATGGAAGGAACTCTGACTTCATGTCCTTTCTGTCCTGGAATGAGCTACTTTTACATTGCAAAGACCTGAGGCAGGATGTTTGCCTGTCTCATTTTGTCCTTGGTCTGTCTGCATACACAACAGCCTTAATTAATTTGCCAAAAAATGTATTAGGGCAGGAGTGTCATGTTGTCAGTAGTGCTCTGCAGCAAGCTGCTTCTGTTGCTCTCAGCAAGGTGAGGGATGACAGGTTTGCTATCCTTCCCGGTGGCATCTGCTAGCTGCCGAGTTTTTCTGCAAACTTGGCCACTTTGCTTGGGTGCCTTTGAGAGAGATGCTGGGTCCAGAGCTCTGAGGTAACAGACCTTATCAATCTGATTATGATTAGTTAAAGGAGAGAAAGAAAAAGAAACTAATTGGTACTATTGTACAGGTATCTCTTTATTTTCCTATGCTTATCAAATACGCTTAAGTGTATCAAATGTCTCTTAAGTGCCTAATGTGTTTTTGAAGGATGACCAGCTGAAGTCCCATGAAACTAAGCTGAAACAGATCTCCAATGAGCTTGCCGAGCACCGCTCCTATCCTCCTGACAAAAAACTCAAAGGCAAGGAAGTAGAGGATTACAAACTGAAGGACCACTATCTGGAGTTTGAGGTATGTATGGGAAACTTGATCACTTTTACTGTTTAGGTTTACTTTTTGGATGAGGGAGCTGGTCCTATATTTTGGATACAGTTTCAACTTAGGTTTCAACTTAGGTTGTGCATTTTTCACCTTACTTCACCAAGGAATATGCTCTTATCAGGCAGATATGTTCCAACAATCCCAGCAGCTGGGATGCTACATCTCTTTCTGATGAGAACTCCCTGGGACCTTAGCCATGAATTTAGTTCCTTAATCTGCAAAATAGGTGATATACCAGATGTATCTCTTTGAAGAGATGATAAGGTCTTCAGGCAGGAGCTGTCTCACACTGCAGGACTATGCGTTGCATACTGTCTTGGCACCTCAATCTTCACAGAATGACTGCATTCTTCAGAAATTCAGATCATGATGATTGTCTTCCATTGGTATGTTCTGAAAGAAATGCTCTTCTAAAATTACTGTCATAGGCATGCCACATCAGAGCCATTTGTGCTGTGTACCAGTGAGTGAGCTGGATGTCAGGATGAGCAGGAAAAGGGTAGAATTAAAGATCACAGGACTGAGTGATGCAACTTAGGCAGCTGCATTAGGAGGTTGTTGTGAGTACTTGACAGCAGCTTTTGTCCATCATAGTGTCTGCCACACCCTA
This sequence comes from Neopsephotus bourkii, assembly GCF_033783945.1. Lineage (NCBI taxonomy): Eukaryota > Metazoa > Chordata > Aves > Psittaciformes > Psittacidae > Neopsephotus > Neopsephotus bourkii. The sequence goes on from NW_026901743.1 coordinate 545,464, forward strand.
GGTCTGTGTGGGAGGGGCTCAGCAACCAGCGGGTGTCTGGTATTTTTCATTCCAGCATCTTTGAGTTTTCCCTCCCAGGAACTGCAGATCAGTGTTGCCTTGTGACTGAAAGGATCCTACTTTAGATAAAGGCAGTGCCTGGCAAGGAGAATCCATAACTGGGAGAAGAGGCAGATAAGACAAAAGTCAGAGAGACCATTAGAGGCAACAAAAGCCTCTGGAACTGAAGTAAGCCTCCTGCCATGTGTTATATAAGCTGGAGAAAGAAAGACAAGGAGGAAGGTCCAGGGAAGTAACAGGCTTGTTGCTGCCCCTCCGTCCATGGGAAGATGATGAAGCAAATTCTCCTGAAAATCACTTAAAACACATTAAAGACAAGGAGGTCATCATGAGTAATGAGCATGGCTTTATGAAGGGGAAATCATGCCTGACTGACATCATAGCCTTCTACAATGAAATGTCTGGTGTGATGGATGAGGGTAGAGCAGTGGCTGTTGTTTGTTCTTGAGTATAACAAGGATTTTGATATTGTCTCTGCTAGCATCCTCATAGACAAGCTGATAAAATGTGGACTATGAAATCGACACTTAGGTGGTTTGGAAACTGGCTGAACAGTCAAGATCAAAGGGTTGTGATCAATGGTGCAATGTCAGTTTTGAACACAGCACTTGGATGTACAGAGCAAGCCTGTACATCTGTACACTTTCCTTCTAA